>NC_062569.1:87769772-88072802 GCF_022837055.1 Prionailurus viverrinus | reverse complement strand
AGAGGTCCCATATAAATTCTAACCAAGTTTTGGGATCGTTTTTATTTTCCTTTACCAGTTCATGTAGGAGAGGCTGCGTTGGAAATTCAAGTTAAAATTTCCACCCTGTCTAGCTGGACTTCTAGCTAGGTTAGTTATTAATGGATTTAAACAAACACTTACCACACGCCATGCACTGTTTAAGAGACCTGCAAGTATTATTTAATCCTTATGACAGCTATGTGAGGCAGGAATTATTATTATCACCATTTAATAGATGAGGAAGCTGAGACATGGAGAGGATGAAGAACTTGCCAATTTCATATAGTGAATCCTGGTGGAACTGGGATCAAAACCAGGCAATCTGGCTCTAGAATCTGCACTTTTAGTACTTATGCTATGCTGCCTTTCATTATGGTCGTGTACTGAGACAAAGAAATGTGTAAGATAATGAATTTTAGGGCATTCTTTGCCTATCACTTAGGCCAGTAGAAGAGCTCCTTTGCAGGTATCTTTTTCTTTCTATTATTTTTTTCCCCATGCTTGCCTCTTAACCAAGCAACTCTAGTCAGAATTTAATTTCTGCAGTGGGATTATCTCCACAGGGTCACTGGTATTGTTGATATAGCCTACTCTTTGCTAGTGGCTGGTTAACTCAGAATGTGTTGTTTAATGAGATTCCGTGGCACCAGTGGCCTCCTTAGTTCCAAATAGACAACTGGCATATACATGCCTTGTGCCTGAGAATTGAGGCATTGTGCCTGGGTATTGCAAACCTCACTTTCTGTGGTCAATAATATACCCAATTCAGAAAATTCCTCATAATGAGATGGCCTCATTTTTATACATAAAGGATAAACTTATCAGTGTATTTTCTGAAATCAGTTGATGTAGTGAAATGTGCATAAGCTTCATAACCAGATAGACTTGCATTTGAAACCTAGCTCTACTGCTTAATTTTTTTTGAGTTTAATTATTCATTTTGAGAGAGACAGAGACCGCACCAGTGGGGGAGGGGCAGAGAGAAAGAGAGAGAGAGAATCCCAAGCAGTCTCCTCACTGTCAGTGCAGAGCCTCCTGTGTGCTCGAACTCACTAACAGTAGGATCATGACCCCAGCTGAGATCAAGAGCTGGGTGCTTCATTGACTGAGCCACCCAGGCACCCCTCTACTGTTTAATTTGGCTCCTCCATCTGGGAAAAATAATGCCTTCCTGACTGGTAAGTTGTGAGGGTTTGATAAGATAATAATGTACATGAAGCTCCTCATAGAGTGCCTGGTATGTACTAAGTGCAAAACATGTCTACTTCTGTCCGCTCCCCAGCTTTCTTGAAATAAGGTTGGTGGGTGCTTTTCTGGTTGCTGTTTTCAATTGTATAGCCTGTTCTTCCTCCTCCCATGGCTCCTCTGAGTTCAGTGCACTGAGGATTGGGGGGTTAGGCTAGCTTTTCACTTTATCCTTGGAGAGTAGTAATTTCATAGGTTCCCTTATTTTTCATCTAACTAGTTATCACTCTAGCAGAGTGCTACAGTGCTTAGAGATGATACTTTACTTTCTTTAGTTATGTAGTCAATACCAGTTGTTTGGAGACTGTCTGATGAAACTACTAAACAGTGAAAGGAATGGTCATGCTAGCATTGCTCTGCCACCCTAGACTGCCTTGAGCTGCACAGTCTGAGCTTGGAAATCAGCTATATGTAGAGTTTTCCTGGTGAAGTGATCCAGATAATGTCAAAATTCAAATACTAAAAGACTTTTCAGTGTCTCCAAACTGAGTTCATTCCATTGACTGAAACCTTTTCATCCTCTGTTCTCTACCTCAGTTAGTAGCATTTTTCATTCAGTCAGCCAACCCAGAAGCCTCAAAGTGAAATTTGATACTTCCCTCTTCATTTCCCATATCCAGGCAGTTACCAGGTCCTATGAATTTTGTTCCTGATTTTTCTCTTGAAACTTGATTTTTTTCTCCATTTTCAAATATATTTGCTTATATTACTAAAAAATCCAGGGAGTAGTATTGCTTTAGGCATGGCTTCTTAGGTTCTTAAACAAGAATTTGTGCCTCTCTGTGGACTCTTCTTCCTTATGTTTTGGCTTCATTCTTAGGCAGACTTTTCTATAGGATGGATAACACTTGGCAATTTCAAGTTTAGCAATCTCAACCAAAAAAAAAAAAAAAAAAAAAGGCAATCCCAATAGGTACAACAAAAGCAAAAATTCAGAGGCTGACTATTTTTGGGCTGACTTGACTATTTTGGGGCTGACTTGAGTTATGTTCCTCTTCTTATAATTGAGGTATGGAATATGCCGCTCAATCAGGCCTAAATTATGTGCTCAACCCTGGATCCTGTGGCAAGGGGATACTTTCTTGGAACTTCACGGACCAGAGTAAGTTGCAGAGGGGTGATTCCTCTGTGGAAACTCAGGGTTCTGTTACCAAAAGAAAGGGACATGAATTCTGAGCACATATAAATAATATATTCACTGAAGACCCTTATTATCTCCATTGTGGATTATCTCAGTAGCCTCCTAAATGATCTCCCAGTCTGAACTCTAGCCCCAATTCCAGACAGCCTCCACATTGCTACCACCTTAATTTTTCATAAGCAAAGTTACTATAGTATTTTGCTCTGAAATGTTCAGTCCTTTCTTATTGAAAATAGAAAATAGTTAAAACTCCTTCCCTGATATTTAATCTGTACCTTGATCCCTATGAAATTGCCAGTTACAAAACAATGGCATTCACTCACTCTTATATCTTCCTCATCATTCTCATTCTTGCTTCTCCACATTCCCTGCAGTATCTCCTCCTTTGCCTGGAAGGCTATTAGTCATCTTTCAAATAATGCTCCTTTATTTTTTTTTAATTAAAAAATATTTTTAAATGTTTATTTTTGAGAGAAAGGGGGTGGAGGGCAGAGAGAGAGAGGGAGACACAGAATCTGAAGTAGCCTCCAGGCTCTGAGCTGTCAGCACAGAACCCGAGGCAGACTGTGAGATCATGACCTGAGCTGAAGTCAGTGGCTTAACCCACTGAGCCACCCAGGTGCCCCATAAATAATGCTCCTTTAGAAGGCATCCTTCACCTGCTCTTTTCCATATCTATAGCATTTCTCTTTTCATGGCATAGTTATGTAAGTGCCCATCTTCCTTGTTTCATTATGAATACCTTGAGAGATGGTGACTCCTCCTCTTTAACACCATAAGCCCAGTGCTTCACATATAATCAGCATTCAATGAATATTTACATGAGGAATGAAAATGTTAACAATGTGGTCATGCCTCTTACAATTGGGCAAGTGCTGGTTGTACCGTTGCCATTGGAAGAGCCTCTTTTCTCCCTTTCTCCCTATTTATTTTCACTTTTTTACATTTATCCTCATTTTTTATTTTCTGCCCTTTCTTTTCCTTTTTTTACATGGTAAGGCAGGAGGATCACATAATTTTTGAGCAATCTATACTTCTGGTCCAGTTATTAGTACACCTACCCCCCACTACTCACTACCCTCACCCACCCTGAAACATACTCTTAAAACCCTGGGGGGAAAATGCTATTGCCAGAACCTGGGTGAGGGTGATCTGTCAGCTGACAGCAGGGACCCTAAGCTGAAGCTTTTCCCAGGTATCCTTCCCACAGCTGTTCTGCTTTTTATAGCTGCTTTATCACTTCTTTTATTAAATGGAATCGTTCTGTGTGTGTTTTGTTGTGTTATCTTGCCTCCATAAATCTTACCAACCAACCTGGGTGATTATAGACCAGCTCTGTCCAAGATGATAGCCACTACCCACATGTGGCAGTTTAAGTTGAAATTAATTAAAATTAAATAAAATTTAAAATTTCGGTTCTTTAGGCATATTCTCCAGATTTCAAGTGCTTAATGGCCATGGTGTCTAGTGGCTGCCATACTGGACGGCATAGATATAGCACATTTCCAGCATCGTAGAAAGTTCAATTGAACAGTGCTGTTATAAACTTAAATCTGAGTTTTTCAGGAAACAACTAGAGTATGCTTACGTGTTTTTTTAGTTCCTCTGAATCGGGCTTGCTTGAAGTTAAACTCACACCTGATTGAGAGGAGAGAAGATTATTAAAGGAAGTCATAAATCATTAGTGACTAAATAGGGACTTGGCAAACTATCTTCAAAATTTGTGGGGCCATGGCCTCTGCCAATGAAATTCACAGAAATTGTGCTAGATTGTAGGACTGAAGAGATGATTGACTTTTTACTAGAAAATAGCAGAACCCCATAATTTCTAAAAGATTCTAAGACAGTCTCCCTATAAGCTTTCTTATTTGGATGCGTTTGTGAAGAAACCATTAAGAGCTATAATTTCAATTCCCTGTCTACCCCATTCAATACCATGACTTTATTTTTGCCTCCTCAAGAGTCCTGTGAGATTTAAAATTTTCTGAGGTGTTTGTTTTGTACTATTTGTTCTACTTTTGTTGTTTGTTCACTGCCTTATAGCTCTGTGGCCACAGAATATACCTGTACTTCTGCTTTGGAGGATTGATTGACTTTTTGTGTGTGTGTACCTTACTTAGTACAAGGCTAGTTTTTGTGAATGTGTCTATGCTTAAAAAAGTGTTCTTCAGGACATAGCTTTCTAGATGTAAAGAACAACCTTATATGTTATTCAGCTCTTCTAATCACTTTTTACTTTATGGTTTTCATGATTTGAACATTAATGTCCTATTACCATTGTTTTTTCTATTTTCATTTTTTTTAAGATTTTATTTTTAAATAATTCCTATACTCTGTGTGGGGCTCGAACCCACAAATCTGAGGTCAAGAATCGCATGCTCCCACCAATTGAGCCAGCCCCTCAATTTTCTTTCTTCTGTTTTCTACTGTTTTTGCTTTGTGTGTGTGTTTTGTTTTATGTATTTTGAGGTCATGTTATTACATACATAAAAGTTAATGACAGCTCTATCTTTATTATGGCCTCTTTGTCTTTTTTAATGATTCTTGTCTTGAATGCAACCTTCATAAAATATCATAATTTCCACTTATCTTTTTGCTTGATTGGCCGCTTTGTTTTAAATAGTTGAGTTTATTTCATTGATTTTTATTTTTGTATCATATCTGTTTCATCTTAATTCTGTCATCTTTTAAAAATGATTTTTTTAATTTTTTTTTGTTTATTTTTGAGGGGGGGAGAGAGAGAGAGAGACAGAATGTGGGCAGGGGAGGGGCAGAGAGAGAAGGAGACATAGAATCTGAATCAGGCTCCAGGCTCTGAGCTGTCAGCATAGAGCCTGATGCGGGCTTGAACCCACTAACTGGGAGATCATGACATAAGCCGAAGTCAGACGTTTAACTGACTGAGCCACCCAGGTGTCCCTAAAAATGATTTTTATAATATTCTCTTGCTCTTTCTTTGCCTCAGCAATTTTTGAGATTGTCTAATTTTAGGGGTGCTTGGGTGACACCCTGTTAAGCAGTCTGTTAAGCACCTGACTCTTGATTTCAGCTCAGGTCATGATCTCATGGTTAGTGAGTTTGAGCCCTGCCTCCGGCTCTGTGCTGAAAGCAAAGAGCCTGCTTGGGATTCTCTCTCTCTCTCTCTCTCTCTCTCTCTCTCTCTCTTTCTCTCCCCCCTCCCCCATATGGGTACGTGCATGCTCTCTCTCTCTCTCTCTCTCTCTCTCTCTCAAAAATAAATAAACTTTAAAAGAAAGATAATCTTGGGGCGCCTGGGTGGCTCAGTCGGTTAAGCGTCCGACTTCAGCTCAGGTCATGATCTCGCAGTTCATGGGTTTGAGCCCCGCGTCGGGCTCTGTGCTGACAGCTCAGAGCCTGGAGCTTGCTTCCAATTCTGTGTCTCCCTCTCTGTGCCCCTACCCCAATCGCACTCTGTCTCTGTCTCTCTCTCAAAAATAAACAGTAAAAAAAAAATTTTTTTTAAAGATAATCTAGTTTTAGTTGTAATGATAGTTAGCTCTTACTTTAAAATAGTATCCCTAAAACTGAAGCAATTGAAGCAGTCTTTCTTTCCTCCTGTGCCTTTGCTATCAAAGTGGTGGTGTGTGCCTCCTTTACCTTGTTTGTAAAGCATTCTGCTACCCAGACAACATAAGATGTAACTGTATCGTAATGAGGTTGACTTTCTTATATGACTCATGAAATTAGCCTTACTGCTTTGCAATAAACCCTTATATGCTTCTACCATTCTATCAACTAAGCAGATTGGAGTCTCTGTTAGATACAAGATACCTCCAAATCTGAGGAAGTCTTTTCTAGCTTTCCTGCTTCAGTGAGAGCACCATGAGCATAATCAGGCCTTCAAATCTGTGCTTAACCAAGGGGAGATTTAACCCTAGTTTAAAATCAGTTGAGACATTGTTTAGATGGGGAGCACAGTGACAAGTCTTCATTTGTGTTACAGACTGTCCAATCCTAGATAGTTTTTGGCAGAATTTTCTCTGAGGCACAATGGGTAAGAAGGCTTTATTCAGGTACCCCTTCTAATGTAGTTGGATTTATTATATTTATGCAGTGGAAGTTCAAAGAAGGAAAAGGACAGAGAAAAGAGAAGGGATATTATCTACTCTATGATGGTGCTTTCTGTAGATGATCAATTACTCTGAAGGAACTGAACCTTAAAGAATTTAAATGGCTTACCCAAGGATGCAACAGCTAGTTTGTGGAGAGCTGGGATTCAAATTCAGGTTGGCCTGACTATGAAACTTGTTCTCTTTCCGCTGCATGACATTTTCTCAATCCTTATTAAAGCACAAAAGAAATAGAAAAAACATAGTCTCTATCTGTGAGGAAACAAACCACATACAATAACAATTTTTTTAAGGATGATTAGGAGGAATGTTGTATTGACAGTGTATATTATAGGGTTTCAAACGAAGGAGTTATAGCAAGTCAAACTATTTACAACTTTTTATTTTAACGTTTATTTATTTTTGAGAGAGAGAGAGTGTGTGTGCGAGTTGGGAAGGGATAGAGAGAGAGGGGACAGAAGATCTGAACGAGCTCTGTGCTAATAGCAGATAACCCAATGTGGGGCGCGAACTCACAAACTGAACTCACAAACCATGACATCATGACCTGATCCAAAGTCGGACACTTAACTGACTGAGCCACCCAGGTCCCCTTATTTAGAACTTCTTAGGAGAAGGTTGAACTAGAGCTGAATCTGAATCCCTGAATAAGACAAGAAGAGAAGCATTCTACATGGAAAGGTCTGTATAAATAAAGTCATGGAAGTAGGCGTGAGGTTGGCATGTTCATAATAGAGTGCGTTAGTGAGACTATATTCAAATTGAGGAGTACTGAGGAAGAAAGTTGGTATTGGGGCGCCTGGGTGGCGTAGTCGGTTAAGCGTCCGACTTCAGCCAGGTCACGATCTCGCGGTCCGGGAGTTCGAGCCCCGCATCAGGCTCTGGGCTGATGGCTCGGAGCCTGGAGCCTGTTTCCGATTCTGTGTCTCCCTCTCTCTCTGCCCCTCCCCCGTTCATGCTCTGTCTCTCTCTGTCCCAAAAATAAATAAACGTTGAAAAAAAATTTAAAAAAAAAAAAAAAAAAAAAAAAAAAAAAAAAAGAAAGTTGGTATTTAGATGGGGGCTACATGATGAAGACGTTTTGAACTCCATACTGAGGAGTTTGTACATCATCAGTGGTTAGGTTTCTGACATAAGGGATTTTCCTTTTGTTAAATCTACTCATTATTGAAATTCAGTAAATTTGATGTCATTCAAATGTAGTGTGAATGGTGAGGCATTTGTTGAATAGATATGAAGTTACAAGCATGCCTTCCAGTACTACTTATTCCCTCCTAGATATTAAAATTCTTCTGTCAGCCATTAAAGAGATGGGACTGGCCAATGGTTAGGTTCTCCTAAGTACCCTGGAGTTGAGAGACTATAATGAAGTCAAGCACGTTTTTTCTATAAGCATATTATTTACTTAAAAACATCATAAATATTTAACTGCATACTCTACATGTCAGATACTATATACTTAAAACCAGAAAACATGGAGCCTGAAAAGAAGACAATTAAACATATATGTGATAATCTCTTGCTACTTAAAGTGTTACTAATAATTGTTTCACTTAACTATGTCTCCTGCTTTAAAGAAGGAACCTATTCTTTTCAGAGAGTGCTTTTTGGTATTAAAAGTCCCAAGTGTTTGCCAGACCACAGTCTTTCAGCATAAGATGCCCTTGACACTTTGGTATTTAGAAAATCCTTGATGGTAGTTTCCAGCCTCTTGTTTGGTAACTTTATTCAGATTATTGATCTTTCATTAATTGCTAGGCTCAAGGAAGGCCTAAACAGTTCTTCCCTTCTCTACATTCCCCTCATATAACCAGAGGTAACCACTATTACATATCTCAATTTCTCTCAGCATTTTTATGTTGATGTCATAAATAATAATTTTATATTCTGCTTTTTATACTTTAACATATTATCTGTCATTAACTTTGGAAACTCTTCCTAATGAAAAACTTTAATGGTTTCATGATATTCCATCATTTGGATATCACATACTTTTCTTACATTTCAGGGATCAAATCCTTATCTGACTTGGGACAACCTGACCTTCAGTCTTGATTTCAGGTAGATACCACAATTCATTGCAGATAAATGGCACACTGTGGAGGGAATATGCCAATAAGTTGAAGCTGTTTCCTTGTACCACTAAAAAGGACACTGGAGATCCAACACATGCTAATATATATTTCTTGGGTTAAAATCTCACTTTACAATTGCATGGTACTTATTATGTATTTACTATTTGTCATATATTTCAGTTGTTTTTAGTGATTATGTGTTAGTTATATGGCATTACTCTTTTTATTTATGTATTTATTTATAAGTTTTTATTTGAATTCCAGTTAATTTACATACAGTGTCACATTAGTTTCAGGTGTACAATATAATGATTCAACATTTGTATACATCACCTGGGACATAGCACTTTTTTTTTAAAATTTTTTAATGTTTATTTATTTATTTATTTATTTTTTTTTTTTTTTTTCAACGTTTATTCATTTTTGGGACAGAGAGAGACAGAGCATGAACGGGGGAGGGGCAGAGAGAGAGGGAGACACAGAATCGGAAACAGGCTCCAGGCTCTGAGCCATCAGCCCAGAGCCTGACGCGGGGCTCGAACTCACGGACCGCAAGATCGTGACCTGGCTGAAGTTGGACGCTTAACCGACTGCGCCACCCAGGCGCCCCTAATGTTTATTTATTTTTGAGAGAGAGAGAGACAGAGACAAAGAGCACAAGTGGGGGAGGGGCGTAGAGAGAGGGAAACACAGAATCTGAAGCAGGCTCCAGGCTCTGGGCTGTCAGCACAGAGCCCGACGCGGGGCTCAAGCTCACAGACCGTGAGATCATGACCTGAGCCCAAGTCAGACGCTTAGCCGACTGAGCCACCCAGGTGCCCCTGGGACATAGCACTTTTTAAAAAAATAACATTTGCCTGTAACTTTTCTGTTTTAACCTTGAATATCACTTTAAAAAAAAAATTCCAGTATAATTAACACACTGTGCTAGTTTCAGACATACAGTATAGTTGTTAAGCAATTCTATGTGTTACTGAGTGCTCATCATGATAACTGCACCCTTAATCCCCTTCACCTATTTCACCCATTCCCTCCACTCACCTCCTCTTTGGTAACTATCAGTTTGTTCTCAGTTAAGAGTCTATTCTTTGATTTGTCTCTTTTGTTGTTTGGTTTCTTAAATTCCTCATGAGTGAAATCATATGGCATTTGTCTTTCTCTGGCTGACTTATTTCACTTAGCATTATATTCTCTAGGTCCATCCATTTGGTCGATGGATTTTATTTTTTAGGGCCAAGTAATATTCCATTATATATATATACATATATATATATATATATATATATATATGTATATGTATAAATATATGTGTGTGTGTGTGTGTGTGTGTATACACACACATCCCCCACATCTTCTTTATCCATTCATCTCTCAGTGGACACTTGGGCTGCTTTCATAATTTGGCTATTGTAAATAATTCTGCAATAAACATAGGGTTGCATATATCTTTTAAAATTAATATTTTTGTATTCTATGGGTAAATACCCAGTAGTAGAATTATAGGATCATATGGTAATTCTGTTTTTAATTTTTCGAGGAACCTCCATACTGCTTTCCACAGTGGCTGCACTAGTTTGCATTCCCAACAGTGCAAGAGGGTTCCTTTAACTTCACATAGTTACCAACACTTGTTGTTTCTTGTATTTTTTATTTTAACTATTCTGGCAGGTGTAAAGTGATATCTTATTGTGGTTTTGATTTGCATTTCCATGATGATGAGTGATGTTGAGCATCTTTTCTTGTGTCTGTTGGGCATCTGTATGGCTTCTTTGGAGGAATGTCTGTTCCTGTCTACTGCCCATCTTTTAATAATTATATCTTTTTTTTTTTTTGGTGTTCAATCTTGTAAGTTCTTTTTTTTAATTTATTCTTGGAGAGAGAGTGTAAGTTGGGGAGGGGCAGAAAGAGGGGGACAGAGGATCCTAAGTGGGCTCTGCACTGACAGGCTGACAGCACCAAGCCCAACATGGGGCTCAAACTCATGAACTGTGAAATCATGACCTGAGCTGAAGTTAGATACTCAACCAACTGAGCCACCCAGGTGCCCCTCAGCCTTGTGAATTCTTTATAAATTTTGGATATGTCATTTAATAAATTATAAGATGTGTCATTTGGGAATCTCTTCTCTCATTCTATAGATTGTCTTTTAGTTTTGCTGATTGTTTCCTTTGCTGTGCAGAAGCTATTTATTTATTTATTTATTTATTTATTTATTTATTTTAATGTTTATTTATTTTTGAGAGAGAGAGAGAGAGAGACAGAGTGTGAGTAGAGGAGGGGCAGAGAGAGAGGGAGACACAGAATCTGAAGCAGGCTCTAGGCTCCGAGCTGTCAGCACAGAGCCCGACGCAGGCCTCGAACTCACAAGCCTTGAGATCATGACCTGAGTCGAAGTCAGCCACCCAATCCACTGAGCCACCCAGGCACCCCTATTTATTTATTTTTAAGTAGGCTTCATGCCCATCATGGAGCCCAACATGGGGATTGAACTCATGAGTCTGAGATCAAGAGTTGGATGCTTAACCAGCTGAGCCACCCAGGCACCTCCTGGTTTGTTTGTAGTTGTTGTTGTTGTTGTTGTTGTTGTTTTGGTAAAGTAGAAGCTTTTTATTTTGATGTAGTACCAATAGTTTATTTTTGCTTTTGTTTCTCTTGCCTCAGGAGACATATCTAGAACAATATTGCTATGGCTGATGTCAGAGAAATTACTGCCTGTCCTCTCTTCTAGGCTTTTCATGGTTTCAGGTCTCACATTTAGGTCCTTAGTCCATTTTTTAAAAAGTTTTATTTATTTATTTTGAGAGAGAGAGAAAGAGAGAGTGAGAGAACATGAGCACAAGCAAGGGAGGGGCAGAGAGAGGAGGAGAGAATCCCAAGCAGGCTGCACAACAGCTGCGTAGAGCTCAGTGCAGGGCTCAAACTTACAAATCGTAAGATTATGACCCGAGATGAAACCAAGAGTCAGACGCCTAACCGACTGAGCTACCCAAGTGCCCCAAGTCCTTAATCCATTTTGAGTTTATTTTGTGTATATGTGAAGTGATTTGGTTTCATTCTTTTGCATGTAGCTGTCCAGTGTTCCCAACACCATTTTTTGAAGAGACTATCTTTTTCCCATTGCATATTCTTGCTTTGTCATAGATTAATTGACTATATGATGGTGGGTTTATTTCTGGGTTCTCCATTCTATTTTGTTGATCTATATGTCTTTTTATGTGCCAGTACCATACTGTTTTGATTACTACAGCTTTGTAGTAATATCTTGAAATCTGAGATTGGATACTTCCAGTTTTGTTCTTTTTGAAGATTGCTTTGTTTATTTGGGGTCTTTTGGGATTCCCTACAAATTTTAGGATTATTTGTTCTAGTTCTGTGAAGAATGCTGTTGGTATTTTGCTAGGGATTGCATTAAATTTGTAGATTTCTTTGGGTAGTATGGACATTTTAACAATATTAATTCTTCTAATCCATGAGCATAGTATATCTTTCCATTTGTTTTCTCTTCAATTACTTTCATCAGTGTTTTATAGTTTTCAAAATACAGGTTTTTCACCTACTTGGTTAAGTTTACTCCTAGGTATTTCATTATTTTTGGTGCATTTGTAAATAGGATTTTCTTAATTTTCTGCTACTTCATTATCAGTGTGTAGAAATGCAGCAAACTTCTCCACATTAATTTTATATCCTGCAATCTTCCTGAATTCACTGATCACTTCTAGTAGTTTTTTGGTGGAATCTTTAGGGTTTTCTATATATAGTATCATGTCATCTGCAAATAGGGAAAATTTTACTCCTTTTTTTTTTTTTACCAATTTGGATGCCTTTTATTTCCTTTTCTTGTCTGATTGCTGTGGCTAGGACTTCCAGACCTATGTTGAATAAAAGTGGTGAGAGTACACATCCTTGTCTTGTTCCTGATCTTAGGGGAAAAGCTCTGTTTTTCACCACTGAGTATGATGTTCATTGTGGGGTTTTCATATGTGGCATTTATTATGTTGAGGTATGTCCCCTCTAAACCTGCTTTGTTGAGGGTTTTTATCATGAATAAATGTTGTATTTTGTCAAATGCTTTTTCTGCATCTGTTGAAATGATTATGTCATTGTTTATCCTTTCTCTTGTTAATGTGATATATCACATTGGTTGATTTGTGAATATTGAACCACCCTTGTATCCCAACAGTAAATCCCATTTGATTGTGCTGAATGATTTTTTAAATACGTTGTTGGATTTGGTTTGTTAATATTTTGTTGAGGATTTTTGCATCTATGTTCATCAGAGATATTGGTCTTCTCCTTTTTTTTTTTTTTTTTTTTTTTTGGTAGTGTCTGTGTCTTATTTTGGTATCAAGGTAATCCTGGCCCCTTGAGTGTCGCTTCTAATTGTGACTTGGCAAGCTTAAGACTGTGCTGGCATTTAGCAAAACTTTTTCCTTGAATATCCTTATTTGAGTTGCTTAAGCAATTTCTGTTCCTCTTTCAAGGAGGAATCAAGTCAAAATCACCCCAAAGGAAAATAGGTAGGACTTTATTCTGAGGTTGGCTTAACTGTTGATGAAAAGGATTCAGGTAGCAATGGATTATACTGTCCCTTGCCACTTAGGCCTGGTGCTTCCTTGGCACAGGGTGAGATGCTTAGAAAGACTTGCTTTTAATTTATGGTGATTAAGGGAGAGCACTCTGTGTACTTGGAGAAGTGGCTCTGCAAAGGGCTACTTTGAATCTAATATACATCAAAGGCCTTGCTTTTGCCTAGATAAAGGTTACATGTGAATTCAAGGTGGTATCATTCAAATAACTATTACTGAACAGGTTTAACACAAGAAAGATTGACCTTACTTACTGAAAATGTGGTTAAAGAATACAGAGGCATATTCGATTTTTCATGATGATCTGTTGACTTGCATATAAGATTCAGGTATGAATAGATTAATGCAACTACTGTGTGGGGGCTCTATTTGAATATAGCATTTCAATTCTCTGGAAGTGATAACTGCATTATTAGGGTAAAGGATTCTAAAAAGGTAAAGACAATAAATAGGCTAGCCGTGTAAATAAAATTTTTTTAAGGTTTACTTTTCTTGTGCATGAGCTTATACCAAATATAAATGGTTTGGTATAATTTAGAATAAGAGCCACACTCTTCTGTAGCTTTGGTATCTTAGGGATGCTACATTGTGAGGAAAGAAAGGTCTTTAGCTTTGTTCAGTAGAAGTTGGTAGTAGATCTGAATGCTCAGGTTTCTAGGATTTCAGTGCTCATGATTTTGGAATCAAAGCCTCAGGGTGATAGGGTACTTGGTGTCTGATTTCAGAATTTATCATGATTTTCCTTGACAGTTATACTTGTAAGATGGAGAATAAATCAGAACATAGGTATGTAAAGTTACTTGAGGAAGCAAACTGCTCTCAGGCCTGCAAGATTTAATTGTAACCTGTGGGAATGTGAAAACTGTGTCAGTCTGAACAGGCCAGATTAACCCTAAGGAAGCATAGAAGATGAAGAGTCACTGAAGCAAAAGTTGGCAGTCAGTTGGCCTCTGTGATGGCAGTTTCTCACAGTATGGCATTTTAATGACCATTTAAGTCCTCTATACATCTTAGTTATCTTGAGATCTCTTTCAGGACTGGCATGGAAATAAAACAGGACAATGGCCAACAGGTACATGAAGAGGTGCTCAGTGTCACTAATTATCAGTGAAATGCAAATTAAAACTGCAGTGAGATAGGACCTCACAGCTGTTAGAAGGACTGTCATCAAAAAGATGAGAGAAAACAAATGTTATTAGTGAGAAGGTAGAGAAAAAGGAATCCTTGTGGACTGTTGGTGGGAATATAGTGGTGTGGCCACTGTAGAAAACAGTATGGAGATTCCTCAAAAATTAAAAATAGAAATACTATGTGATCTGGCAGTTTTTCTTCTGGTTATATATCTAAAGGAAACAAAAACAGGATGCTGAAGAGATATCTGTACCCCCGTGTTCATTGCAGCATTATTTATAATAGCCAAGGCATGGCTTAGTATCCATTGATAGATGAACGGATAGAGAAAATGTGATACACACGCGCGCGCGCGCACACACACACACACACACACACACACACACGCAGGAATATTAGCCCTAAAAAGGGAAATCCTGCCATTTTTGACAACATGGATGGACCTTGAGAGCATTATGTTAAGTGAAATAAGTCAGACAGACAAATATTGTATAATCTCACTTATATGTGGATTCTAAAAAAAGCCAAACTCCTAGAAATAGAGAGCAGATTGATTGGTGGTTGCTAGAGATGGGGGATGAGGGAAATGGGTATACTTCCAGTAATCAGATAAATAAATTCTGGGGATATAATGACAGCATGGATGACTACAGTTAACAAGACTTATAGTATATTTGAAAGTTGCTAAGAGAGTAGATCTAAATGTTCTCATCTCAAGAAAAAAAATTGTAACTATGTGATGTGATGAATGTTAACTAAGCTTAATGTGGTAATCATTTTGTAGTTTATACATATATCAAATCATTACGTTACACACTCCAAGCTAATATAATGTTATATGTCAATTATACCTCAATAAAATTGGGGAAGAAAGAAATGGAACAAATGAGTTTGGTGACTCAAATGTTTAAATGGTGTAAGGTTAAGAAAGCCTGATGTCTCCCAGTTTGAATACATTCTTGGTCTTAAGGCCTTGAGAGCAGAAGACCAAGTTGAGATTCATCTAGCTTTCTCTTTTTAGATGACACTCTTATACTGGATCTAGCTTCATTCATTATATTTTATTTGTCTTTACTCATCCACTTTTAAAAATGACTCAGAAAATGCACATAAGAAGTTAGTTTTCAGTACTGATAGAATTAGTAAGGATTCCAAATCAGGACCCTTCTGCCCCGATAGGCATTTAAACGATGTGAAATAGTTATGGTGAAAATTCCCTGAAAAAAATTATTATTCTCATGACTGTTCTTGACAAGTATAAAGAGTAGTATTCTAATAAGAAATGGAAGGGCAAGGTAAAGTGTGCAGTATGACACTTGGGGGCCTAAGAGGAGGAGTTTGGCATTTCATCTCTTCATGTTTTTTTTATCCAGTTTGATTCAGTGCATCCAACTTTTTTCATTCAATTGAAGTTGGTTTTGAGTTTTTATTGGGGTGGAAACTGTTGAGAAAATGCTGGGGATTTCAGAGGAACCTTGAAGACCATTTAGGGCAGCAATTTTCAAACTTTTCCTCCTCAGTACTTCAGATGGTCCAGAAGAATAAGCCAAAAGTTGACTGATTTGGGGGCATGTCCCAAAGTGGCTCAGTGCAAACAGAACCTTTTTGTCTTGATTTTAGCTTAAAAAACTATGGGTGGGGGGTGGGAGGCAGAAATCATGGACAATTTACATTCTTAATCATAATATTTGTGTATACATATGTGTACTTAGTGCATGGAAATATAGTGAATAAAAAGTCTTTTTTGACTTTTTTGTTCTAAAAAAGATTTCTGGTTTTGATCACATCCCCTCATCTCTTTATACACTGCTTATGTCCTGTCATTTCCAGAAATGGATCTTGATGGGTCTCAGTCTTAGAAACAGAGGGTTATAGGCTACTTATGTGAGAATTGAATGAGATAAAAAATGAAGATCACCTTACAAAACATAACATGCCTCATTAAGAGTGAGGGTTTTTGTTTTTGTTTTTTTAATCTTAGTGTTCTTTACAACTTAAGTCCTCTCTGATTTGGGTCTTAGGCCCAAGTAAAAATTAATAGAGGAAAAAATATTAGGATTTGGGCTGGAGGCCTCTTGGCTTAGACTTTCTTTGACATGTTTAGGATCAGATACAACAGAGTTAACTAACCTTTGGTATAATTGATGCCCTTGCAGGAGGGAGCACTGGCAGTTGCTGGGTAATTTGAAGACTACTGTGGAGGGTTTGGTGTCAGCCAACAGCCCCAACGTCTGGTCCAAGTATGGTGGCCTGGAGCGGCTTTGTAGGGACATGCAGAGCATCCTCTATCATGGGCTTATCCACGACCAGGTGTGTAGACCTCTTCTTTTTTGCCAGGTTGGCTGCATCATTTGCTGAAAAGAAACAGTTGCATTAAGTTGTTGACAGGGAGAAGATGAAGGCTTCTAGTCTGTGAGCCCTTGAAGGTGGGACTGTGGTATGATGATGAGAAGAAAGAGGATAAGGACAATGATGATGAATCCCTAGGATTTTTCTCTTAGGAGCACCCTAGGACACATCAATTACAGAATATTGTCTTTTTTAGAATACTCTCTGAGCATCATTTATAGATAACTGGTTGATTCTTATGAATGGTAGTTTTAGTTATAGCTTAATTTTTTTAATATAAACTTTATTGATGTTGAGTTTCTTTTCTGTAATATCCTCAAACACTAATAAACTTTGAGTATTAATAAAGAGTAGAATATAATAATACGTAATGTTTTTTGCTTTATCTTTTGCATTTACTTCATTCGCAGTGTTTTAAATAAGGTTTGGATCTGAATAAAATTGTCAAGTGAGGCATTGGCTCTAGTATCCTCCTACTTAAAAAATCAGACATCACAGGGGTGCCTTGGTGGCTCAGTTGGTTAAGTGTCTGACTTCGGCTCAGGTCATGATCTCACGGTTTGTGGGTATGAGCCCCGCATCGGACTCTGCTGACAGCTCGGAGCCTGGAGCCTGCTTCAGATTCTGTGTCTCCCCTCTTTCTGCTCCTCTCCAGCTCATGCTGTCTTTCTGTCTCTCTCAAAAATATAAATAAAATTAAAAAAAATTTTTTTAAATCAGACCTCACAAATATGTGCATAGGCTTGTGTTCCTAAACAACTCCTCCGTATCCCATATCAGAGTCTAGTATTCTTCCCCGGAACTCTTTCCCTAGAGCTAAGCTTGTCTTTCTCTTTTCTAATCAGAATTTATTCTCAAGCAGTCACATTGAAAAAAAGCTAACCAACTAATTGGTGTTAAGGTATTTATAGTTGATAGGATTTAATATGCTACCCTTCCTTCTAAAAATATATGTGTATTATCTCTGAACAGTATCTTCAAACTAATGTTCCTGTTTGACATTTTCAGAATTCAGTGGAGAAGTTGGCTTAGGTTAGATTTTCTTTATTCAGAGTAAGTCCTGAAAGTGAGGCTCTCTCAAAGTGTTTCTTAATGGTTATTGTTATTTAAACACCATTCTAGACATTTGGAGGCAACATTGTATGGTAGCCTGACAAAAGTCTTTGGAATCAGATAGAACCTGGATTGAAATCTAGACTCATTTCTCAGGTCCTTGGGGAAAAAATGACATAGTAGTTACAATTATAGACTCTTGAGTCAGACTGTTCATATTTTAATCTCAGCTTCAGAACTGTGTGGTATTGGGTAAGTTATTTCTTTGTGCCTCTGTTTCCTCGTTTGTAAAATGAGGTAACACTGATACCTACCTCATTGAATTATTGTGAGAATTAAATGAGATAATATACATGAAAAGCTTTAAAAAACATAAGCTGACAGTTGATCTTAACTGTTAGGTAATAATTTTTTTGAGGCTTGCTTTTCTCATCTATAAAAATGAGAATAATGTTATTTATATCATGTTTGATGGAAAGATTAAGTGAAATAGCATACAAATTTACCTAGTGCAGTTTGTGGCACATACAAAATTAAAGAAACATTTATTAATTATTTCCTAAGTTTCAAGTTACATGTAGTCCTATAAAAAATAGTTATGAAGACTGGAATTTATAAAACAAATAACCCACTGCAATCTGGCTTTTGCCCTTACAACTGGTGATCTTGCTACTGAAGTTTAAGTAAAATGATGTCCATGTTACCAGATCCATGAACATTTCTTCCCTTTTGAACACTGTCTTATGTTCTTCGTTGTTGACCATCATCACACCATGACTTGTATAGCATTATTATCTTCTAATGTCATAGAGTCCTTCTGCTACCCCTGTGACCATTCCTTCTTACTTTCTTTCCCTGGAATCTCTTCTTTTTGGGTTTTAGTTTTTAATGGGATTCTGTCCTATGTCCTTATCTCTTTTTACTCTGTACGTTTACCTGAAACAGCTTCATCCACTTGCATTGTGTTAACTATCACCTTTGTACTAAAGACCCCTAGCTCAGACACCTCTCCTGAACTCCAGATCCATAAGACAAGCTGTCTGCTATACATTATCATCTGGCTCTTTGTCCTGTAGGCTAAGCACAGCATGACCCAAAACAAACTTATTTTCCTCATGAGATTGCCCTTTCTCCTATTTTGAACACTGATTTGTGGCATTGCTAGCCACTCAGGTCTCCCAAGCCAGAAACTTGGGAATCATGCCACATGTTTTACAAAAACTCAATACAAGTTTCCCAGGCTGATGACCAAAATAACTACTGGATCAGTGGCACTTGGTGAGTGGTTAAGTACTTGCATCTTGGTAGCAAAAAGGTTCTCTCCTTGGTTCTATTACTAATTTTACATTGTCATCTAGAGTAATCACTTTACCATATTACGAGATGGTTTTACCATCTGTGCCAGAAAAAGAAAATGTCTTTTTTCTTAGAAAATGATTTCATGAAGTAGTAAAGTCAATGGAATTCCAAATGAAGGATGCTTGGTAAATGCAAACCAATAATAACATATCTTGTTACAGTTATTAATAAGTGATATCTGTGAGAGCATATGGTCATCGAAATGAAAAATATTAAAGTATATGGTCATCTGCAAAATAGCAGTAGTGTTAATTAGTGAAAGCAAACCAGGCAAATCTGGCATACACACACTTTTCAACTATAGGCTCTAATGGAAAGAATCAAAACCAAAAGATCAATACCAATTTCACTGCTGCTTTGTTCTGCCTTGTGAAGACCTAACAATTAATGTCTGTGTCAAGGACTTATTTTTCCCTTTCATTTCCTCCCTAAAGATTAAGGCTTTCAAAGCTTTCTGGCTGCTGCGTCATCAGGAAGCTATTCTGGGTGTTGTGCCCTTGGAGAGGGGGAAGGGATACAGTGATTCATGCTGGTCATATCTATTCTGTGCTTTTAAAGGATGTGTTATGGAATGTGAACTTTATTTTTTTAAATCACTCAGGGCCTTTGGAAAGCTATGATATCATGACCATATTCTTAGAGGTATCTCATTTTCCCTGACAGCCTGCATCTGGGCTACCTTTTAGTTTTTCCATAACGCAAGGCATATTTGATCATTTCTTTTCTACTGCTTAGAAATGTGGAGACACTCAGTCTCTAAGATTCCTCAGCTGAATAGGAGAAGTAAAAAGATCCCCCTCTTTTCCACCACCAAGAAGAAACCTTTTCTTGGCAATATAGGCAGCCCAATTTAAAAAATAACAATAATAACAGAAAAGACTTCTGTGTATTTTTTTTTCTGAATATATAAGTAATATATGTTTTTAATTTGTTGAAAATTTGGAAAATACCAAAAAAGAATTTGGAGAAAGTAAACATCACCCTCAATACCAACTAATAACAATCACTCTTTAACATTTTGATAGATCTTCTTATTTTTTTCTATGCATTTGTGTGCTTTTTAAAATATTAAGATCGTACTATATATGTCATTCTGTAACTTGCTTTAAAATATTTAATTTTTAAAATAAACAATACATTTATATGCTTAACACAAGAAGCATAAAACTGTATTCAGTGAAACATCTTCTTTCCTTTCAATCCTTTAGGTAACTTCTGTTTACCAGTTTATTTCTAAAGAATTTTTATGTTTGTAAGAGAAAATATGAATAATTTTCTTTGCTACACCTCCTGATTTTTCACACAAATAAAAGCATGCTATAATTACTATTCTGCATCTTGGCTTTTCCTTGATAGGTCTTGTAATTCATTCCAAGTCATCATATAAAGTGCTTTTTCTTTTTTACAGCTGTAATTTTATAATATTCCATTGTGTGTATGTACCATAATTTATTTAACCAGTCCCCTGATAATGGGCTTTTAGATTACTTCCAATCATTTGCAGTTAGTAACAGTGCTACAGCAAATAACCTTGTGTATAGGTCATTTTGCCCTTTACCGTAGGATATTCCTAGAAGTAGAATTTTTAGGCCAAAGGGTATGTACATTTCAATTTTGATAGGTATTGCTAAATTGTTCTCCAGGAAGTTATGTCACCAACGATGTAGAAGAGTATTTATTTTTCCATACCCATGCCAATATAGGATGTTATTAAACTGTAAACTATCACCAGTATGATAGGTAAAAAGTTATATTCCTCTTATTAAGAAAAATGTTTATGAGAACCATTATTGTTCCGTGAACTCTTTCCTATTCCCTCCCTCCCCCCACCCCGTTTTCCTTAGATTCTTTTCCTGTGGATTTGTAGGAGTTCCTTATTCATTAATGGAATTAATCCTTTGTCTGTAATGTGAGTTACAAATATTTTTTTCCTAGTTTGTCTTTTGCCATTTCATATGGTGGCTTTTTACTATACAGAAATATCTGATTTTTAGTAAGTCAGATTAATCATTTCTCTCAGGGCTTCTGGGCTCTGTATGATGCTCTGAAAGGGCTTCCCACTGTACCATTATTAAAAATGTTTCTCGATGGTTTCTTCTGTTAATGGCTTAATTTTTTACATTTAAACCATTTCATCTGTAATTTATTTTGAATATACTTAATCCTCTTGGCACACAGATCTATTTCTGATTATTTATTATGGTCTGTTGTTCTATTTGTCTACCATCACCGCTCAATTTTAATTATTGTAGCTTTTCATTATGATAGGAATTGTCCTTCACTTGTACAGTATGTTTTGTTGGTTGTTTATCTTCCCCCCAATATTCAAATATTTGTCATTTTATTTATTATTCTTATTTTTTAAATATAATTTATTGTCAAATTGGCTAACATACAGTGTGTAAAGTGTGCTCTTGGTTTTTGGGGTAGATTCCCGTGGTTCATCACTTACATACAACACCCAGTGCTCATCTTTTGTCATTTTATTTACCCCTTAACCACTACATCAATTTTTGGATAAGGACAGGAAAAGCCTTCTTATACAATGTGATCTGGATCATTAGATGATTGATTAAGTGAGGGCAATTGAAGAGTCACTCAAACATTTTATGTTATGTTATGTTATGTTATGTTATGTTATGTTATGTTATGTTATGTTATAACATCTAAATTTATATTTATTCAACAGTCCTTGGATATAGGACCAAAACCTTTTCTGGGAGCATGGATCCACTGATGGAATTTCATATCATCTTTCCTGAATAAATTGCACTCATAATACATGAAACAGGGCTTCCAGTTTTAATTTCTTTCTGCTAGACTAGCAATTTAAAGATCCTATAATATGAGTATAAAACTTTCTACATTTTTAGGGGTTTTTTTCTCTTTAACTTCGAAAGTTGTCTTGCCTCTATGTAATTTGACATCAAGTTTTTATTGAAGTTTTTGTTTGGACATAAATTTTCAGCTCCTCGGGTAAATACCAAGTAGTATGATTGCTGGATCATATGGTAAAAGTATGTTTAGGTTTGTAAGAAACTATCAAACTATCTTCCAAAGTAGCTGTACCATTTTGCGTTGTCACCAGCAATAAATGAGAGTTCCTTTTGTTCCATATCCTCACTAGCATTTAATGTTGGCATTGTTCTGGATTTGGGCTGTTCTAATATATGTGTATAGTGGTATAGTGTTGTTTTAATTTACATCTCCCTAATGACATATAATGTGGTATGTCTTTTCATGTGCTTATTTGTCCTCTGTATATCTTCTTTGGTGAGGTGTCTGTTAAAGCCTTTGGCCCATTTTTAAAATCAGATTGTTTAATTTTTTTCTTTTTTCTTTCTTAAATGTTTATTTTTGAGAGAGACAGAGTGCAAGTGGGGGAGGGGGGAGAGAAAGAGAGAGAATTTGAAACAGGCTCCAGGCTCTGAGCTGTCAGCACAGAGCCCAATGCAGAACTCAAACTTGGGAACGCTGAGATCATGACCTAGGCCGAAGTCAAACACTTAACCGACTGAGCCACCCAGTTGCCCCAGATTGTTTTCTTATTGTTGTGTCTTAAGAATTCTTCATATATTTTGGATAACATTTCTTTATCAGATGGGCCATTGCAAATATTTTCTCCCAGTTTGTCGTCTCTCTTCTCATTCTCTTGACATTGTTGGTCTAGAGCAGAAGTTTTTAATTTTAGTGAAATCCAGCTTATCAGTTCTTTGTTTCATGGATCATACTTTTGGTTTTGTAGCAAAAAGTCATCACCATACCCAGTGACATCTAGGTTTTCTCCTGTGTTACCTTCTAGGAGACTTATAGTTTTGCATTTTACATTTATATCTATGATTCATTTTAACTTAAGTTTTGTGACAGGTGTGAGGTCTGTATCTAGATTCATTTTTTTTTCATGTGAATGTCCAGTGTTTTAGCACCATGTTGAAAAGACTGTCATTGCTCTATTGTATTGCCTTTGCTCCCTCGTCAAAGATTAGTTTATTCTATCTATGTGCATCTGTCTCTGAGCTCTCTATTCTGTTTCACTGATCTATTTGTCTTTTTTTTTTTTTTTTTTTTTTGCCAATACTCCACTACCTTGATTACTGTGCCTTTATTGTAAGTCTTGAAGTCAGATAGTGTCAGTCATTTTTGAAGAAAAACTTTGCTCTTGTCTTTCAAAACTGTTTTAGCTATTCTGGGTCTTCTGCTTCTCCATATAAACTTTATTATTATTTTTTAATGCTTATGTGTTTATTTTGAGAGTGAAAAAGAGAGAGCACAAGTGGGGGAGAGGCAGAGAGAGAGGGAGACAGAGAGAATCCCAAGCAGGCTCCTCATTGTCATCGCAGAGCCCAAATGGGGCTTGATCTCATGGTTCGTGAGATCACAGCCAGAGCTGAAATCCGGAGTTGGAGGCTTAACCAACTGAGCCACCCCAGGTGCCCCCTCCATATAAACTTTAGAATCAGTCTGTTGGTATCCACAAAATGACTTGCTGGAATTTTGATTGGATTGCATTGAATCTATAGCTCTAGTTGGAAAGAACTGACATTTGACAGTATTGTCT
Organism: Prionailurus viverrinus; assembly: GCF_022837055.1. Classification (NCBI taxonomy): domain Eukaryota; kingdom Metazoa; phylum Chordata; class Mammalia; order Carnivora; family Felidae; genus Prionailurus; species Prionailurus viverrinus. The sequence goes on along the minus strand of NC_062569.1, from coordinate 88,049,193 downwards.
TAATATCCATTAACATGGATTATCTCTGTATTTACTTAGTTCTTTGCTGTTTTTCATCGGTGTTTTGAGGTTTTCTTCCTATAGATCTTGTACATATTTCATTTTGGGGAGTGCTAGAGTAAATGGTAATATGTTTTTAATTTCAAATTCCACTTTTCATTGCTGATGTATAGGAAAGTGGTTGACTTTTGATATTAGCCTTGCATCCTGTGACCTTGCTATAATTACCTACTAGTTCTAGGAACTTTTTTGGTTAATTCTTTAGAATTTTCTACTTAGATGATCATGTTATCTTGAACAAAAACAGTTTTATTTCTTCCTTCCAAATATGTATACTTTTTATTTCCTTTTCTTTTTTTTTCTTAGTGCACTAGCTAGGACTTTAATAAGATGTCAAAAGTAGTGGGGAGAGGGGACATCCTTGCTTTGTTTCTGATCTTAGTGGGAAAGCTATGAGCTTCTCACCATTAAGTATGATGATACCTGTAGGTTTTTGTAGATATTCTTTTATCAATTTGAGGAAGTTACCTTCGATTCCTAGTTTACTGAGAGTTTTTATTATGAATGAGTGTTGGACTTTGTCAAATGCTTTTTCTGCATCTATTGATGTGATCATGTGATTTTTCTTATTTGGCTGTTGATGTGATGGATTCCAGTCTTGATTTTGGAATGTTAAACCAGCCTTGCATACCTGGGGTAAATCTTACTTTGTTATAGTGTATAATTCTTTCTATACAGTGTTGGATTTGATTTGCTAATGTTTTGTTGAGGACTTTTGCATCTGTATTCATGGGAGGTATTGGTCCATAGTTTTCTTGTGATTTTTTTTTTTTCTGGTTTTGGAAAATTAGGGTAATTCTGGCCTTGTAGAATGATTTGGGGAAGTATTTTCTTCTGCTTCCATCTTCTTATAGGCATTATAAGGAATTGGTATAATTAAATGTTTAGTAGAACTCACCAGTGAACCCATCTAGGCCTGGTGCTTCCGGTTTTGGAAGGTTATTAATTGTTGATTCCATTTTTTTTAGTAGATATAGGCCTACTCAAATTATCTAGTTCTTCTTGGTGAGATTTGGCAGATCATGTCTTTCAAGGAATTGATCCATTTCATCTAGGTTATCATGCCACTGAGCATAGAGTTGTTTATAGTATTCCTTTGTAATGTCCACGAGATCTGTAGTGTTGTCCCCAATATTATTTCTGAGTTAGCCTAGAGTTTTGCCTAAAACAAGGAAACCAAGTTTAGATGCTATTCACATAGATATGACATAACCAGGAAATGTGCTGGATTTGATATCCCACTATTGACCACCCTGGCCACTCAGTGTCCACTAAGCCACAGAGCAGGGATCAGAAACACTGCCACACTGCTACCAAAATATTAAAGGTCTTCATGATTCTAGTTGGCAAAAAAGTCTGTACATCTGACACCTGACACTTCTAATTCTCACTTTTACCTTCCCAGTCTAGGTGAGAAAGCCACTGACATTTGAGATGATTCTTTTTTTTTTTTTTTTAATGTTTATTTATTTTTGAGACAGAGAGAGACAGAGCATGAATGGGGGAGGGTCAGAGAGAGAGGGAGACACAGAATCCGAAGCAGGCTCCAGGCTCTGAGGTGTTAGCACAGAGCCCGATGCAGGGCTCGAACTTACGGACTGTGAGATCATGACCTGAGCCAAAGTCGGAAGGAAGCTCAACCGACTGAACCACCCAGGCACCCTGAGATGATTCTTGAGTCACATATTAAGATCTGATTTAAGGATTCTTTCTAGGCTGTTTATTTTGTTCCATTGGTTGGTCTGTCTCTTAATGCTTGTACTAGTTTTGTATCTCTAAATTATTTAGATTTCAGTTTTAACCTGTGCCCAGTCATCTCAGAAAGGATTCCCCAAAAATAAGAATTAGATTTTTTTAGTGTAAACATTTTGCTGTCTTGTTCAGACTTCTTCCAGTGTGAGACTATTTTATCTAGAAGTGTGAGACTACTTTATCTAGAATTGCTCATTTCTTTGACTCCCTGACCTTGGAAGCATGGGAAAAGCAGGTATTTCCTTATCTGATTTTGCAGTAGGAACTAAAGACATCTGTCTCTGACTTTTAACGAATAACTCTTCACCAATTTTAAGATTTACCTTCGAAGTGTTCGTAGTATCCACAGATGTATATGATCATAGATCTTGATTTATGGATTCTCCTGAATAAAAAGTGATTAACAGCTCTTTCCAAAAAAAAAAAAACAAGATTTACCTTCGAGGGCTTCAGTGCTGGAGAGACGAGGGAGAGATCAGATTATTTTCATTGTATAACCTTCTCTATCATATGCATGCATTACCAGTTCAAAAGAACAGTTAAAACAATTTTTAACAATTATCCTTAAAAAGGGTGAACATGAGTATATATCCTTTTGATTGTTGCTAAGAACCTTTGTTGAGGTAAGGGAAGCTTATGCTCTCCCCCTCGCCCTCTCTTTGAATTGGTCTAAAATGGTAGATTTCTTCACCTTGTATGTTCCCATAGGAGGTGTGTTGCCGCCAGACTGACTACTGGCAATTTGTGAAGGACATCCGATGGCTCAGTCCGCACTCAGCCCTTCACGTGGAGAAGGTAAGAAGTGAAAAGTAACCGCAGGGCCATGTTGTTTGATGTTCTGTCTGGAGAGTCTCCTAGGCTAGAAAGATGGCGTGTGTTAAGTTTCCTATTAACCGAGGAAAGGAAACTATGTCTGTAAGACTAATCTGGAGGGCTCGAGGGGAGGATTGTTTACTTAAAAAAAATAATAGGGGCGCCTGGGTGGCGCAGTCGGTTAAGCGTCCGACTTTAGCCAGGTCACGGTCTCGCGGTCCGTGAGTTCGAGCCCCGCGTCGGGCTCTGGGCTGATGGCTCAGAGCCTGGAGCCTGTTTCCGATTCTGTGTCTCCCTCTCTCTCTGCCCCTCCCCCGTTCATGCTCTGTCTCTCTCTGTCCCAAAAATAAATAAACGTTGAAAAAAAAATTAAAAAAAAATAATAATAAACCTTACAAATACGTTGCTCCAGGCCTTTTTCTGTACTCTGGGGAAGAGATGAAAAAGTTTTGTTATCTTCAAAAGATCTGCATATTAGGAGGAGAATGAAGCTGTTCAAAATCCTAGGGAAATGGCAAGATTCCCTGAAGTAGTTGGGGAAGCAGGACTGAGATGCTGATAACTATGTGAGGAGAAGAGGAGCCATCAGTTGGAAAGAAATGGAGATTTCTGGAAGCCAGCGTCAAATGGAGCCGAACGTGTTCGTGAACAACAGCTTTAGCTACCATTGTAGGACTTTACTCTTCTGAGTAAACAGGAGAGTACCTGTTAGCTTAGCTCAACAGAGTACCCTTCATTTCCAAGTAGGGAAACAGCTCATGGAGGTTAGTGACTTGGCCAGAGTTACACAGCTAGCTCCAGATCAGTCACTGCCAAATGTACATATCTATTTAACTCTTCAGTATGGAAAATTTCAAATACATACAAAATTAATGAGAAAAACGTAATGAACCCTGAAATATCCATTACTCATCTTCAGTATCTGTTAATAGCTGGCAGTCTTATTTCATGTATATCCCACCTACTGCAGGTTCATCACTGAGATGATGTCAGGAGAAGTAATTTGTTTTTAAATGATCAGGGAACCAAATCACAAGATGTCAGACTGGCCCTTTTTGTGAAGAAAAGGCCAGAGCCCAGTGGTTTTTCTTATGTGGATTTTCTTTGTCCTTCTCACTTTATTTTTCTTACCACCACTCCCTCTCACCCCAGCTAACTTCCTTTTCTAAAATATATTGCCATAGTCATTTCTTCTTGGAAGCTGCCTGAAATTGCCATCCATACATGTTTTGCACTGAACCTGGGCTATGAGTCCTTGCTTTTGTTTATTTATCATTATTTTTTTAATGTTTGTATTTATTTTTGAGAGAGAAAAGAGAGAGCATGAGCGGGGGAGGGGCAGAGAGAGAGGGAGACACAGAATCTGAAGCAGGCTCCAGGCTTTGAGCTGTCAGCACAGAGTGTGATGCGGGGCTCAAACTCACAAACTGTGAGATCACGACCTGAGCCAAAGTCAGACATTTAACTGGCTGAGCCATCCAGGCACCCCAGACCTTGCTTTTAGAAATAGTCAAGTAGAAGGAGGTTCCAAATAGAGAATGCTGTGACTACAGCCAGAAAGAGACACTCAGATGGCTTCTCTTTGGTGGAGAATCTTAGGTGGTGTCTTCCCAGATCCTTTCCCCCAGGTTCTTGTGCATGATTTTCTAGAGGCCACCTAAAATGGAGGACTCTGTGAAAGAAGCCAAGAGGTCAAGTTTATCCCTCCTCAGAGTACCACAGGATCATGTCTCTTTGGAGTTAGAACATAAAGAGACAGATGTAGCAGCTTTGTCCTCTCCTGGAGCTGCATATCAGGTCTTAACTGCTTAGTCCCTCTGCAGTGGCCCAATCAGCAGTGGAACCACTAATCCCTTCATTCCCGCTCCTCCTTCAGTAACCTCTAAATACTAGCTGGAGGGAAAATATCTCTGATTGCCTCCTCTTCCCTTTCTCAGTTTGGTTCTCAGGTCATTAGGCCTCAGTCTTGCTGTCTTTACCAGGATGCATGTTTTGACTCACGCTTCTTTGCCTCCCAGTTCATCAGCTTGCACGAGAATGGCCAGAGCAGCACCGAAGGTGTGAGTGAGCATGCTGTTGCAAAGTTGTGGCTGCAGCATAGCTTGCAGTGCCACTGTCTCTCAGCCCAGCTCCGACCTCTGCTTGGGGATAGACAATATATCAGAAAATTCTACACAGGTAGGTGGAGGTCACTTAGCCAGGATTGTTGCATATACTTCTTCATCTCTTCCACTATACTCTTCCTTTACAGACTGACTCTCACCCCAGAGCCCCATACTTTCACTTGGTGCCAATAGAGATTCTCAACAGAGACACACATCCAGTCTTCTTTCTCACCTCCTATGTAAAACACAATCAGACTTTATGCTAAGGTATTCCCCTACCTCCATATACACAAACTGATGAGAAAAACCCCCATTTACAGAGAGTTTCCTGTGTGCCAATCACCGTTACATGCTTTTTATACATCTGATCTTCCCAATAGCCCCAAGACCTGGGTATTAATACCTCTGTTTTCCAATCAGAGAAGCAGAGCCCGAGGAGATTAGGTAACTTGGCCAAAGTCACCTAGAGCCAGGATTCAAATCTGGGACTTTATGACTTTGAAGCCTCTTGTTGTATCCTCTCTATTACACAGCATGTCACTTAGCCTATTTGTAGTAGTGTAGTAGTTACTATACTTTGTCACTGATTCTCCTTCTCTTTGTAGTGGTATGATTCTCCTCAGGTCATTTTTACCCTTTGTCTCCTTCCTTCCCTGAGCCCCTCCCAGGCTGTACAGGGAAGCTAAAGTTCTCCCTGTTGGGCTCCGTCACAGCAGTAGCTCTTCTCTTCCCAGATACCGCTTTCCTGCTAAGCAACGCCCACGTCACGGCCATGCTCCAATGCCTGGAAGCAGTGGAACAGAACAACCCCCGCCTCCTGGCTCAAATTGATGCATCTATGGTAAGGGGGCAAGGAGTTATCACTGTCTGTGCTGGGCCCCTGGACCTCATCATGGTACAACTCTCTGTAGCAAACTGCTTCTTTGCTTAGGCAGTTGTGAACTAAAAGTCTTTCATTAGGAAAAAAAAAATACTTCAAGAAGAAGGGGAGGTACTGTTAAGTATTTATTGAAGTAAAAAGTCTAAGCTTAGGTCTGTTTAAGGAGGGACGTGTCTTTTTTTTTTTTTTTTTTTTTTGATGTTTATTTATTTTTGAGACAGAGAGAGAGACAGAGCACAAACAAGGGAGGGGCAGAGAGAGAGGGAGACACAGAATCTGAAGCAGGCTCCAGGCTCTGAGCTGTCAGTGCAGAGCCCAACACAGGGCTTGAACTCATGAACCATGAGATCATGACCTACTCTGGCTGAAGTCAGACACTTAACCAACTGAGCCACCCAGGCTCCCCGGGAGATGTCTATTTTTTAAACCCTTTAAAAAAAATCCTTAGTGGGGCGCCTGGGTGGCGCAGTCGGTTAAGCGTCCGACTTCGGCCAGGTCGCGATCTCGCGGTCTGCGAGTTCGAGCCCCGCGTCAGGCTCTGGGCTGATGGCTCAGAGCCTGGAGCCTGTTTCCGATTCTGTGTCTCCCTCTCTCTCTGCCCCTCCCCCATTCATGCTCTGTCTCTCTCTGTCCCAAAAATAAATAAACGTTGAAAAAAAAAAAATTTAAAAAAAAAAAAATCCTTAGTCTGAGTAAGCATGTCCTGAAGGGTAGGCTTGACAAGCTGAGGGGAAGAGGATGATTTTGAATCAGGAGTAGGATTTATAGTGTCAGAACTAGTATGACCTGGTGTTACACAGGATCATTTTTGTCCTTGAAGTATAAAGATAGTTTTGTTGTTTATTGTTAACCCTTTGATTCACTTGCCCTATCACTAATATCAGTGCCTCAGTTAGAATGGAATCATCGGCCCTACTTCTTTTTGGGAGGGATCCCCTATCTCTCTTAGTTTTAAATTTCTTTATTTTTTTTTTTAAGTTTATTTATATATTTTGAGGGGCACTTGGGTGGCTTAGTCGGTTAAGCATCTGACTTCAGCTCAGGTCATGATCTCATGGTTGGAAGGGTTTGAGCCTTTTGTTGGGCTGTGTGCTGATAGCTCGGAGCCTGGACCCTGCTTCAGATTCTGTGTCTCCGGCTCTTTCTGCCCCTCCCCCAATCATGCTCTGTCTCTCTCTTTTTCTCAAAGATAAATAAACATTAAAAAAAGTTTTTAAGTTTGGAGAGCCTGGGTGGCTCAGTCAGTTAAGCGCCTGACTTTGGCTCAGGTCATGATCTCGCGGTTTGTGGGTTCGAGCCCCATGTCGGGCTCTGTGCTGACAACTCAGAGCCTGGAGCCTGCTTCAGATTCTGTGTCTCCCTCTCTCTCTGCCCCTCCCCTGCTCACATGCATTCTCTCTCTCTCTCTCAAAAATAAATAAACATTTTAAAAAAGCTTTATTAAAAAAGCTTTTTTTAATAAAATTAGTGGAACCACTAATTTTATTAGTGGAACCACTAAAAGCTTTTTATTAAAAAAGCTTTTTTTAATGTTTATTTATTTTTGAGAGAGAGAGCGAGAAAGAATCAGAGTGTGAGCAGGGGAGAGGCAGAGAGAGAGAGGGAAAGAGAGAATCCCAAGCAGGCTCCACACTGTCAGCACAGAGCCTGATGAGGGGCTTGAACCCACGAACTGCAAGATCATGAGTGGAGACGAAATCAAGAGTTGGATGCTTAACCGACTAGGCTATCCAGGTGACCCTCTTGGTTTTAAATTGTGATTCTTAGTTACCAGTACCAGGCTTGGTGCCAGGCACCATACATGCACCATCTCATTTAATTCTCACAGCTCTATAAGGTAGGCATTAATCTCATTTTATAAAGGAGACCAACTGAGGGACAGAGTAGATAAGTCACTTGCTCAAAGTTTATATGATATGAACCCTGATATGTCTGATTTCTGACTCTATGTGCATAGTCTTAAGAATTTTGTTATGCTGCTACTAAGATAAAGCCCTCCGGGTGTCCCATCTAGGACTCCAGTTTCAGAAGCTGTGGTGTATGGCAGGACTTCTAGGTTTTCAAAATTTCATGCTCTGATAGAGCAATAGAGTGGTATGCCATATCTACAGGCTCTGGCTGCAGTTCAGGCCTGTGGCCAAAGGTCAGCTTCCACCAGCATTACTATAGTGCTGAGTGCTCCTTCTCTGAGGGCCTCTGTCCTGGACTCCAACATGTGGGTTTTTTTTGTAGTTTGCCAGAAAGCATGAGAGCCCGCTGCTGGTAACAAAGAGCCAGAGCCTGACAGCTCTGCCTGGTTCCACGTGCACTCCTCCAACCAGCTATGCTCAGCATTCCTACTTCGGGTCCTTCTCCAGCCTTCACCAGTCTGTACCCAGCCACAGCTCAGGTACGGGGGCAGGAAGGGTAATCATGACATGTATGCCGAGCCCCGGAGCAAGTAGAGGATTTTGTGGGTGCAAACAGGAAAGGTGTAGCTAGAGCTTTGGCTTGGTGCAGTTCGTCATATTTCATGTCTTGATAAAGGACATCTTAAAAAGTTATATAGCGACCAGTCTAAGATAATTCAATGGAATCATTAAAGTAACAGAGGAAAGAGATGTTTTTAGATTCCCCTGGATTTCTAATCCACGTTGCCAAGAAGACATTTCAATAATAATACCTAACACTTACTGAGCACCAACTGTGTGCCAGGCTCTGTTATATTTATATATATTATTTCATTTGATCCTCAAAATAGTCCTATGCAGTAGGTGTTGTTATTATTGCCCATTTTACAGATGAGGAATGAACACCAATAAACAATGAAGCTACTGTATCAAGAGCGCATGCTCTTATCTTACCTTACCTGGCTTACTTCCTTCTAAATAAGTTTTGTTAACAGAAGAGACTCATAAATATGGAGAAGAAACTGAGGGTTACTGGAGGGGTTGTGGGAGGGGGGGATGGGCTAAATGGGTAAGGGGCACTAAGGAATCTACTCCTAAAATCATTGTTGCACTATATGCTAACTAATTTGGATATAAATTTTTAAAAAAAAAAAAAAAAAAAAAAGTTTTGCTTACCTCACATGACGAACCTTTTCTGAGGTGGTACTGGGCACCCAGTAATGATAGGGAGGTAGGTCCTTAGTTGTAGAGAAGCCTTTCATATGTACCAAAGATTTCCAGCTCACCTTTTTCTTCCCTTTTTATATCCTAGAAAGAAGATCGACTTCCTTTTCACTCTCTGGCCCTCCCCGGAAACCTCAGGAAAGCAGAGAGCACGTCTCACCAGCACAGGATCAACCTAGCCAAGCCTCACTGCTTCCACCCTCTACGTTAGCCAGGGATTCCCCCTCAACTCCAAATGAGATGAGCTCTAGCACACTGACCAGCCCCCTAGAAGCATCCTGGGTCAGCAGCCAGAATAATTCCCCAAGTGATGCCAGTGAGGGGCCCGAGTACTTAGCCATCGGCAACCTGGACCCCCGAGGCCGGACCGCCAGCTGTCAGAGTCACAGCAGCAATGCTGAGAGCAGCAGCTCCAACTTGTTCTCCTCCAGCAGCTCGCAGAAGCCAGACTCTGCTGCTTCTTCCCTAGGCGAGCAGGAGGGAGGTGGGCAGAGCCAGCTGTCTGGTGTCCTTCGCAGGTCCAGCTTCTCAGAGGGGCAGACGTTCACTGTTACCAGTGGAACAAAGAAGAGCCATACTCGATCCCATTCAGATACCAACATTGCCTCCAGAGGAGCCCCAGGTAATGATAGTCATCACTCATAATGATAGTTATAAGTTAGTGACTTATGTTTCTGATGACATGATGGGTATCCTGCTTATAATGAAAGAAGTTTATAATGTTATATGAATACCCAAGAAATCGGAGAATATTTATATTTGTTCCTTTATACGTTGCTAACTAGTAAATGTTTTCCTGAATTCTTTCACCAGTTCCTTAGCATCAGAGGATAGTGTGGCTTGTTACAGTTTGAGTTTTTAATGTTTCTCTCTGGCAGAGGGGAATTACTAATGAGCTTTAAAAATAATCCCATTAAATTCCTCCCCTTTCTGTGATTCCTGAGAAGTTTGGTTAGGTGTCATACTAGTATGAGAGAGGCTAAGTGATATTGGGGTTTCCTCATTAAAACTAGGGATATAGTGAGTGTGGGATGATGTGATCTAGGAAACAAGTAGGTGGGGCTGGCCGTTGCATCACTAATTCAGGTTGGAAGGCCATCAGGTGAGGGGCCCTGGCCATTGGGCCCTCCCTCACACAAATAGCAGCTGCTAAGCGGAGCACAGCCTTGGCTCGAGAGAGGTGGGGCTCACTGCTTTTGCCATCTCCCTGCCATCTTCTGTCATGGGTTGTTAGTGTCTGGCAGGCTTTGGTTGGGTTTCATTTGTAGGAGAGTCTCCATAACAGCAAGTATAAGATGGATCTCTGTGCTCAGAGCCAGTTCTGGGTAGGAAAACCCCAGAAATAAAATATAGAAAATTTTGAAAAAGCAAAAGAGGAAGATTTCCTTTAGCAACTGGAGCTGCCATTGATTTCTCTTTGTAATTTCTAGAAAGGTGAGAGCTGAGGCCCTCATCCAAAACTTCTGAGTGACAAACTTTTTTTTCCATTTTCTTCTCAAGATGCGGTTCTGCTTATTGGAACTCTTCAGGAAAAAAAAATTCCAAATCAAAGCCTGTCTCCCCACAAGCTTTCTTAGATGTGAAGAGTATTAGGGTTAGCGCCTCGCTTCACATCTCCTGCTGCTGGCCTGCTGTCTGCTGTACTCCAGGCCACTGGTCTTTGAGCGTGGGATGCTTCCCTGCCCCCATTCTTGAATCCATGTGGATTCCAGAAACCATGGTAACCTGCATTGGGAAGGGGAGCAGAGAAAACCTAAGCAAAAGGGTCTGAGGGAGAGGGGGTCGTGTGTAGATTCTTGTATGAGTCAGCTACTATGGTTCAGTAGCTGAGTACTTCAGCACCAGGGTTCCCTCTTGGGAGTTAGGTCCCTACCTCCGCTAGATAAAAGGACACTCTTTTTCTCACTCTCTCTGTTCTCATTTCCTCTCTTTGGACTCTCCTCTGCACCTGTCTGTCTACATACAGGAGGCCCCAGGAATATCACCATTATAGTTGAAGATCCCATTGCAGGTTTGGGAGCTAGTCCTCCTTTCTGTCTGCCACCTCCTCCTCCTCCTCTGTGACCATCTTGCTTAGTTCAGAACCTCCTTTTCCATTCTGGTGTCAAATCAAGTCTGGCTAGTCTGGCCAGTCCTGCTATGATTCTTGGACCCGTCTCTAAAATGGCACCGATATTTTGCATAATATGTTTATTGCCCATGACTTCCAGATGCCTCATTTAGTCTCCCAATAGCTTCTGGGAGGTGGAGTCAAAATTTATCAATCCTGAAGGTGAAACTGAAGCCCAAAGGTGAAACTGAAGCCTGCTCTTTGTCTAAGGCATCATGATGAATCAGTGACAGAATTTTTCTTATAATTGAGTACTTATATTTTCCTTGAATTAACACCAGAATGTCTTTTTCCCCCCTTCTGTGGTCTTGGATGTGGATGCATGCTTTTTGCCTCTCCCAGAGTCCCATTTCCTTTTTCTTTCACCTATTTTCCTTCCTCTGTAAGTCCCACCCACCACCATTCCAGCCATTTTACAGGTTTTTTTCTAGTGACTTTGGTTTTCACGGTGATGTTGAAGATGAATATTGTGTTAAATTCGGGTTTATGGAGATATTAACAGTAGAGTGTGTTTGCCAGACAGAGTGGTGAGGGAGGACTGAAAATGGTGGCCTCCTGCTAATGGAGGAAGCCACTGAGTATGTAAGCTTGGAAAAGAGAAGGTTAAAGAGGAGGAAGTTGACAGGACCACCATTTAGAAGAGCATTGTTATTTTTAAGGAGACGAGAAATTGTAAGAAGACAGATTTCAAGTGAGTGTGAGGAAATCTAAGAATTAAGAGTTGTTCATTTGAATGCGCAGCATCAGGAAGCAGTGAGCTCTAAGCAAAGTCTGGACGGCCTGCACATGTTGTAAAGGAATAGTGCGCTGGTGTTGGAGTTTGTGTTGTGCACTTACTTTGACTGGGGACCTTAAAGGAGGTCCCATCCGAGTCATAGTTTCTTAACCAAGGCATCATGGTGACTGCTGGTTTGTCTTTAGATCAGTAGTGAGGAGGAGAGCTCACTGCAGGGACCAGTAGAAATCTTTGAGACCCAAGGAAAACAGTTATCTCTTATCACAGAGTAGCATTTTTTTTTTAATGAGAGGAGCAGCTGACAAGTTGGCACCCTCTGTGGGGGGAAATGGTTGGCTGCGGCTCAGTCATTCACTCTCCCAGAGCATCCTGCTCATTTCTCAGGCATCCACCTGCTTTTCTGCCTGCCCTTCCTTCTGTAGCAGTGGGAATTTTGTGTTTTCCTTGGGAGAATATCAGTTTCTCATTTCCTACGAGCCCTGCCTACTACTATTTCTCTACTCCCAACTCTCATCGTTCCTTAAAAACTTCTACCCAGCCAGCCGCTTCCTACTTTGCCAGGCTTCTCTTTAAACCTTTCCTTTTCTTCTCCAATAAGGCTGGGCCTATAGCCCTGTGGCTGATCCCTTTGGATACAGGGCCATTGTCCTTGGCTTCTCTAGCATTGTCTTGATGCCTCCTTAAAGGATGTTGCTGGATTTTATTTTGTTTTTCAGCTAATTGAGAAGTGAATTAAATTTGTAGGTGTGACAACTTTCAAGTTCATTTCAGGTTCAAGAGAGGCCATATCCTAGTATTTCCCTAGTGTGACCATTCTGAGATTGTTTAAGAGCCCAGTGTCAAGGTTTCAGAGAAGTTTCAGTGTGCTTATCTTTGTTTTACCATGTGAGGACTGTTATCTACATTGGTTTTTATCAAGAGGATAGAAATTGGCCAATATTCCTAGAACATTTGGTAAGAAGATGGAAGAACAAAGAACTGAATTCATGAGTCTACTTTGATTTGATTCTTTCCACCTTTGTGTTGCTGCATCTTGGGTTATGTTTTCTCTTTTCCTCTTAGAAGATACTGACTCCCCATCTCCCTTCCTCCATGTGTTCCTGCATTCTTGGACCGTTCCCTGTTGCTGCGCCATCTCTCTCCTGTTTGGGAGGGCATTGGGAATGGGAGCAGTTAAATACTGAAACTCCGAAGTTGGGAATGTATCTGTTGCTCACCTCGTATGTGTGTTTTTACTCCCTGGTGGTCACTGACACTAGAATCCTGCAATGATAAGTCGAAGTTGAGAGGTCCCTTGCCCTACTCTGGCCAAAGCAGTGAAGTCAGCACACCCAGCTCTCTGTACATGGAGTATGGTAAGTGAGCACTAGGAAGGCCAGGGCTGCAGCTGTGTCTTTTCTCTGCTCTCCCCTTGTGCCTGCTAAGGTCTGAGCTGTCTAGCCCATGTCAGCTCTGGGGAGGGTACACACCATACAGTTTCACCCTTCCTATCATCATTTCCAGCCCCCGTGCTAGAAATCACACTGCCCCGCCATTTTTCTTGCTCCTTTCTGACTTAGGGGTCCCACGCTCTCGTATGCTGTGGGTGTTATCACCATGAATGTCTGTTGATCCAAATGGAATGGCTCTCTGAGTGGGTGAGAGAGGGACCTTGAAAGGAGGCCTATGAGTGTTGGGACTGAATTATGAGAAGATAAGCTCCACAGGAGGAGCTTATCTATTTGTTTCCTTGTCTGATTCTCAGCACAGGTTTTTAGGGTTTTTTGTAGGGTAGGAGGGCAAGTATCTCTTCTTTAAATTTTGATGGTAAAAGGATTGTCTCTGGGCTCTCTTCTCTTATTCTACTATTCTTTAACCAAGAGGCTTAGTGGTCTGGGATTCTGAGATTCAGAGAAATTTCCTTAGAAGGTAGACCTCTTCTTTCCAGCCTGTTAACCTGGGAAAACTTGGGCGCATCTTTAGTGCTAAAATCATCAGACTTCTCAAAGAAGCTTGTCTGTTACAGATTCACTTTCTAAGTCAGAGTTTTTCACATGCACATTCCATTTTCCCACAGAGGGTGGTCAATATCTGTGCTCAGGGGAGGGCATGTTCCGAAGACCATCAGAAGGACAGTCCCTCATCAGCTATCTGTCTGAACAAGACTTTGGAAGCTGTGCAGACCTGGAAAAGGTAAGGGATCTAAGAGGCTACTGAAGAGCTCATGAGAGATCTGGACTGAGGGCCCACAGAGCCATTTCTTCTAATGAGGTTTGGGTACATAGTAGTAACATGAGCAAAGACCACAGTAAAGACAAGTTCAAGCTAAGGATAAGCTCAACACTTTCCATCTCTGGAGAACTTTTCAGGGACTATATGCTCCTCACTGAGTCCAAAACTGTTACTGATTTTCTCTTAGAAGCTACCTTGGGCAGAGAAATACTTTTTAGACACATGATTATTGTTTCCCTGACCCTGGAAGCTTAGGTTAAAAATTGTTTCCAGAATCAACTTCCATATTTTGTTCTGAGGCTCAGATATATAATAAATAATGTCCCTGTGACATTTTGTAGCTTAAAAGCACTTTATCTTGAGATTTATGTTTACCTTAATGCTTTGTATACAGGGATATGGCTTAGGAAAGACCTTGATATTAAATTCTGGACTTTTTCTCTATCATTTTTATGTAAAGTAGGACAGGAGGGCCAGGCATGACAGGTTTGAGAGCAAAGAGAATGTAGAACAGTTTTTTTGGCCATCAGCTTTCCTTATAGTGGAAGTGTTCATTTCCCCTGAGTGTTTTGAATAAAAGCAGCACATGTCTTAGAAGCTCTCCTTTCCAGGGGCTCCTGGGTGACTCAGTTGGTCAAGTGTCTGACTTTGGCTCAGGTCATGATCTCGTGGTTTATGAGTTCAAGCCCCACATTGGGCTGTGCTGTCAGCACAGAGCCTGCTTCAGATCCTCTGTCTTCCTGTCTCTTTGCCTCTCCCCTGCTCGCCATCTCTCAAAAATAAATAAACATTAAAAAAATAATAAAAAAGGAAGCTCTACTTGTCAGCGTTACAATCAGTGAGGTGTTCAACGTATCTAACCCCTTGCTAATCAACTTCTTTGGTGCTCTCCTTTCCCTAGGAGAATGCCCATTTCAGCATCTCAGAGTCCTTGATTGCTGCCATTGAGCTAATGAAGTGCAACATGATGAGCCAGTGCCTGGAAGAAGAGGAAGAGGAGGAAGAAGACAGCGATAGAGAGATCCAGGAACTGAAGCAGAAGATCCGCCTTCGTCGCCAGCAGATCCGTACCAAGAACCTGCTCCCTGGGTATCAGGAGACTGAGCACGGAAGTGAGTGAGGCTGTGAACTCCTCAGTTCCACTTCTGCAGGGAGTTAGGATAAGACTTGGTACCTTGTGGGCTTCCTTTTTTGTCTCACTTTCAACTGTTATAACCCAGCTAAGGGTTCCTCTGCTGTCAGAAAGAATTTTTATGTTGTAATTTTTTTCCTGCCAGACCCAGAGTCCTGGAGTTTATCTATTTCCTACCTCAGAAATATCTTCCAAAAAATAGGTTTCTGATATGAGAACTACGACTGCTGGTCCCAGAGTCACTTCCCAGATAGTAGTACCTTCTGTTTACCTGAAACTTTCAAAATGTCATGAGTAAAATGGGGAATAGTCAACAAGAAGAGCTAGTTTCCATTTCCCCAGCATCACTCCCAGCCAAGTTTCTATTCACTTCTCTGTTGAAGTCACACCAGGTCCCTTTCATTGTGACCCTAGGATAGGAGACCACTTTCTGTCCTGTTCATTACCTTTTTTTTTTCTTTTTAAAACATAGCAGGCTTTCAGGTCACTTCTAACAGCTCCCAGTTTAGTTCACGTGATTCAACGCAATTCTCTGACTCTGGCTCTGCTGATGAGGTTGACGAATTTGAAATCCAAGGTAAGAAGTGACACTTTATTTCAAGCAACTTTCATTGCCTGACTCTTTGAATTTGAAGTCGTAGACTGAGAAGCTTTCTTTAAGTATAGACAATCTTCATAATGGTACATTATGGAATGTTGTTAGTAACTGTGAGAGGAAGCCTCTCTTGCTAAAAACACAACTCCTTTAGTAAAATTTAAGCAGAAAAAGAAGTGCTTCAGGTAGAGGGGCCTGGCTGTTGAAGTCACCTTGATGGGTCTCCTCAATTGCACCTTTCTCTTGGATTTTCACTCTGATTCCTCCTGGTAAGAGCCTACGGCTGGCCTATACTTGCATGAAATTAGAATCTTATTCTCTTATGTTCCATAACACAATCAAAATTGTTTCAAAATGTTTAAAAGGAACTTTGTTATAATCCTAAGAGAAAAGGACAAAAAGAGTCATTGGGGGGGGGGGGGAGGGAAAAAAAAATCAAGTTTACAAAGTAGAGCTTTTTCTGTCCTACCAGTGCTAACTTGCTTAGCAGAATCACCGACCCTTATTGTTGTTATTGTTGTTGTAAGCATATGCATAGAGAACAGGAGGGGTTCTAATCTGGGAAGGCAGTTCTATTAAATCATGTTAACTCATGACTAATGGATTAATCCATTCCTGCAAATCATAGATTTCTTCAGGTTCCCATCAGTGCCACAAACAAACAAACAAACAAACAAACCAAAAAGCAGTTCATAGTCACAAGTTTTCACCCATGGGTGAAACTAAGAGTTATTTCCTTATGGAGGTGAATTGACTCTATAATTCTCCATGGTAAGATGGTGATGAATACATGTTTTATAGATCTGTTTATATCAATCTAGAGAATTGATGTAATTCACTTTTCACCTGCGCAGACCTCCAGTAGTAATCGAAACCTGGTGGTAGCTGGATTTCTTCCCCATTCAGAAATACAATTTTATACATATTTTTCCAGGTGTCTAGGAAGTCTTCCTTCTGTGTTCTCTTTAATATGTCTGATTTCTTTTCATGACAATAATAGCCACTTAAAACTCCATTTTTTTTTTTTCTTGGTTTGTTTGTATGTGGTTTTCCAACATTTCTCCAATTCTCTGATACCAACTGAGTATCCTGACAATTCAATTCTGACATTAACTCCTGGAGTTAGGATAGACTCCACAGGGTAAGGTCTCAGTCCCACAGGGCACTCCCACTTCATATGCCAACCACAAATGGGGTCACCATGTTACCTACTCTTCTCCGTAGCCAACTACAAATTCAGGGGTTCCTAAGACACCTCCCCAACTCAGGTTCCATAATTTGCTAAAATGACTTACAGAACTCATGAAAACACTAGACTTAAGATTACTTTTTATTATAAAGGATACAAATAAATGGTCACATGAAGAGATACTTAGTGCAACACCCCAAAGTTTTCTGAGCACAGGAATCTCTTTGTCCATGTGGTCAGGGTGTGCTATACTCCCAGTACATCAATATATTCACCAACCAGGTAGCTCTCCCAAACCTTATCATCACAAGTGAAAACACTTTATCAAGGTTTCATTACATAGGTATGCACGAGTGCTTAAAGCAGCCATTGATGATTGAGCTCAATCTGCACCCCCTCTCCCTTTTTGAGAGTTTGGGGATGGAGCTAAAAATTCTAATCCTTTAATCTGGTGGTTGGTTTTTCCTCTGGCAGCCAGCCCCATCCTGAAATTACCTGGATATTCCTCAAGAGTCACCTCATTAGCATAAACTCAGATATAATGGAAAGGGGCTCATTATGAATACAAAAACATTCCTATCACTCTGGAAATTATAAAGGTTTTAGGAGCTCTGTGCTGAAAACTAGGCAGAGACCAATTATATATTGTTTTTCATATACCACAGTCTGTGTTTGGCTTGATCTCCAAATTAGAAGACAATAAAAGTGTTCTGCCCTTTCTCTTGGAATCAGCAGTTAGAATTTCATGAGGGTAATATTAAGGTAAATTCACAACACTGCTTCACTAGGTGTGGGGCAGTCCAGGTGACCACTAAGTCTGTTCCTTGCAGCAAAGCAAGGGGCCAGAGGAAGCTGTTCAGTCTGGAAGGAACCAAATTTGAAATAGCCTGCTTGGGAGTGGCATGAAGTGCACTCTGTTGGAAACTGTTGTTGCCTTTTTGGCCCCAGAGGAGTTGTTTAGTCAGCTAACTCTAATCAGTTCAGGATGGAAATCCCTAAAGGAAAAGACCTCGGGGTAGGGTTTCTCAGCCTCTAGGCCAGATAGTTCTTTGTTGTGAGAGACTGTCGTGCATTGTAGAATGTTTAGCATCATCATCAGCCTCTACCCAATTTACCTACAAGGGTAGAAAATCTCCTCTGGTTGAGAACACTACCTTAGGAGGTCTTTAAGACCAGGCTGGTTTGGGGAAATAGCAATAACTATCTCCCAAGCAATACTGAGCACCTTTCTGTGGATATAACTTCCTAAAAGCAGTTTTACCTTTTGGAGCCAAGTCAAGTCCTGATTCCAGGAACATGTGGTATAGAACTGTCATTCTCATTGATTTACTTCCTGTCTGAATACTAAAGGGCCCCCTTTTATAATCATTATCACAGATGGTAGCGAAGGATCTAACCTGACTCACATGTCAAAGAACGGACTCTCAGTGTCAATGGCATCGATGTTTTCAGGTAGCTTGTGTTGGAAGTACGGGTGTGCTCATACATGCATGTGTGTGAATGTTTGCATCACCTTTTGTACATTCTTGATCTTGTGACACCTGTCTATAAGGTTTGGAGAACTAGCTGGGAAAAGCCAGGCTTGAGCCAGCTAGGAGTAATTCAAATACTCATTTTCTTCTTCTTCATAGGACCTCCAACAGTCCTCCTCACTGAGATTGTCCTTGCTGATCCCTCCCTACAGTGACATTTATAGACTAAGTGGTGATTGTGGCTGATGGAGGTAGTAGGCAGTTTAGAAAGCAACGGTCAGGTGAAGAAATTTTAGTTCAAACCAACAGCTAAGCTACTGCCACACATTCAGACAGCAAAAGTCCGATAGAATAATGTGAAAGCATAATATGTCTTTAGAGTTTTGAATTTGCAGAGCCATTGCAGAAAGTGATCCCTTCTTGGTACTTTGTATATAATTAGGATTTACTGCTATAAATGTCTGGCCTTAGTAATTTCTTTGTGATTCAAGCAAGTAGGCTTTCTGTAGGTTAACTGAAAGTAGCAGTTTTCTACTCAAAGTGGTTTTAAAACACACAACAGCAAAACTCAGGATTTATTAAACACTTTATTTTTTTCTAAATTTTTATAATGTTTATTTATTTTGAGAGAGAGAGAGAGCTCATGCATACATAATTGTGAGCACAAGCAGGGAAGGGACAGAGAAGAGAGAGAGACAGTCCCAAGGAGGCTCCGTGCTGTTCAGTGCAGACCCCAATGCTAGGCTCAATCCCAAGCACCTTGAGATCATCACCTGAGCTGAAATCAAGAGTCCAACACTCAACTGACTGAGTCACCCAGGCGCCCCTAAATAGTTCATTTTAACTGTCAATGTAATCAGCCACTAGAATGTGAAATAATTAGGTAAGATCAGATAAAGATTTGGAGAAAGGAAAGTATTTAGTTTCTTTTTCTTTTTTCCTGAACTGTTGTAATTTATTCTAACATAGTCTTCCCTTGCTTGACACGTAATTATCCTATCACTTTTTAACTGGTCTCTTACGTGTTTACAACCACAGTCCTTTTGCAGGTGCATTTATTGACTGTCAGCCATTTCTCTGTCAGAGCATATTCAGTCTGCTTTAACCATAAGGCGTACTTTTATTTGGTCTCCCTGGCATCTTTTCTTTAAAGCTTTTAAAATACATTTTTATACTTTTTAAAAATACATTTATATATTTTATATACATGAAACATTTTTCAACTAAAAGACTATACTTTTTCTTGTGCCCTATAATCCCACCACATTATGGGAGTTGAAGGCAAAGCAATCAGAACAAGCCTCTTTCAAAAGAAGTGGCTTGTTTTACCTTATTTCTACACACAGATTCTTATTTAGGAGAGTATAATTTATAATTCAATTTTCTTTACACTACATTTCCTTTTTGCTTTCTGTTACTTTTCCTCTGCTTCTGGTTTATTAATGGTATGAAATTATTTTTAAAAAGTGTCATTATACTTCTCATTAGCAATCTTCCTGATTATATCCAGAGGTTTACAGATGTGTTTCTTTTTGATCATCTTAAGTGATATATGCTATTGAAGAGCCTCTGAGTATACGATCAGATTAAAATCCATAACACCCTTGGGAAAATTTAAGTGCTTAAGCATCCTATCATGGACATCATCTATCATGAATACTCTGCATATTGTAATACTCTACTTGATATAATCACATTTCTTAGATCCTGATTCATTGAGTAGACCATATGGAACAGAAGTGTTTCTGAAGGAAATAGATGAATAATTTTTAGCAAATTTATCGACTTGTGGAACCATCACTATAATCTAGTTTTAGAACATTTTTATTATCCCAGTAAGATTCCTTATGCCCATTTACAGTTAATTTCCCTTCTTATGGGGTGCCTGGGTGGCTCAGTTGGTTAAGCGTTCAACTTCAGCTCAGGTCATGATCTCACAGTTCCTGAGTTCGAGCTCCACGTTGGGTTCTGTGCTGACAGCTCAGAGCCTGGAGCCTGCTTCCGATTGTGTGTCTTCCTCTCTCTCTGCCCCTTCCCCATTCATGCTCTGTCTCTCTCTCTCTCTCAAAAATAAACACTAAAAAAATTTTTTTAATTTCCCTTTCTACCCCAAGCCGCAGTTCACTGCTCATCTTTCTGTCTCTATAGATTGCCTTTTCTGAACATTTCATATAAATGGAATAATACAATATGTGATCTTTTGTATCTGGCCTCTTTCACTTTATCAATTTCTTTCTATGGTACCTGCCAAATTGTTATGAGATCATTTATAAGCTCCCAATCCCAGTCTTTACAACTTCTTTAGTTTTAGAGTTTTGTTTTTCACTGCTCCTTCCCCTTTTATTATAGCTTCATCAGTTGTTCTTTATCTTCCTTCATAGATTCTTCTAGAATTTCAGTCTTCCACATGCATGTCAGGTCCCAGTCAGGAGACAGAAATCACAGAGTAATTTGAATAGGGAAGGTTTAAAATAAAGAATTATTAACTATCGTGGTGGACTGAAGTAATGGGAACCTGGCTCGTAAGGAGTGAAAACAACTCTAAAGTATACAGGGATAGCAGATATAGGTAGCAGTCAGTATGCCTAGGACTGAGGTGGAGCACCGGGGAAGGAACAAGTATAGAAGAGGACCATATCTGCAAGGCTGAGATCCAGACCTCCTGGCTCACTAGAGGTGGAGAAATTCACTGAGGCTGCAGAGCTGCCCTAAGAGAGTGCCTGGGGATGCTGTCTATGAGAGGTGCCATGCCAATGGCACCAGGAAACCATTCTGTGGAGTGCTGGCGGAGGCTGCCCCTAGGGAAGTGCTGTGCCTCAGAACTCAAGAGATGCTGGGGGAAGTGCGCCATGGGAGGTGCCAGGCCTGTGGCTCCTGCTTTGCCAAGAGGTACTGGGGAAGCAGTTTATGAGAAGTACCACTAGTGGCATTCTGCTTCAAGGCCACCTTCATGAAGGCCTGCCTCCCTAAGGGAAAAGTCACATGTACTACAGGAGTCTGCCTAGAGGAGTACCACCAAACTCAGCAAGAGAAATTCCTGCCTCCTCCAGTGTCCCTCCAGTGCCCTCTACTGACAAAACTTAACATGGTGCCAGCTGGCAGAAGGCTGCTGTTTGAGTCCAGCTCCATTATCATAGAGCCGACAAAAAGAAGGGCAGGTTTGGAGCTGAAAGGCAATAGATTTTTAACTGGCACAATATATAGAGAAAGAAGTTCACGAACTGTATTTTCCAACAAGTTTTTAAGTTCTGTCCAAATCAAGGTAACCAGTGCTTCTCCCCACACTGCCCTTTTAAATACATTTTTTTTTTAAAGCAGAATAATTGTGAGTTTCCATTTTAAAAAGTTTCCTCTCCAGTCAGCTGTTACAGATAATTCATTGGAGTTGGATATCCAAATGTGTTGGGTGTCACCTTATCTGCTGGAAGAAAAGCAGGAAGGAAACCAGCGTCAAACTGGCCAGTGAATTCTGAAGTCGACTCTCTTCCTGTGCCTTACTTTGTTTAAAAATTTGCAGATTTTGCTAGGGTACCAAGGTTTTAACCCTTTCTTTCCTGATCATCCCAATACCAGTGTCTGGACATGGAAAAATTCTTTTTATAGCATGTCATTTTTTAATTGTTTTTATAATTCTGATTTTATTTTTTCAGTCAGTAGCAATAGCTTTATCTAAAGCATCAGAAACATTTGAAATCAGTTCTCTTAGAAAAAAAATACTTGTCAAATAATTAATTGAAAGTTTCATAATTATGTTAACTTCCATCCAATTGAATGGCCTTCTCCTCTGTTTACTCATTAATATTCTGTCTTATAGCCTGGTCTACTTTTATCCAGATCCTTGAGTAGTGTTTCCACCACACTAACTTAATTATATGTTTGAACTGACCAGAGAGTCCGCAGAATGCAGCAGAGGCCCAGTACCCACGGGGCCTTCAGGGTACTTGGCCAGTGTCAGGTGTCTCTTTTGAGATCAGGTACTGCCTCCCCCTCTCCATTCTCAGGGGAAGATCGTCACAGCCAAACCTGTGTGGTCTTCCCCACTCTTGGAAGTATTCATGATTATCTAGGAAGTCATCGTACCTCTGGTAAAAAAGAAGAAACATGGTAAAGTATGATGTGACTGTACTTTCCAAAGAGCAGAGAATGATTGTTTTTCTCTTGAAGAAAACATGACTTTGCTCTGTGAGGTTGAAGAGCTGCTAAATAGCTTTTTGAAGCCAGTGGTTTCCTTAACAACCATGAATTATCACCACTTCTCTCTGATGCTCAGTGTTTTCTCTAATGGCCTAATCCTACAGTAACAACATTGGTCAGCTCTTTATTCAAGGATATCTGTCTATGATTTTCTCTCATTTTTCCTTTTCTGTCACAAAGCAAAAATTTGCTTTTTGCTTTTAGCCAATTAATCATTTATTTAGAAAATATTTTCTGAAAACTTATTATGTAGAAAACACTCCAGAGTTATAAGGACAAGACTATGTATAAATCCAAGGCAGTTTAAGTGTTATTCAAATGAATGCTACAAGCTAAATGGTCTGTGAAGGTCTACTATTGCCTAGAATTTTTTTCTTCACTGGTGTTCTTTAGAATGGAATAGACAACTAGCACTGTATTGAGATCTGGATTTTGGTGGTACAAATTCATACAGAAAATATATACACAAACTTCTTTGTTAATAAAAATAGGATTTGTTATTTACTTGTCAGAAATTTTTTTGTTGTCTTAAATTTTTCTGTGCTTAACATATGAAAATTCACTGACAGATTCCAAATCTGTTCTCTCACTTGTGTATATAGCTTTGAAAACATTGATTTGTTAGGAATATTACCTGAGTATACAGGGCTTATATACAGTGCCCTGTATTATATATTTTTAGGGCCAAAACAGAAGAGTTAGACATGCTCTCATTTCCTTATAAGGAGATTTCATGATCTAGTGGCATATACAAAAATATATACACAAAGGAAATGTGAAGAACAATTGAGCTACTCATGGCCAGTTGCAGAGTGATGCCATGTTTAGTGCTCTGTTGAGGGGCTCACATGCAGTAGATTGATCATTGTGTAGCTTTCTTTCTTTTTCTTTTTTTTTAAATTTTTTAATGTTTATTTATTTTTGAGAGGGGGTGGGGAGAAAAAGACAAACATGAGCAGGGGAGGGGCAGAAAGAGAGAGACACAGAATCCGAAGCAGGCTCCAGGCTCTGAGCTGTCAGCACAGAACCCGACGTGGAGCTCGAACTCAGGAACTGTGAGATCATGACCTGAGCTGAAGTTGGATGCTTAACCGACTGAGCCACGCAGGCGCTCCAATCATTGTGTATCTTTAATCAGGAAAAGAATGTCTTTTCACTGGGCATCAAAGGAAATGAAGGATGAGACTTACCAGAACAGTCTCGTTTTCATAACTTGAATACACTCTATCTTCCCTCCTCAAACATGACTGCTATACTTCACATTTTCCCCATCAAACATATTTGAGAAGATGAGGTCTCTGGAGGTTCAGGCATATCATTTTTAGAAATCCTTTTCAAAATCCTTTATGAGAAATAGGCTTTGGAAAGTCTGCCGTATTTTCCTGCAATTATGCCTGAAAGTTCAGTAGAAAACATCATGTTGAATATCTCCATGAAAATGTGTTGGTTACCAGGCATCTTCAGGGAGCTGCCAAGTCATAGAGAACTTCTCTTCTTTCCTGTGCTGCCAGACAAAAAGGAAATCTTTCCATGAAGCTTTTATAAGGATGCAGAAGACTTTGCATTCAGGAGTGATAGCAGTAGTGGTCAGATGTTAGGAGCAAAGTTCCAGTTCCACATAACATTTAATGAGTTACTTCTGTGATCCAATTTCTGTGTTAAGTACTGATTTTGATATAAAAAAGAGCTAGACAGAGCTCTTACCTCAGAGTTTATCATTTAAGAGGGCTTGAGATTGAGAGAATGAAGGAGAGATTGGAGTATTCTTTGTGTGTTTGTGTTGATAGAGGGTATGTCCCTGTGTGCCTTAGGATGCTACCTTTTCTCATTCACTGTTTTGCACCAAATCTGAGTCTGTGTTCCACCTGGATTTGTAGCCATTTCGACCATTTCCATACTATGCATAATGTCACTTATTCAGTCTGGTTGTAACTTAAACAGAGCCAAACTATAAATCATGTGTAGAGCTTCACCTGGACTCTGCTCCTTACCCTGCATAGAATGTAGCTTGTAGCTGCTACCCTGAGCACTTAGCTGGCAAAAGCTTGGAATGGTTTCCATTGTTATTATCCCTTATTTCCTCCCTTTCCATTTCCCACTCCCTTTATCTGTTTTCCCCTTAGATGCTGACATCAGAAGGAACACTGCCTCAAACAGCAAATCCTTCACTTCCTCCCAGTCTTTGTAAGTACTTTTTTCTTTCTTTTAAATAAAACCTGGGGTATGTGGAGAAACAAACCCAGTTCTTGGGATATGGAGGGGAAAGGCCATAGAGGAAGCATGCAAATTCACAAAGAGACAAAACAAAGTGATGGGCCTGCCTGATGGTGGTGGTGAGCCCCCGGCAGTAGAGCAGAAGATCATTGGTTCAAACAGGGTGGGCTCTAGTGGAGGCAAAGCTCACAGTCTGGATTATTCCTTCTCTGCTGACTTTGATTATACCAGAGGCCCCCAGAAGATCAGATCCGAAAAGAGAGAGCAGTGATCCTGATTGCTGATTATGAAATCAAATTGAACTGGTTTCACATTGTAGATCCAACCAGGGGAAATAGTCCCCCGTTCGGGAGCAACAAACAGTCCTTTATCTTTCACAAGGCAGTTTGACTCAATTTATTTTGTAAACCCATGTTATAGCCCCCGTTTTGCAGTTAAAGAAATGGGAGTTTAGAGAAAGGAAGTGATAGAGAATCCCTAACTAGCATTGCCATGTAATGCTATTTTTTTAAGTTTTTTTTATTATTTATTTTTGAGAGAGAAAGAGACAGAGTGCAAGTGGAGGAGGGCCAAAGAGAGAGGGAGACACAGAATCCAAAGCAGGCTCCAGGCTCTGAGCTGTCAGCACAGAGCCCAACATGGGGCTTGAACTCACAAACCGTGAGATCATGACCTGAGCTGAAGGTGGACACTTAGCAGACTGAGCCACAGAGGCGCCCCCCCTTTTTAAAATTTTTTTTTATTATTTAGCCATGTAATGCTATTAAGTGGGATTTGAGCCTAAGTCGTAAGACCATAAGGTCAATATATTTTCCTCCACACATGTATCTGAAGATGATGAGAAAAGAAGCCAGGCAGACTGGGGGTACTGTGAGTGTTCTCAGCTCAGAAGTCACAGGGTATAGTATCAGTTCCTGGAGGGCGGGCTCCCATCTTCCTGTCTTTTCTCTGCTCAGCCTTCCCTGCATCTCCTTTCCAGCTCCCACTGCTTCCTACACTCCACATCTGCAGAGGCGGTGGCCATGGGACTCCTGAAGCAATTTGAAGGCATGCAGCTGCCAGCTGCCTCAGAGCTAGAATGGCTGGTTCCAGAGCATGATGCCCCTCAGAAGGTAGATTTCTTCAGCTTTTTTTCCTCTACCCACTGTCCAGCCCCACGAATCCATGAGCGTCTCTGATGCTTTTCTCCTCTGTCACATGTCCCCAGTCTAGAATGAGCCTTAGTGTTTCCTTCCTCGCTCACAGAAGCCACTTGTTACAAATGTGCTGAGTGAATAAATGAATGAATGAAGAAGATATGCTTGCCTGGGTTTTCCCTAGCAGTAGTCAGAACAGGAGATAATAGCTCCTTCATTGTCCTTATTCCACATGACTGCTTATTAGACCCAGAGGTGGAACTCCTGTATTGTGACCACCTTTGAGACACTGTGAAAAAGTACATTGTTCATAGTCTTCTTTGCTCTATAGTTGAGTAAGGCATGAAGCATCTTGGCATAACAAGGGTCCTGAGGTGGCTTCAGGGACAGCATCAGCAACAGGTGCCATGCCACTGGAATGCTTTTTCTGTTCTTTTTACTTCTTGGAACACAAGGTCCTCACTTGTAGTAGCCTGGTGCCTCAATGATTTATTCTGAGGGCCAAGGTTGCTTGAAGCCTTTACCTGAGATGATCCTGACACCTCTTTGATTAATGTGTTTCTGTCATGACCAAAGAGTCAAGCATGTTCTCCCAGACCGTCCCTGTTGGACCAACCTGTGCTTCTCTCCTGCAGCTCCTGCCCATCCCTGACTCACTGCCCATCTCACCAGATGACGGGCAGCATGCGGACATCTACAAGCTGCGCATCCGTGTTCGTGGCAACCTGGAGTGGGCTCCACCCCGGCCTCAGATCATTTTTAATGTTCATTCAGCCCCGACGTGAGTAGGCAGTGTCTGTGTCCTTTGGAAAATGGATATATCTTTGGGTTGTCAGGGCAGTCTCCTCACCTCTTGTCTCTGCCTCCAGCTGTAGCTCCCACACAATTCTGTTCACTTAAAGGCAGAGAGTGAAGATGATGCATCTTGTCGCAAGTCTTACTCCCGATCCTCCTGTTGCTTCCCAGAGATAACCGGGAATGAGGTCTTTTATCACTGGCCTTCCCGACCTGTTGTCTTCCTCCCAACAGTCTTGTGAGCTTACTGGTGTTTCTTTCTTTCTTTCTTTTTTAAAAAATTTTTTTAAGTTTATTTATTTTTGAGAGGCAGAGAGAGAGAGAGAGAGAGAGAGAGCAAGCAAGCAGGGGAGGGACAGGGAGAGAGGTAGAGAAAGGGAATCCCAACCAGGCTCCGCACTGTTAGCACAGAGCCTGATGCAGGGCTCGAACTCACAAACCACGAGATCATGCCCTGAGCCGAAACCAAGAGTCGGATGCTTAACCAACTGAGCCACCTAGACGACCCCTGTTTTTTTTTTCTCGTAAGATGGATGATTGCCTTTCTTTCCTCTTGTTCTCTCCTCTGTCCTGTTTCTCATCTCTTATATTTGTACATGAAGTGTGGTTCATTTGTTAGGGACTGTCCCTGCCTTGACCTAAATTCTAACCTAGTAATCCTCGGTTTGAATTGGTTCTCCCAGTGGGTTCTTTTTATCCAACTCTAAAAAGCAGTAGGTGAATTCCCTACTCTTGCCATACGTAACAAGAGCCCTGTGTTTGCCTCCTTATCCTTTATACCCCAGAGGCCTCCTGTGGCTGGTATTTGCCAAAGCCCTCTCCTTCCCTTCTCCTCAGGAGGAAGATCGCTGTGGCCAAGCAGAATTACCGCTGTGCAGGGTGTGGCATTCGGACTGACCCCGGTGAGCATCTTCTCTGACCCCCAGTCCGCCTCCAATGACTGTGCCCTCTCACACCCTTGGGGCTGGTCAGAGAGGCTGTGAGAAGAGGCAACAGAGCAGAACTGGGAAAGGGAAAGAAGGGGCCCAGACCCGGAAGGTAGGGCTGTGCAGGATTACTGGCAATCAGAGGGAAATGATTTCTGGGGGCCCGTTACCGACATCGTGTACCAAAGAAAACTGGGTACTCTGGGCCAGGTTCTTGGAATCTGAATCTTACCAACTCTGCCAGAATTTGTTTCCTCAGTGGCCTTCAGAGAGGGACACAGAAACCCACTCTGTGGGTTTCCTCTAGCTTTGGGAGCACAGAAATAGATGGAGACCAGTGGCCATCCCTTTCTGCTCTTTGAAAAGGAGCAAGAGAGCTGCCTCACCAGCTTATAGATGGGAAAGCCACATCTGACCTTTGACTTTCTGGTTTTTCCAGATTATATCAAGCGGCTGCGGTACTGTGAGTACTTGGGCAAGTACTTCTGTCAGTGCTGCCATGAAAATGCTCAGATGGTCATCCCCAGCCGGGTTCTGCGCAAGTGGGACTTCAGCAAGTACTATGTCAGCAATTTCTCCAAGGACCTGCTCATTAAGATCTGGAACGATCCTCTCTTCAATGTGCAGGACATCAACAGTGCCCTCTATAGGAAGGTCAAGCTGCTCAATCAAGTCCGGGTAAGATCCTTGAAAGGCCATATCACAGATTACCCTCCTCATCCCTCATCCCCTCCCTCTGTTCATGCAGCCTTTGCTAGGATCACGACATTTCTGTCACTGTGTCAGAGCTGTAACCATCTCATTACTCACACTTTCTCTACATGCTTTCTCAGACTCTTGTCATTTCTCACCTGTCTAGTTAGAGCCTCAAACCTACTAATGGCAGGTCTGAAGCCATAGATGGCACTCAGTGACAAAAGCAGGAGTTTTCCCTGCACTGAAAATATACTGAAGGGAGAATAGGGTATCAGGTGGGAAATTCAAATTCTGGATTTCTCAGTGGCTTCTAGTTGTATACGTAATTTGGGAGCACAACCCAGCAGAGGTGCCCTCCCTGACTGGAGGTCATTTTGAAGCAAGTTATTGAGTTACAGATGTAGAGAATAGTTTGGCTCTGGCTGCTGCATGCAAAGCTTCCAGACCTCCAGGGTTTAAAGGTACTGGTCATTCTAATAATTGTTTCTTTCCTCTTCATACCTGCTCTTACCCCCCACTCACCACCACAATGTCTTTCTCTTCAGCTGCTGCGGATCCAGCTGTATCACATGAAGAACATGTTTAAGACTTGCCGACTGGCCAAAGAGTAAGTCTCGTGTGGAGGCCAGACGCCTCTTGCTGGGTTAATGTCTCTGAAACAGACACGCCCCAGCAGTTGTCCCTTGTTGTGTGAAGAAGGAAAGTAGAGAGATTTGTAGAGAATTCCAGAAATGGTCAGCAAAAAGCCTGCAGCAGTTGAGTGTGTCTGTATCCTCTCTGGAAGGGAACTCTGTGGTTGTTCTGTCAGGCCAGACCTGCCACTCTTTGCAAGCTGGCATGAATCACTGTGCAGGAAGGTATAAAAGTCACTTCTCACTCACATCTAGTAGTGTGGAGGGTCCGGAGTGGTCTGGAACTCCTAGGCTGGCCGAACACTGCCCACCCTCATCGACTCTGTCTGGGCCCTTCTTTTCCCTATCCTGCTTCTGGATAGTACAGATCCTTCTACCTTGATGTGCCACACACAATGTTCATTTTCTTCTTCTTCTTCTTTTTTTTAAGTTTATTTATTTTGAGAGCAAGAGAGACGTGAGGGTGGGGGGCAAAGAGAGAGAGGAAGAGAGAGAGAATCCTAAGCAGGCTCCACAGTCAGCATAGAGCCCAGCATGGGGCTCAAACTCAGGAACTGTGAGATCATGACCTAAGCCAAAACCAAGAGTCGGATGCTTAATCGATTGAGCCACCCAGGTGCCCCCAAAATGTTCGTTTTCGGCTCCTACCTACTTCCCCTCATTTTCTGTAGGCTTCTGGATTCTTTTGACACAGTTCCAGGCCACCTGACCGAGGATCTCCACCTATACTCGCTGAATGACTTGAATGCAACCAGGAAGGGAGAGCTGGGGCCCCGGCTTGCTGAGCTCACCAGGGCAGGGGCTGCCCACGTAGAGCGATGCATGGTAAGATAGTCTCACTTTATCATGTGACTGGACTCTTGCTTAGGGATACAGGGAGTGGGATGGACCCAAGTTCTTGCCATGCAGTTTCAGGAAGTTGAAATGGCCTGTCAACACTGGGAGAAAAACTGGGTAGGATTGCTGTTCCTGGGATTGGTGAACAGCTAATTCATCCAGATCTAAAGAACCTGAAATCAGAAGAGGATGTGGTGCTGGCACTGCCCCTGGGTAAGGGCAGGACTAAGCAGGCCTTCAGTGTAGAATTGTCCTGATGTGGGAGGAGAGAACCCTGAATTAGAATCTGGAGAGGGACTGGGTCTCCCTCCACTTTATCATTCTCAAATTACTGTGACCAACGGAAGTACTTTGCCCTCTCTGCAGCAAGCCTCAATTTTCTTGTCTGTAACATGAAGATAATAATTAATAGCCCCTGCCCTTTCCTCTCAGTAGTTTTGAGAATTGACAAAATAATTTACATGAAAGCATTTTGTAAACTTCATTCTATAGATGCAAGTTATTATTGTCCTTGATATACTCAACATGCCAGAAATTCAGAAGTTCCATTTTTAGAATTTCCCATCTTAGAATATGCCCAGTGTGTGTTCCTGTGACAGTCCCAGAATTAGAGCTCAAAATAGGGCATATGTAGAGATCCTGTATAGTGGGGGGGAATTGGAAAGGTTTTGCTATAACCTGATTCAAGGCTGGGTGTTATTTTGGAGAAATGCCCTTGCCATCACATTTTATGTTAATTGGCTGTGGTTCCTATTTCAAAATAGAGTCATCACCCAGCCTGGAATTCTGACTTTAGGAAGCCCCTTGTGGCATCATCCCTTCTTTCTTTACAACTCTGCATTGTGAACCACTCTCGTGGTTGCAGTTTCTCAAACTCATGCTCCCTTGTCTCCATCTTAAAGGTTTGTCTAATACTGCCCAGTCCTGGCCCCAGTTTGGCTGTCATGTCCAGCGGGTCTCTTCCCAGGAGGCGGGAGAACCCCTTAGGGCCCACTCAAGTCTTCTTTATATTTTGCCCCATCCCCCACTTGGGTTCATCCTCTTGTGCCAGTTCCTGGTTTGCTGCCCCTGATTTTGCTGCTTGTCCCTCTCCCCCCACCCCAGCTCTGCCAAGCCAAGGGCTTCATCTGTGAGTTCTGTCAGAACGAGGATGACATCATCTTCCCTTTTGAGCTCCATAAGTGCCGGACCTGTGAAGGTAAGTACTGGTCCGGGTGTGGAGTGGGCAAACCAGACTGAACACGAAGCTCATTTATTTCCCTCAGCCGTCCCTATTAGGAAGAGTTCAGTTTGTCTCAGAAACTCCCTGTTTTCACCGCAGGTGCACCTAGCAGTGGTGGCAAGAAGGGGCTGTGGCAGTGATTTACTTCTGGCTTGAGATAATACAAATAGTTTTCTCTTTTTTTTTTCACCTTCCCTGAATAGAGTGTAAAGCGTGTTACCATAAGGCTTGTTTCAAGTCTGGAAGCTGTCCCCGCTGTGAGCGGCTGCAGGCCCGGCGGGAATTGCTGGCCAAACAGAGCCTGGAGTCTTACATGTCAGACTACGAGGAGGAACCCACCGAAGCCTTGGCTCTAGAGGCCACCGTCCTGGAGACCACCTGAAGAAAGCACATTAAGCCCTCTTCTAGGCGCTAGGGTCACACATAATGCAGAACTGAGCCACCCTTTTAAGGACTTTCCCCACTTGGTTTTTTTTTTTTCTTTGATTATTATCATCATTTTTTTTTATGACTTATCTAACGTCCATGTGTAATCAACCTTTGTTAGGTTGGTGAGGTCCAGTCTGTTGTGACAATGTGTAGGTACCGGGTATTTCCATCAGAACTGACACACAGGTCCTTAATGTGAAGCTTCTAGTGCCTCTGTCAGGGGAGTGGACAATGAGACCCAGTGCTTCTGACATCCATGGCCTTCACCACTTGGACCAGATCCGGTTTCAGCTGCATTTCAAGTATCATTTCCAGTTTTATTTTGTTTTAGTTCTGGAGCTTCTGAGTCAGGCCTTTCTCAACCAACTCACTTCTCCTTTGCTGCTGAAATAGGAGGACGGAGTTTTCTCTCTCAGTCCTGAAATAAGAGTCAGACTGCACCCTGAGGAGAAGCATTAGAGGATGGGAGTACATCGTGGGCATTCTGTCCAGCTTATTTAGGTATTTTTTAGGCCATGAAAGCAGCATTATTACCTGGAATCGTCAGAGACCTCAAGGAGTCCACCATATGACCTCCTTGTTTGAAGTATTCTAGGCAAAGATGATGTCACAAGCTGACTTTCTTTACCCTGGTGGGCTTGAAGCAAAGAAACAGAACTGATACTTAGGCCAGACCCCTTCACAGCCTTACACCCAGCATAAGTGAGGCCACAGCTCTGTTGCTTAAGGAGCATTTATTCAGTCAGAGGAGCTGTTGGCCTCCTCTTAAGTGATAAGGTCTCTTTTTTTCAACCTAGCTCTGGTGTATATATGATCTTTCAAGCTTAGGCAAGTCCCTGATGCCATCCTAAGTTGAGGACAAAAACTCTATCCGCCATCTTATTTGTGGGTCTCTTGCCACTGTGCCCACTGTTAGGTGGTCATTTTGGTTCTGAGTAAAAGTATGGCCCAACTCCATTCTCATCCCCTTCCTGCAACAGAGTTGGGACCCTCCCTGGTGGATGAACTCTTACCTTTGTTTCTTTTGTTAAAGTTGGGGTAAGGGTGGGGAAGCTTTCTGCTATTAGTGGGGTTAGGGAACTTGGCAATTTGTGGACATGAATGTGAGTGTGAATGTTCCTGTGTTCTTGGAATAACAAGAGCCTTTATGCCTATTATGCACTGAGCCATTTAGCCTGGTGATATCCATATGTTCAATCATTCTTTCCATATTACTAATTTCAACACACACATACCCTTTCTTAAGATGTGTGTTTCTAGGGGACCGTGATATGTTTGTGGTGTTCTTTAAGTTGCTATAGCTCCTGACCTCTACGTATAACACTGGTCAGGGTTACTGTTCTGAAGGCTGGCGGCTCTGTGAACAAAAGCCCACAGCGTTTTGTTTTGTTTTTGTTTTTGTTTCATTCTGGGACTGACTTCTTGTATACCTGTCTTTCCATAGTTGGTTGCTAATAGAAAAAACTTGGTGTAGATGCTACCCCAAGAAGCCGAACAGAAAGTAGCACATGGTTGGTGGAAGCCAATGAGTGCCTGAGCTGGAGGCACCCAGCAGTCTCACAGGAAGTAGAAGGGGCAGGAAGGAAGTGGCCAGAGCTGAGGCTCCACCAGGGCAACAGGGAGCAGGGAGGAATTGACGCATGGCATTGATCTCTCTGCCTCGGACTTGGGATCGGGCTGGAAGACCCTGAGCTTGTTCTCCCTTAGTTCATCGGGAAGACTCTGAGAGCCAAGACTTCCAGCCCAGCCCAGTTTTGAAGGGCTGACTAGGAGCCTTGTCCTACCTAGGAGCTTTGGGAATTGCCCCACAAAACTCAAGGCTTACTAAAGGTTAGGCCTCAGATTCAGACTCAGGGGTTTGTAAAAAATGGTGAACTCTGCTTCTAGTTGTGGTACAAATTACACATCCAGCTCCTTACTCCAAGTCACTACACTGGAAGAGAGATGCACTCTCATTATTGTTCCTCCTGTTTCATATTAGCATAGGACCAAAAGATGGAAAACGACAGTTTCCAAAGTTGAGCTCAGCAGTCTTACATGCTCCTGGTTTTTCACTTATTTTTCTCCACCTTTCACATTCCATCTCTTTAGATTGCGTATCTGTTTTAGTGACCCTGACACTCTGCTGTCATCACTGTCCAAATACCCATTTATTTATTTATTTGAGAGGAAAGAGTATGGGATATTTTGAAAGCACTTTGCAACTAATACCAGTATCTGAAATCCCCTGCTGTTGTGGGGAAAAGCTTTGAATGCACTGAAGAGAGTTCTTTCTGAATGAAATGGGAGGGAAAAAGTGTTCTTTTTTATAAATAAAGGGAAAAAAGTTAAACGTTTGCTTGCAAGGTAGAGACAAGATTCAAGACATTGCAGAAGAGTGGAAGGCAAATATTTTCCACTTAAATGAGGCTGTTATTGACTTTCTCTGCCAAGGCTTTAGAGTTTTTGTTAAATTAACATAAAAGGAGCAAGAGTCTATATAGAGATGTTCTGTTCATGTGCAACTTGTGTTCTGAACTGGATTTCTATTCACTGTAATACATACACAGCCTAACAGTTCATTGTCATCTTTAATAAACTAAGGAAATAAAATTCCTGCCTTTTATTTGTCCACCTTGACTATCAGGAAATGGTTTTGAGTGTTTACTATAAAGCAGGCATGTCTGAAAATTCAGGAGGTTTCTGAGTCAAGAAAAGTGGGTCAGAATGCATCATCACTGACTTGTTATGTGACCTTGAGCAGATCACTTTGTTTCTCTGGATTTTTTTATTCCTTCATGTATAAAAGACGTGGGCACAGTCATTACCAGTGCATGAGGTGTGCCCCTTACCCATTCCCTTGATGTAAGTATCTTTTATTTTAAAGTGATGTAAATCTTTCTGTCTACAGCATCCGAATTGTGTCAGGTGCTGGCAGTGCAGAGCCTGATGTGGGGCTCAAACTCACAAACCATGAGATCATGACCTGAGCTGAAACCAGGAGTCTAACCAACTGAACCACCTAGGCGCCCCTACCCTGCAACTTTCTGAACATTTCTGCTTTAATATCTCTTGGTCATCTCCAACTGATATGTCTAAAACTAACTTAAGTATCATATTTCCCCAAACCTAAACATTACTCACTCCAGTTTGAAAATTCGGTTTTGACTCCTTCCTCTCTGAGTCAGGTGGCATGTTCAGCTAGTAAAGCATATTTCCTTCCCACCACCTGTCATCAAATTCTGTTGAATTTTCTTTTTAAAGTAAATCTATTTTGTTCCTTTGCTATCACTTGCACACAAATTCGGTTTCTTATCTTAATCTCAGCCATCTCTAGCCATGCCAATCTCTTCCTATTTAATCACCCATTAAATATTTGGGTACCTACTGTATGCCAGTTTCTGTGCTAAGTTCTGTGGCTACTGGAGGGAGCAAAATGGAGACAGTCCCGACTCTAGGGCACTTAGAGTCTTAAGGGGGAGACAGACATTGCCTAAAGTCACCAAAATGAATATGTAATTACAAGCTGTAATAGGAGCTATGAAGGAAAAAGAGTATATACTATTGAATTGAAAAAAAGGGGGGCGGGTGTGGACCTAATTTAGGTTGGAGACAAGGCCCCTGTTAGGCACAGAGTAGAGAGAAGAGGCTCCAGATGAGAACCAGCATATGTGTTGGTGTAGAGACAGGAGGAGTTTGGCCAAGGACCTGCAAGAAGGACATACTAAGCAGGTTAGGCTTTATTCTTAGGGCCTTGGAAAGCCATTGAAGAGTCTTAGAGAAGTGACTCATCTGGTTAAAATGTCAGTGTGTACTTTTCAGAGAGTAAATAGAGTAAAGCAAGAGTAGAAGCAGTGGGATCTTCTAGAGAGATGGTTGCAGTCATTCAAGAGAGAAATGATGTTGGTTTTGACTGGGGTGTGGTATATTGTCATCGCTGTCTGCGCATTACCCAGAGCCTCTGAAAACAAGATGCATTCCAAATGTTCTACAATGACTTGGACATTTTAAACCAGTGAACAAAAGGCTGAGGGGAAAGATATTGGAAAGATACTGGGATAAATGACAGAATCCAAGGAAAACTGACCACTGAGTCTCGGGAAGTGTGGAGACCAGGACAGTTGTAGGAACGTCAGGTGCAAGATTTATAAACCTCTTGTTGCCAGTGAGGCAGGTCAAAGAGTAATGACTGTGTTGGGGACTCACCCCTGAATACTGGGACACACCCCAAAGAGAGGGGTGCTATGCGTTGGACAGTCATCCATTTGTGGCATTGACTGTGTTATCCGTCACTCCCTGTGGCCCCAAGTGTGCGTAGATTTGCTATACCCTGTAATGGTATAACAAGTAGGCATGATCTTTATAGCATCTTGGTTAAAGTGAGGCTCAAACCTGCTTCCTTTTTCCTATGAACTTCTAGCTTAGAGTATGGGTAACAGGAATCACTATGCCTACCATATCCTGCTGACTCTTCTGCCCTGACCAACTACAGTCTTCTCCCATATCCAGTCTCCAGGGTATCAAACTGCCAGCTGTTAAAATTTTAGTGATAGCAACTGCCAGATGGCCCTCACTTTCCCATTGCGAGCTTGATGTTCTTGGGATCAAAGATGAATGTGATTAAAAAGGAAAGAGAATTTGCTTAGCACTACTCCTCTAGGAGCGCGGAGAAATGAGGCTGTGCTTTACATATATCCTTGCCTCCCTCTATTCTACGAACTGCTCCCAGAGGAGCAGAAAGCAGAGAGCTATGCTCTGGCTTTGGAGGTCTATCAGAGACTTTGTCGTTAATTTTCCTTGGATCCTGTCATTTATCCCAATATCATTACACCAACTTAAGACCAGAACAGCGGGGTGTGAGGGTTAGTAGGTTAAAATAAATCTTGAGTGGTGGGAGGGCTCCTAGGTGGGTGGGAGCTTTAGTGACCAGCCTTCTGAGAGGCTGCAGCAAAACAGTAAGATGCACGGATGACCTGAAACCTTTTGGCAATTCATCACCCTAGGTAAGTCCTGTCCTTTTCTCTCACTGCCTGGGGAGTTTCTCACTTGTTTTCCTTTCAAAGTGATGCTTGGAGTTCCCAGCTGGTTTTATCTCCCCACTGGCCCACAGAGGGAACAGGAGCTCCCCTCCCAGCTTTTCCCCCAAGCCCTTGTTGCCGCAGCAAACACAACTGCTTTAGTACCAGCAGCAGTGAGGGAAAAACACGTGAGGAATACACATCTTTCCTCCCTCGCCTGCCAGCCTTTGCCACTTAGAATCTGGGGGAAGAAATTCAACCTAGGTGTCAATAGGTCTCCCTACGCAAAGGACTAAAAGAAGATTTGTGTATTTCTCCTTTAACCACTGGAAGCCCCACAACCATAGATCTAACTGAAAGAAAGTCCTGACAAGGTGAAAAGCAGGAATGAGACCTACAGAGGAAAAGGGAATGAAAGAGAGCTTCTCTCTCTTTCTCTTTTGTTTAATCAATAATATTTAATTTTCTAATTAACATCCACATGCTTAAAGTCCACAAGAAAAGTATATGGTGAAAAGCCATGTGCCCAGTTTTTGCCTCACCCCCTTTGGTAGCCCCTCATTACTTTTCCATTTATCCTTAGAGAGTTTCTTTATACAAGCAAATAATGTATACTTGTTATTCTTCACCCTTTTTTAAAAATTGACATATATACATTAATGTACCTTGCTTATTTTTATTAAAAATTTTTTTTTAACATTTCTTTTTGAAAGACAGAGTGTGAGCAGGGGAGAGGCAGAGAGAGAGGGAGACACAGAATCCAAAGTAGGCTCCAGGCTCTGAGCTGTCAGCACAGAGCCTGGTGTGGGACTCGAACTCATGAACTCGTGGGATCATGACCTGAACCGAAGTCAGATGCTTAACCAACTGAGCCACCCAGGCACCCCTGTACCTTGCTTTTTTTTAAAAAAACAGTGTTTCTTAAAGAATTTTCTGTATCAGTACATGAAGAACTTCCTTATTCTTCTTTTATAGTGGCACATTTTCCATTGTATGAATGGATAATAGTTTATTCAACCAGTTACTTACTGATGAGCATTTAAGTTGTTTCCCATCCTTTGTTAATACAAACAATGCTGCAGTGAAAAACCTGGTCATGTATTACCTCATGTGGATGCAAGTATGTCTATAGGATAAATTCTCCAAAGTGGAATGGCTGCCACAAAAAATGTGCATTTGTAATTTTGGTAAATATTGCTACATTGCCCTCCACAGTCGGGATGAGGAGCTTGGGGCAGGGGTGGGTGGGGAGGATGGAAAACATTACTGTGGGGTCGTACTCCCTTTACCTAAAACTCACCACTGTTTCTCCGTATAAGATAGAGTTTGGTTCCTTCCCCTGGCACATAAAGGATCTTCAATACCTGGTCACACTTTGGCTTCCTAACTTCATCTCCTGCCATTCCCTGAACTACTAGCACATTCCCAACTACACCTTGATCTTTCTTCCTTACAAGAGCTAACTCAGCTACATCGTGGCTTTCTCTGGCTGTATTCTGCCCTACCCATTCTCTGTGAACCCTTAACACTCTTTCTGTACCTCCTGTTAGAACACTTCTCACACAGCCGTGTTATTTAGCATTTTCTGTAACAGAATAACGAGTGAATGGAATGAATGCCTGAATGGCCAGGTGGGGATTGGAATGTAAGGAACTGCCTGTTCTACATGGGGATAAGAATGGTTAGAAGTACACTGCCTGTCAAGGACTGGATTGTTCTCACTTTGCCTCTGACTACTGCCCCTCAGCTCCTTATCTCCTTGGCACTAAATCTCTGCTGAGGTTTGGTTACAGTCCCAAATGTTGAAGTGATGAAAATATACTCACCTGCCTTCTCTTCCCTCAGCTACTTTGTAACTGTTTCTGTTTTGTTTTGTCCAGCAGCCATTATCAGAGAAGGTAACTTTCCAAATGTCCTTTACTCACTTTATTATTAAACTGACAGACTTCCCTGGCCAGAGACTACATATGATGATATCTATATGCCCTAAAAACACCCCAGGAATTAAAAAATCTTCATGTCTACAAGGTAAGCTGACAGAAGAATGATAAATCCATGTGAAAAACTGCTGAAGCTGTTAAAATATTCAAATGTTTTCCAGCCAGAGATAGAAAAATAGCTTACAGTACAAGATCTGTATTTGTTCTGAGGGCCTTTTTTTATTGTTACAAACTAGTTATGGTTCACAGGAAGTCAAAGCCTGATTTGCAGCAAGTTCTCAAGCTTCTCTTCTGAACACTTAACTTAGACTTGAGATCTCCATAGGCTAAGACCACTGTTCAACAGGAAAAAAAGGATGCCAGCCCAGCATGCATGCATGCATGCATGCATCCATCCATATATTCATATATCCTAAGTAGACTTATGTTTCTGTGTTCCAAACATCATGCCACAGCTGGAATGCAAACAATCATAGAACATTGTTTCAAAAGGTGTTTGCTGCAGCATAATTTGTGAGTTCAAAGTTAGCAGTGGAAAATATCTAAAAATAGATGCAACTATTAAAATGATGGTCATGAAGACCGTGCTAGTAACATAGAAAAAAAATGTTATATTGTCATATGGAGACAAAGGGAGAAAAATATATGTCAAATACACATGAATCCCTACTGATATAAATAGATGATAGAATTAATAAATGAGTAAGAACAGACAAATCTTCCTTACAGAAGAATTCAAACAATATCTGTAAATTATTCCCTTTCCAGGAGGTGGAGCTTAATCCTCCCTCCCCTTAAGAATGGACTAGAATTAGTAATTCACTTTAAAAAAACAAAAGTATGGAAAGAGAAAGTAGCACCTTCACAATGGAGAAACCTGGCCAACACTACCTTTACCAAATGATCAAGGTTAATACTGCCATGTCATGTGGATATTATACACCCTGGATATAATGTGATGAGGTGGGCACATCACTTCTGTGGTTTTCTTTACAAAAATCCATAACCTCATTCTGCTCATGAGGAAAACATAAGACAAGCCCGATTTGAGGACTGTCTACCTGAAGTACCTGACCAGTGCTCCTCAAACTGTCAAGGTCATGAAAAACAAGGAAAGACTGAGGAACTGCCACATGCCAGAAGAGGCGATGGAGACACGATTGAATACAATGTTCCATCCTGAATTGGATCCTGGGACAGAAAGAGGACAGCAGCAAAGCTGGTTAAATCCAAATAAAATCTAAAGTTAAATTAAACGTAATATACAAATATTGGTTTCTTAGTGTTGAAAAATGTAAGATGGTAACTTAGTGAAAACTGAAAATTTTCAGAACTCTCATGCTTTCTTTGCAACTTTTCTGCAAATCCAAAATTGCAAAAGGAGAAGTTTATATATTAAAAAGTATATAATAAGGAGTGTACTTGTGATGGGCACCGGGTGTTATATGGAAGTGTTGAATCATTAAATTGTACACCCGAAACTAATATTACACTGTATTTTAACTAACCTGAATTTGAATAAAAACGTTTTTTAAAAAAGTGTATATACACCATTACAACTATGAAAAAATGTCCCTGGAAAGAAAAAAAATACATAAAGTAAGGGAAGGAAATACAAAAAAAAAATAAGTATGGCGCTATTAAAATGATGGAATTATATGGGGTGCCTGGGTGACTCAGTCAGTTAAGCATCCAACTTTCGCTCAGGTCATGATCTCATGGTCTGTGAGTTCGAGCCCCGCATCAGGCTCTGTGCTGACAGCTCAGAGCCTGGAGCCTGTTTCGGATTCTGTGTCTCCCTCTCTCTCTGACCCTCCCCTGTTCATGCTCTGCCTCTCTCTGTCTCAAAATAAATAAAAACATTTAAAAAAATTTTTAAAAATGATGGAATTATGCGGTAATTCCCCTGCTTTTCATGTACTTATTGAAATATCTGCAAACTGGTCATATTATGTTTTAGAATATATAGAGTTAATTTTGGTTTTTGCTTTGTTTTGGGGAAAAATGCTTTCCCTTGAAATGCAGGGAATTTACAAAAAGGGAGGGAATGTACAAAAAGTGTGTAGATATTAAAGGGTAGTCAAGACAGCTATTGCTTTAAAATACTCCCCAAACATTCTTCAGCACAAGATAAGGTGACCCAAATTGGCTGAGAAAATATCCAGGGCTTCCCTCTTCTTGATCTCCTAGCCTCATGCCCAGTTCCCCTGAGAACTGGTGCCTCTGTCTAGACTTTCTGTCCCGAGCACACACAGGGAGAGGACACCTTGGAGTTTACATAAACATTTTGCGCATCAGACTTAGAGACTTTGGTTTCTATCCTTGATAGTTTCTTTTTTTTTTTTTAATTTTTTTTAATCTTCATTTTTGAGAGAGAGAGAGAGAGTGTGAGTGAGGGAGGGGTGGGGGGTGGACACAGAATCCGAAGCAGGTTCCAGGCTCTGAGCTCTCAGCACAGAGCCTGGTGTGGGACTCAAACTCACAAACTTGTGGGATCATGACCTGAGCCGAAGTCAGTTGCTTAACCAACTGAGCCACTCAGGCACCCCTATCTTGATAGTTTGTAAGGTCCCCACCATTACCTTCATCCTGGAGGAACTTTGGCTTCTGGGTACATTGCAACTAATTAGGGTCCCTCAGAAGGCTGGGGGCAGATAAGGGACTCATGGGACTTAAGAAAAGTTCTCTTGACTGGCAGGTTGTAGAGTAGAAGGTCCAGGCAGTTCCATCTAAACAGTTTTCCAGAGGCTTCTCAGATTCCAGGTGTTTTGAAGACTACAAACAACACCATTTGACTCTGGTGTGGTGCTTCCATCATAAACAGAAACTGCTATGAATAGAAACTACTCCTGCATTTCCACTTACTTCCCTTACCATGCCCACTTTGGACCCAGGCAGAAGTAAAGTCTTAAAACTAGAGGTGAAGAGTTTACCAGCCAAACAGAAATATTTATCCTGCCTGCATTCTTTCCACAAAGTACCAGTCATCTCAGGAGTCCCAGAGAAAAGTTAGATCAAGTCTTCTCTTTAATCCTTAGTTAATATCTTTTCTCACAAAAACCTTACCAGATTTTTGTTTTTAACCCTCTGACCAAGGGGTGGGCACATGGCTCAAATCTGGATTGCCTGAACTCTTTCCCGAGACTTTGAACCTTGAGCAAGTTAGGCAAAGACCAAAAAAGGTGGGCTGGCACTTATTCTAAAGTGGTGATGAGACTGTCATTCCCGCCTTTCAGACTCTGGAGCTTCCAGTTTCCTATCCTGTTCTGAGTCTAGTTCTTTAACCTTCCCTTCAAATCTTTTTAGTATATCCCTGTGTTTCTTAAGTGGACAGAATTTTGGTAGAGTTTTATTATTAGCAGGATGAAGGGTTTATGATAGGGAAGTGAATTTGAGGGTCATTTTATGATTTTTTTTCTGACAAAAAACCCTAGTACTGTCAGTAAAAGGGCAAAAGAGAAGGCAATGACTTGAATAATCCCCAAATTATGCAATCAAATATTGACTTTATTTGTTTGATGTAAACTGACCCAAGTGATGACTGTGTGATTCTTTTCATCTACTCTGTGTATAACTCAGTGCTTAGATATAGTTCCTGCCCTTCAGGCACCTACTATTTAGTTATAAAATAGGACTGCACAAATGATATCATTAGATGTGGAATGTTTACTGTGTGCTGAGCACTATGCTGAATTCTTTACATGGATGACCCATGTAATCCTCCCAACTACCTTATAAAGTTGATGCCATTATCATTTCTATTCTATGGAAGAAGAAATTAAGGCACAGAGAGTTTGAATAACTTGCCCAAAGTGACACTGCTGGTAAACAATGGAGCCTGGATCCGATATGGGCAGTCTGGCTCCATAAACTCCAGTCTTAACCACTGTGTTATGCTGAAATGAATGATAAAGATGGAGTTCTGGAAGGTCAGAAGGGGGGAGATAAATGTGGCCAGAGTGATTAGGGGAGCCCTCGAGGGCTTCTTGGTTCTGGAGCTGACTCTCAAAGGCTGGCTGAAATTTAATATTGAAAGGAAGGAGAAGAACCTCTTGGGAAAGAGAGGACGGTCCGTGCAACAGGAACGAAAACAAAGAGCTGGAACTGAAAAGCCTTTAGACAGCTGTGAAACATACAGGAAGATGGTCCTTTCTTAATTGTTCAAGGAACAATTGGATAATTATGGGAGAAGTCAGATCATAATCAGTCTTGAATGACATGTCTACCACTATGACTTTACCCTGCGGTGAGGATCCTTGCATCTTTTACAGGGAATAACAGCTGAAACCCTTTTTATAATAGA
This sequence comes from Prionailurus viverrinus, assembly GCF_022837055.1. Classification (NCBI taxonomy): domain Eukaryota; kingdom Metazoa; phylum Chordata; class Mammalia; order Carnivora; family Felidae; genus Prionailurus; species Prionailurus viverrinus. The sequence continues at coordinate 88,006,704 of NC_062569.1, read as the reverse complement.
AAGTTGCAAACATATACAAAGATATGGAGCATAGTATACTAAATCCCCATATACCTATTATCCAGATTTAACAATTATCTACTCACAATTGTGTTTCATCTATATCCCCACCTACTGCCCCTGCCAAGATTATTTTGAAGCAAATCTCAGACATCATATTATTTCATCTATACATATTTCAGGATATGTAGAAAATCCCAAGGAATCTCTTTTAAATGCCCTGTTAGAATAAGTGAGGTTAACAATATTGCAGGATATAAAATAATCATACAAAAAACAGTTGCATTTTTATATACTAGCAACGAGCACCAAAATTACAAATTTACAATCACTTAAAAAATATGTAGGTGCAAATCAAACAAAATATGTACAGGATTTGTGTGCTACAAGTACAAATTATTGATGAAAGAAATAAAAGATTTAAATGAATGGGGAGATATATTATGTTCATGGACTGGAAGATTCTACATAGTAAAGATATCAATTCTCTCCAAATTTATATACAGAGTTGATGTAAGTCCTATCAAAACTGCAGCAAGGTTTTTTGTCTAAATGAACAAGATTATTCTAAATTTTATATGAAAAGACAAAGAAACAAGAATAACTAAAACAATTTTGAAAAAGAAGAATAAAGTAGCCATCAGTCTACCCAATTTCAAGACTTCTTATGTAGCTACAGTAATCAAGGACTGTGTGGTATTGGTGGAGGGACAGACACATAGATTAATGGAACAGAATAGAGAACTGAAAAATAGACTCACACAAATCTGCCTACCTGGTTTTGGACAAAGATGCAAAAGCAATTCAATGGAATAAAGATAGCCTTTTCAACAAATGGTGCTGAAGCAATTAAAAATCGATAGGCAAAAAGCCACCCTGACCTAAGTTTCATACCTGTACAAAAATTAATTCAAAATGGATCACAGACTTAAATGTAAAGTTATAAAACTTTTAGGAAAAAAAATATCAGGTTCTATGGCTAAGCAAAGAGTTCTTAGATTTGACATCAAAAGCATGATTTATAAAAGGAAAAACTCATAAACTGGACTTCATCAAAATAAAAACTTTTCATCTGCAAAAGACCTGTTAAAAGGGAAAAAAAGACAAGCTACAAATCTGGAGAAAATATTTGCAAGCCACACATGCAACAAAGAGCTAGTGTCTAAAAAGAAGTCTCAAAACTCTATAGTAAATGTATGTCAATTACATCTCCATTTAAAAGAATTAATGGAAAAAACTCAACAGTAATAAAATAAACACTTCAATTGGAATATGAGCAAAAGATAAGAGACATTTCACTGAAAAAGGTATACAGATGGCAAAAACAAGCACACGGAAAGATGTTCAATATAAATTAATCATTAAGGAAATGAAAATTTCAACCACAAGATATCACTACATATCTATCAGAATCACTAAAGTAGAAAATAGTAAAAATACTAAATGTTGTCAAGGATGCAAAGAAATTATATCACCCATTCATTGCTGGTGGGAATATAAAATGGTACAGCCAATTTTTAAAATAGTTTTTCAGTTTCTTATAAGAGTAAATGTACAACTACCATAAGACCCACCAATTTCAACTTTGCACATTTATCCCCCAAAAATGAAAACATATATTCACCGCCAAAAACCTGTACATGAATGCTAATGGTGACATTATTAGTCAAAAACTGGAAACAACCAAGACATCCTTCTACAGCTGAATGTAAAACAAACTATAGTATGTCCATACTTCAGAATACTACCCAGCATTAAAAGGAATAAATTACTGATACACGCAACCACTGGATGAAGCTCCAGAGAATTATTATGCTGAATGAAAAAAAGCCAATCTTAAAAGTTATACTCTGCATGATTCCATTTATATAACATTCTTGAAAATGACAAAATTATGAAAGGGAGAAAAGATTAGTGGTTGCCAGAGGTTACGGAGGGTGTGGGGCAGGAGTGAAGTGAATGTGGCTATAAAAGGGCAACATGAAGAATTCTCGCCATGGTAATGCTCTGTGTCTTGACACTTTCAAAGTTAATATTCTGTTTGTGTTATTGTATTGAAATTTTCATGATATGTTACCCTTTGGAAAACTGGGTGAAAGGTACATGGACTGCTCTGTATCATTTCTTACAATTGCATTTACATTTACAATTATCTCAAGCTAAAAAATTTAATGGAAAAACTTAACATTATAAACTGCTATGAGAAAGAATCAGTAGATGCAATGGGATAAGTCATACCTCAGGAGCTACAGAGAATACAGCAATGTGAAAGAGAGTTCAAAATTAATTAATAGTGTGAAGAGCTAAAAATAGCCAAGGAAATTTTAAAGAAGAACAATGTTGCTCTAACAGATCTCAAAACATATTCTAAAGCTATCATAATTAAGATAGTGTGGCACTTGTATACGGAAAGGCAAATTAAAACAATGAAACAAAATGGAAAGTTCATAAGTGGATCCATACATGTAAGGAAACTTGATCTATGACAGAGGTAGTGTCACAAAATAATGGGGAAGTGATGCATTTTTTGGAACATAATAATATAATACTGGTTATCCATGTGAAAAAAGAGTTATTTTAGACCCACACCTCAAATCAACACAAAAATTAATTCCAGATAGGGGCACTTGGATGGCTCAGTCAGTTGAGCATCCAACTCTTGATTTTGGCTCAGGTCATGACCTCACGGTTTCTGAATTTCAGCCTCATGTCAGGCTCTGCACTGACAGCATGGAGCCTGCTTGGGATTCTCTCTCTCTCTCTCTCTCTCTCTCTCTCTCTGCTCCCTCCCCCTCTCTCCCTTTCTTAAAATAAACATATACACTTAAAAAATTCATTCTAGGTAGATTAAAGGCATACATGTGAAAAATAAAATGTTAATGCTCTTGTGGCTTAAATTGTGTCTCCCAGAAAAGCATTTGAGTTCAAACTCTATCCTCTGGTACCTATGAATGTGGCCTTTTTGAAAAGAGGATCTTTGCAGATGCAGTCAAACTGAGGTCGCCCTGGAGTAGAGTGGGCCCTAAATCCAATATGACTGATGTCCTTATAAGAAGAGAAGAGACAGAGACCCAAAAGGAGAGCCCCATGTGATGACAGACACAGAAGTTGGAGTGATGAACCTATAAACCATGGAAGGCCAGGGACTGTCGCCAACCGGAGAGAGGCAGAGAAGGATCTGCTTTTAGGACCTTCGGAGAGCACTCCCCTATCAGGACCTGATTTTAGACTTCTAGCTTCCTGAACTGTGAGAGAATACATTTTTATTGTTTTAAGCCATCCAAATTTGTAGTAATTTGTTATAGCAGCTTTAGGTAATGGATCTGAATACTTTTAGAAGAAAATACTGTTAAAAAAATTAGATAAAGATTTCTTAAAATAATTCACAAAAAAGCACAAACCATGACAGAAAATTTGCCTTAAAATATAGAGCTTCTGCACATCAAAGAAACAAAATGAAAAGGCAAGCCAGACACAGGGAGAAATATATTTACAGCACATATAACCTACAAAGGAGTAGTAACTGGAATTTATAAAGGATTTTCTTACTCTCAGTAAGAAAAAGATAACTTCATATAAACTCAAAAACAAAGTGTTAAAAATGAGCAAAGGTTACGAATAGTCAATTTAAAGAAGAGAACTCTAGATGATCAGTAATCCCCAAATTAGCAGTAATCATGGAAATGCAAATTAAAGCTAGAATTAATTGTGATGTCACACCCATCAGATTGGGGGGGAGAGGAAGTGAGAACATCAAGTGTTGATAAGAATGTGGAACAAGAAATCCTGCCTGTTGGAAGATAAATCACTATGGACCTTTGATTGCACTCACATGTTGAAGATGTGTACAACCTATGACTGAACAATTTCATTCCTAGGTGGTGTAGGAGGAGAAATGTTTAAGAATGTTTATAGCAACATTGGTTATGATTATGGAAAACTGGAACCAATCCAAATGTCTACCAGCAAGAGAATGGCTAAAAGTTGAAAACTCATAATGCAATGTTTTATTGTGATAAAATAGACATAAGATTTACTATTTTAACTATTTGAAATGTATATTTCAGTGTATTAAGTACATTCACATTGGTTAAGTACATTCACAGACATATTTTATTTTTATTTATTTATTTTTATTTTATTTTATTTTATTTTATTTTATTTATTTTTATTTATTTATCACAGACATTTATTTTATTATTTATCATCTTTTAATTGAAGTGTAATTGGCATACAATATCATATTGGCTTCAGGTGTACAACATAGTGATTCCACATCTATATACAATTACAAAATACTCACCACACTGAGTGTAGTTACTATCTGTTACCATACAAAGTCATTACAATATTATTGCATATATTCCCTGTGCTAAGTATGCTCATGCTGTTCCACAGCCATGACCACCATCCTTCTCCAGAACTTTGTCATCACACTGTCCTGAAACCCTGTACCCATTAAATAGTAGCTCTCTGTTACCTCATCCCCCAGTCCCTTGTAACCACTGGTCTACCTTCTTTCTCTATGAATTTGACCATTCCAGGTACCTCACGTAAGTGGAGTTGTACAGTATTTAGTTTTGTGTATGTGGTTATTTCATGTAGCATAATGTTTTCAAAGCTCATCCATGTTGTAGCCATGTGTCAGAATTTCCCTCCTGTTTGAAGACTGAATAATACTCTGTTGTACGCCTATGCACTCACTATTGATGGATATTTGGCTATCGTGAATGATGCTGTTATGAGCGTTATTGTACAAATGCCTGTTCGGGTCCCTGCTTTCAATTATTTTGCTAGATATTTCAAAGTGAAATTGCACCATAGGGCAGTTCTATTTTTATTTTTTCAAGAACCACAATGCTGTTTTGCACAGTGGCCACACTATTTTATATTCCTCTCATAATAATGCAATTCTACATACTAAATGAAGTTGAATTATGAGAATTAACTATATAGCATGAAATCTCTAAACACATCATTCCCTCTCTTATTTTTTTTTATGAAATTTATTGACAAATTGGTTTCTATACAACACCCAGTGCTCATCCCAAAAGGTGCCCTCCTCAATACCCATCACCCACCCTCTCCTCCCTCCCACCCCCCATCAACCCTCAGTTTGTTCTCAGTTTTTAACAGTCTCTTATGCTTTGGCTCTCTCCCATTCTAACCTCTTTTTTTTTTTTTTTCCTTCCCCTCCCCCATGGGTTCCTGTTAAGTTTCTCAGGATCCACATAAGAGTGAAACCATATGGTATCTGTCTTTCTCTGTATGGCTTATTTCACTTAGCATCACACTCTCCAGTTCCATCCACGTTGCTACAAAAGGCCATATTTCATTTTTTCTCATTGCCACGTAATATTCCATTGTGTATATAAACCACAATTTCTTTATCCATTCATCAGTTGATGGACATTTAGGCTCTTTCCATAATTTGGCTATTGTTGAGAGTGCTGCTATGAACATTGGGGTACAAGTGGCCCTATGCATCAGTACTCCTGTATCCCTTGGATAAATTCCTAGCAGTGCTATTGCTGGGTCATAGGGTAGGTCTATTTTTAATTTTCTGAGGAACCTCCACACTGCTTTCCAGAGCGGCTGCACCAATTTGCATTCCCACCAACAGTGCAAGAGGGTTCCCGTTTCTCCACATCCTCTCCAGCATCTATAGTCTCCTGATTTGTTCATTTTGGCCACTCTGACTGGCGTGAGGTGATACCTGAGTGTGGTTTTGATTTGTATTTCCCTGATAAGGAGCGACGCTGAACATCTTTTCATGTGCCTGTTGGCCATCCGGATGTCTTCTTTAGAGAAGTGTCTATTCATGTTTTCTGCCCATTTCTTCACTGGGTTATTTGTTTTCCGGGTGTGGAGTTTGGGGAGCTCTTTATAGATTTTGGATACTAGCCCTTTGTCCGATATGTCATTTGCGAATATCTTTTCCCATTCCGTTGGTTGCCTTTTAGTTTTGTTGGTTGTTTCCTTTGCTGTGCAGAAGCTTTTTATCTTCATAAGGTCCCAGTAATTCACTTTTGCTTTTAATTCCCTTGCCTTTGGGGATGTGTCGAGTAAGAGATTGCTACGGCTGAGGTCAGAGAGGTCTTTTCCTGCTTTCTCCTCTAAGGTTTTGATGGTTTCCTATCTCACATTTAGGTCCTTTATCCATTTTGAGTTTCTTTTTGTGAATGGTGTGAGAAAGTGGTCTAGTTTCAACCTTCTGCATGTTGCTGTCCAGTTCTCCCAGCACCATTTGTTAAAGAGGCTGTCTTTTTTCCATTGGATGTTCTTTCCTGCTTTGTCAAAGATGAGTTGGCCATACGTTTGTGGGTCTAGTTCTGGGGTTTCTATTCTATTCCATTGGTCTATGTGTCTGTTTTTGTGCCATCATTCCCTCTCTTAGAACAATCTCCCTTCCCACTCAGTGCTCCATCTGGATAAATCCCAACTCCTCTTCTAATTTTGGCATAAGCTGTATCCTAGAAAGTCTTTGCAGCACACTTCCACCCCCTCTTCCCAGGCCCCTGCTGGGTCCCCCTCCTCTGCTTCTCCCTCTCATTGTAATTTTGTATTGTAACTGCCCATTGGTATGTCTCTTACCACTAGACTGAAGCTTCTTGAAGGCATACCTGTGTCTGTCTGGGTCATTGTTAAATCCGTGGTGTTGGCTTAGAATAGGTGTTTAAATAATACTGTCAAATCAGTTAATGAGTTTTAAGGATATGACAAAGTGACAGAAAGCATTTATAGCCCTGAGAACACTTGAGTCTTTCCGTGTCCCCCCACAGCAACTATTCAGAGGCTGTTAGAAAGGGAAATGGTATTCCCTCTTTCATAGCGTCTAGAATCTCAGAGCCGGAAGGAACTTCTGCAGCTCATTGTATCCGACCTCCCACCAAGTACAGTCTCCACCAGGGCCGCCCTGAGGGCTAGTTGTTCAGCCTTGGTCTGAGAGCTTCCAAATATTATCACTACGGGGTACGCTTTCAGTTGCATGTTACAGAGACCCTAAGAGTGACAAACAAATGGAGGTTTATTGTCCTCAAATACCAAGAAGTCCCAAGGTAGCCAACTGCTGACACCGGTTCCGTTGTTGGTGATATTTTTGGGGCCCAGGCTTTTTCCATCCCCAACGTGTTGACTTTTCGTCCTTGTACAATTGTTGTCTCATGATTATGGAGTGGCTGTCAGGGCTCTTGGCATCACATGCTGTCGAGGACAGGAAGTAGGGAAAAGGGGAGTGCCAGCAAGTTCTCTTCTTCTGCCTGTCCCTTTTATTTATTTGTTTGTTTGTTTTTAAATGTTTATTTATTTTTGTGTGTGTGAGAGAGAGAATGCACGAAAGTGGGGGAGGGGCAGAGAGCGAGGAAGACTGAGAATTCAAAGCAGGCTCCACACTGTCGGTGCAGAGCCTGACGCGGGGCTCAAACTCATAAAACCATGAGATCATGACCTGAGCCAAAGTCAGACACTTAACTCATGAGCCACCCCAGGTGTCCCCTGCCTGTCCCTTTTAAAAGAAAGCTAAACTCCGGAAGTTCTCCAGCACATTTCCATCTGTGGTTTACTGGCCAGAACTCTATCACTGATCACCAAGTGCAGGGAGGTTTGGAAAGTAAGATTTAATCTTTCTTGTCTCCATAGTGGAAGGTGACAGGGTGCAGTCAGGCATAGTTCCTGAGTCTGTCTCAGGCACTTACGGGCTCTTAAAGCAGATCCTGTGCCACTTGCATGCAGGGATGCAACAGAAACCCGGTTGGGCCAAGGGTAGAATTGGCCCCAGACTGCAGTTGGGCATTTCTGGAGTGGCCAATAGAGTCACCTTACTTTTCACATTTTTTGGTAGTAGATAGTCCCCGCGAATCTCTCTCCCTCAGCCTTCTCCTGGTCTGTCAGCCTTCCAGCAGCTCTGTGATGTAGATGACTTATACCAGCCCTAAGCAGAGCTGCCCAGCTGATTTTCCTGGCTGAAGGGAACTCCCCAGGGGTGTCTCTGAATACCTCCACTATATTTTGGTTGAAAGAACACTGGACTAGTAGCCAGGAGATCAAGGTTCTCACTTCAGCTCTACGATAACTAAACTGTGTGAACTTGTGGTGCTTCTTGCCTTCTCTGGGCCTCAGTATTCTTATCTATAAAATGGGGGAGGGGATGCGGGGAGGAGTGATTCAGATTAGAAGATTGCCAAAGTCCCTACAACAATATCATTCTGGTTTGTCTGATTCTGCTTCTTCCGCTGGTCTGGAATCTCCAGCAGATGGGAAAAATAATTTTTTTCTTTTTGCTTGCATTACCTCTGTTTGTACAAGCTATTCCAAGCAGCTGGGACACCTGTGCCACTGTCTTGGTGCCACCCACCCCCCTTCCCCGCCTTTTGCCCGTGGCTGCCCAGATGTGAGCTTGCACCTGCCTAGGGGCACAGATACCAAATGAGCTTACTGGGATGGGTGAGTATTAAAAGCCCCGGCCTTGGTCCTTGAAACACTCTTGCCTCTGCTCAATGCCTGCAACCATGTGTCTGGTTCTCCTCCTCCTGCTGTGGCTGAGCTGTGCGACCCCAAACCAGGAGACAGGTGAGGAGCCCAGCTGGCAGCTGAAAGGAAACTGGCTTCTAGTCTCTTTCATTCATTCATTCAATCATTTTTTTTTATTTTTTTTATTTTTTTAATTTTTTTTTTCAACGTTTATTTATTTTTGGGACAGAGAGAGACAGAGCATGAACGGGGGAGGGGCAGAGAGAGAGGGAGACACAGAATCGGAAACAGGCTCCAGGCTCTGAGCCATCAGCCCAGAGCCTGACGCGGGGCTCGAACTCACGGACCGCGAGATCGTGACCTGGCTGAAGTCGGACGCTTAACCGACTGCGCCACCCAGGCGCCCCTCATTCAATCATTTTTGTTCCTGGCATGATTTACCTCCCAAGGGCTAATGCTAATTTATTAATTAATTAAAGAGTTCATTTACTCACCACCTACTTGTGCTTAATGTGGCTCCTCTGTGTACAGAACATCTTCATATTTCTGAGATGTGGATTAGCTGGGAGGGTCTGCTTTGGTTGGGGATCCCCGAGGAGTGTCCAAAGGAGATTCCTGTGAGTAGAGGTAGCATGGGGCTCTGGAATGTGCACTGTGGGGGAGGCAGAAGGGAAAGTGGTGTGACAAAGCCTAGATCCAGATTAATAGGCAGGCTCAAGGGGCAACTGCCAGGCACCAATTGATGTGGTTTGCTAAAATACCCCTGGAAACGCAGTGGGATGTTAAAGCTGTGTTTACTAGAATGCCTTTTGGGAGAAAACTAAATGTCATTGTTAGGAATACTTTTTGTGGGAATGGGAGCCTCCCATTCCCCTACCCCTACCCCTATCCCTACCCCTACCCCTACCCCTACCGCTAACCCCTAACCCCTACCCCTACCCCTACCCCTACCCCTAACCCCTAACCCTAACCCTAACCCTGCGTGCTTAAGTAACAACATTTATGCTATTAAATTGTTTCGTGTAGAGGACTTCTGGGGAAGGGCAAGACTTCAGTTTTGCTGAGGGGAATTTGCAGGTTTGGGGCTGGAGCAGGATCAGTGGGAACTGCAGAGGGAGGAGGAGGCTGCCCAGGGTCCCCTTTCCACACCCTTCCTCAGCACGCTCGCCCTCTTCTCTATAAAATTGTCAAATATGTTTCAGGAGTATTGCTCTGGAGGGGCGCAAACTATCAGCAGGTTCTATTATTAGGTTCTTCACCCACTCCTTTCTGGGCTCCAGAACTTGTCACTTTTACTAGCCTCTCGGTCTGAGGCCAACAGGATGGTCACTTGAGCTATTGCCTGCTCACTAGGAAGCCATTTCCTAGCGGTTCACTGCTTCTCTATCACATCCCATGGCTGTCGCCTCTTACCTGCACTGATCATACAGCATCGTGACGTTCTGGTTACTTGTAGTTTGATGACACTGTTCACTAGACTGAGCTCCTGGAAAGTGTTTTTTTTGTAGGGTCTGGTGGCGCAGGGCACTAGAATATATGTCCCTGATCCACCATGGTACCTGGCTCAGAGAGCCACTCAATAGAATAAAATGAGGGACACTTGGGTGGCTTAGTCTATTAGGCATCTGGCTTTTGGTTTCGGCTCAGGTCATGAACTCATGGTTCATGAGTTCGAGCTCCACACTGGGCTCTACACTGACTGTGGGGAGCATGCTTGGGATTTTCTCTCTCCTCTCTCTCTGCCCCTCCCCAGCTCGTTCTGTCTGTCTGTCTCTCTCTCTCAAAATAAATAAACTTAAAAAATAGAATAAAATGAATGAATGAATGAATGAATGAGTGAGTGAATGGGTGCTTGGTCTCTTATGCTGTCATTTTTGTGATAGAACCAGTCAGGACTGTTGGAAGCTATAACTGTCTCCTGACCTTGGATACTGTGGGAACTCCAGTGTGAGCCCAAATTCAATTCAGATATATATTTTTTAACTTTTTAAAGTGTTTATTTATTTTTGAGAGAGAGAGAGAGAGAGAGAGAGAGCGAGTAGGGCAGGGGCAGAGAGAGAGAGGGAGACAGAATCTGAAGCAGGCTCCAGGCTCTGAGCTGTCAGCGCAGAGCCCAACGTGGGGCTTGAACTCACAGACTGCAAGATCATGACCTAAGCTGAAGTAGGACGCTTAACTGATTAAGCCACCCAGGCAACCCTCAATTCAGATATTTTGAATTAAATTGAATAAAAATTATTTGACAGCAGAACTACAGTGATGCATTTCTTACCTTGGGTGAGCTGGTAGGGAAGACAGATATACCTCCAGAAAGAAGGCTGTAATAACAGACAGGGATTAATGCTATGTTAGAAGCTAAAATCACTAGGTTTTAAGAGTAAAAGGAAAGAGTTAATCCCAATAAATGTAGTTAATCCCTTCTATCCCAGGTGGGCTCGGGGGCAGGGCGGGGGCTAGGGGGTAGGAGATGTGTTGGAAGGCCTTTCAGAATAGATCAAATTTATTAAAATTTTTTTTTTCTTGTGGAAGTTTTCTAATTTTTTTAAATGTTTATTTTTGAGAGAGAGACAGAGTGCAAGCAGGGGAGGGGCAGAGAGAGAGGGAGACACAGAATCTAAAGCAGGCTCCAGGCTCTGAGCGGTCAGTGCAGAGCCCAACACAGGGCTCAAACTCATGAACCCGGAAATCGTGACCTGGGCTGAAGTCAGCCCCTTAACCCACTGAGCCACCCAGGTGCCCCCTTATGGAAATTTTCAAACACACACAAAAAGAGAGAGAATAATATAATGAACCTACTGTTCTTATTGGCTAATTTAAAAATTATCAACATTTTGCCCAAATTCTCATCCACCATATTAAAAAATATAACCACAATACCTTATGAAAGATGAAATAATTAAAATAATTACTACCATTAAAATTTTTTTTTAATGTTTATTTTTGAGAGAGAGAGAGAAACAGAGTGTGAGCGGGGGAGGGGCAGAGAGAGAGGGAGACACAGAATCCGAAGCAGGCTCCAGGCTCTGAACTGTCAGCTCGGAGCCCAACGCAGGGCTCAAACCCACAGACCGCAAGATCATGACCTGAGCTGAAGTCAGATGCTTAACCGACTGAGCCACCCAGGCGCCCCTACTTACTACCATTTAATACCTATTCATATTTCTCCAACTTTCAAAAAGACTTTTTTGCAACTGGCTTATTTAACCAGGACCCAAACAAGGCCCACACATTACATTTACTGGTATATTTCTATTTATTTATTTATTTATTTATTTATTTATTTATTTTACTGGTATATTTCTTAAGCCTCTTCAAATCTATCAGTCCTCTTTTCCTTTTTTTCATGCTGTTTTTAGTTGACGGAACCAGGTCATTTTGTCCTGTAAAAAGTCCTACATTCTGGATTTATCTGATTGCATCTATGTGGCTATCTGTCCTCTGCATTTCCTGAAACCTGGTAATTAAGGTTCATTTACTTTGGCAAGAATATACCATAGGTGGGGCTGTGTACTTGCTATTGCGTCTCGAAGGAGACACACAAAGTCCAGTGGTCCCACTTTACTGTGTTAAATAAACTTGATCAAACAAATGCAATCTGCGGTAGGTCCATTATAAATTTTTTTTTTAACGCTTATTTATTTTTGAGACAGAGAGAGACAGAGCATGAACGAGGGAGGGTCAGAGAGAGAGGGAGACACAGAATCGGAAACAGGCTCCAGGCTCTGAGCTATCAGCCCAGAGCCTGACGCAGGGCTCGAACTCACGGACCGCGAGATTGTGACCTGAGCTGAAGTTGGACACTTAACCAACTGAGCCACCCAGGCGCCCCTGTGGTAGGTCCATTATAAACATCCCCCCTCAACCTTTCTCTAATGATTTTAACCTCCACTGACGATTGTTGCATAGATCCATTTTTTTCATTAGGGGTTGCCAAACGCTGGCTTTCCGATTCTGTCACTCCTTCTGCACTTATTAGCTGCAGTTCTTCTATAAAGACTTTTCCCTTGTCATTTACTTGGTTTGTATGGAAAGGCTGGATAAATATTTAATTCTTCATTTATCATTTTCAGAATAACGGGCTTGTTCCTTAGCAACCCAGGGAAGATTGAATTTAAACATGACCTTGAAGAATAAGAATGTTTTCTTTTAGTGGCTATGAGAGGGAAGGGCCTTTCACACAAAGGAAACAGCTTGAGCAAAGGCTCCAAAGCAGGAGTATTCAGGGTGTTTAGAGAATGGCAGAGATTAGTAGCAAGTGCAACAAGAGGCTTTTTGAATGAGAAGCCTGGTGTGGTGGAAACGGCAGGGAAGAAGTCAGGATTGCTGGTTCTACTCCCAGCTCAAGTACGACCTTCAGAAAATGACTTTTCCATTTCTAGATCAGAGACTTTCACACTTTTATGGCCACAATCTACATTAATAAATATATTTTGCACTATTATTCAGTACATACATACAGGTATATAAAAACGAAAATTTCAGAAAGAACCATAAACAGCTTACACTTACATATACAATGTATGCTATGCTATGCTGTTCTGTTCTGTTCCATTCCATTTCATTCCATTCCATCTTATTAAAATAAATGATGTTCATGGGGTGCCTGGGTGGTTCAGTCGGTTAAGCATCTGACTTCGCCTCAGGTCATGATCTCACTGTTGGTGAGTTCGAGCCCCACGTCAGACTCTCTACTGTCAGCACAGAGCCTACTTTGGATCCTCTGTCTCCCTCTCTCTCTGCCCCTCCCCTGCTTGTGTGCTCTCTCTCTTTCTCTTTCTGTCTCTCTCAAAATAAATAAGTAAAGTTAAATAAAATAAATGCTGGTCATGATCACGGAATTGATCTCTGACTCACAAATGGGCTACAACACTTGTTTGGATGGTCTCTGGGGCTCTTTTCCACCTCCAGCCCTCTTTGATCCATCCTTGGCATTGGTGACAACCTGACACTGAACCAGGCACTTGGGAAGAGGAAGGATGTGAGAAGAGGAACTACTTATTTGCAGGAGGCTCCCAGCTCAGCATGAGACAGAAGCCAGGCCAAACTCAAAGGCCACCACCCCAGCCTGGCCGGCCATCACCTTGAGAGGTCTGACCTCCCAGGCCACCGCCCCCCTTTCATCAGACACCTGCCAGCCCCTCTTTCCATAACAGGCTGGGCGAGCCACACCTAATCCCCCCCGTCCTCTCAGGGGCCTGCTCCCTGTTGACCGCATCAACTTTGGAAGGCCCTCAAGTTTATCCCTAAACAAAGCCCCAGGCAGGTGCTAACCTAACAGGAGCTGATTCCATGGGTCAGGAACAGCACTGAGAGTCCTGGGTATGAGAACACCTGGGGCTCATTCCCACCTGAGCCACTGACTCACCAGATGACCTTGGCCACGTCCCTACCTGCCAATGCCTTGTTTTCCCCTTCCCTTAAAAAAAGATGAACCCCCTCGCTTGGTAGTGGATATACACTGGTCAGATATAATTGAATTGAGCAACTTGGGAAAATGATCAGAATTAAGGTTGATGTTGGGACCATGGAGACCTTCCTTTAACTTTGTGGGAGTTTTGTTGGTCCTTCTTGTCACACTTCTGTTGTTTTCTCTCTTGCTTCTCTGTCTTCCTTGCTGTCACACCCCTGCCACCCTCCTCTTCTCTCTCATTCATCTCTTTCTCTCCGCTCCGACTCATTCTTGTGCCTCTGTTTTTAATAACAGCTTTCCTGAGATATAAATCATGGAACATAAAAGTCATCCTTTTAAAAGTGTACAGTTCAGTGGGTTTTAGTATGTTCACAGAATCGTGCGAACCACTGTCTAATTTCAGAACATTTCTTCATTCCCGAAGGAGACCCTGTACCCATTAGCAGTCACTACCTACTCCCCATATTTCCCGGCCCCCCGACAACCATCAATCTACTTTCTGTGTCTATGGACTTCCATATTGCAGACATTTCTGTATAAAAGGAATCATACAATGTGTGGCCTTTTGTGGCTGACTGCTTCCACTTAGCATCATGTTTCAGGGTTCATCCACATCGTAGCATGTGTCAGAACTTCATTCCTTTTTTGGGGCTGACTGGTATACCATATTTTGTTTTATCCATTCATCAGTTGATGGACATTTGAAATGGTTCCACTTTGGGGTTCTTATGAAAAATGCTCCCATGGACATACATGCACAGGTTTTTATGTGAGCATGTGTTTTCACTTCTCTTAAGTATATACCCAGCAGTGGGATTGCTGCATTGTATGGTTTTCACTCTAAATTAAACATTCTGAGGAACTGCCAAACTGTTTTTCTCTGTTTTTCAGAGTGGCTGCACCATTTTTCAAGTCCACCAGCAGTGGATGGTGTTCCAATTTCTCCACATTCTCACCAACACCTGTTTCCTAATGGGTGTGAAATGGTGTCTCCTTTGTGGTTCTGATTTGCTTCTCCTTGATAACAAATGTTGTTGAGCATCCTTTTGTGTGCTTGTTGCCTACTGGTATATCTTCTTTGGATATATCTTTCACCCATTTAAAAATTGGGTTATTTGTCTTTTTGTTGTTGTTGTTGTTGAGCTGTAGGAGTTCTTTACATATTCTGGATAAAATTCTCTCATCACATGTATGATTTGCAGATATTTTCTCCCATTACATGGGTTGTCTTTTCACTTTCTTGATACTATCCTCGGAAGCACAAAACTTTAAAATTTCAATCAAGTCCAGTGTATTTTTTTGTTGTTGTTGTTGCTTGTGCTTTTGGTGTCATATCTGGGAAACTATTGCTTCATCCAAGGCCATGATCATTTACATCTATGGTTTCACCTAAGAGTTTTGTAGTTTTGACTCTTACATTTAGGTCTGTGATCCATTTTAAGTTAATTTTTATGTATGGTATGAGGTAGAGGTCCAAATCCATTCCTCTGCACACAGATATCCAGTTGTCCCAGTGCCATTTGTTACAACTGTCTCTTTTTATTTTAAAAAATTTTAAATATTTATTTATTTTTGAGAGAGAGAGAGAGTGTGAGTGGAGGAGGGGCAGAGAGAGAGAGAGAGGGAGACACAGAACCTGAAACAGGCTACAGGCTCTGAGCTGCTGGCACAGAGCCTGACGTGGGGCTCGAACTGGGGAACGGCCAGATCATGACCTGAGCTGAAGTTGGAGGCTTAACTGACTGAGCCATCAGGTGCCCCATACCTGTCTCTTTTTAATGTCCCCTTTTTCTGCAGGCAGCTGCTCCCAACCCCAGCCCCTCTGCTGCTTTGGAACAGATCACCACTGCAAGAGAGGAAGCTGCTACTGTGATGAATTCTGCCACGAGGTGTCAGACTGCTGCCCAGACCACCGCGCCCTGTGCACCCTGGGTAACTCACACGCAGGCTCCTTCCCACCCCTGGCGGAGCCGGATGCTGTGATGGACAGAGGCAAGCCCCTTGCTTGTACTTCAGGCCAAGGCCAGGATGTGGACTGGATGCTTCCTGAGGGCCCTGATAATCCTGAGATCCTCACATTTGGTCCATTTCGTACCAAAAGTGCCCACATATTCCTTCCAGCTTTGTTTCCCCACTGCTCCTGACCACCTGCTGCTCCCCTCTGAGCTCCTTTCCCAGATCCCTACAGGGAGAGGCTAAGCTGTTGGTGGTTGGGGATCAGGGTGGCGAGTGAGGTGGTTGGGTCACCTAACTGCCCCCGCATCTCTTGCAACATAGATGCCTCTTGACCTGACCCATGTAGACTTTTGAGGGAAGACAGGAGTCTGCAGAGAGGCGCTAGGGATGCTACATAGGAGGAGGGAGACTGGGAGTCAGGGAGGAGGCCAGGAGCTTTTGCCTTGTGTTTCTCAGCTTCTCAGAATACCAAGATGGTGCTGCAGATGGTGCTGAGGAGGGAGACCCCCCCGAGTCCTGCAAGAAGCAACCTAGACTGGATACAGAATGTGGTGAGTACCCTGGTGGTACTCCCGGAAGGGGTGCTGACAACCTGCTCCTGCCTCCCTGGCCTGTAGACCCCAGAGTCAGGGAACCACTACCAAGGGGGAAAAGAGACCTGAGCTGGGGCACAGCTCCACGGTTTTAGGGCTAGGAGCCATGGTATCTGACCATGGACACTGACACCTGAATTTCATATAATTTTCATGTGTCATGACATATTCTTTTGACTTTTTTCAACCACTTAAAATATAAAAAAACATTCTTAACTTGTGATCTGCACACACACACACACACACACACACACAAACCTGCAACAAGTCAGACTTGGCCCACAGATTGTGGTTGGCTGCTCTCTGCCCTAAATCATCCTTTGTTCTTTACTTTTTGTTTGGGTCGTGACTTCAGCACTGACCTGTCCAGAGCTCTCTGCCCAGCACTGGAGCAGAGGCTTCAGTCCCCACTCTAGCATACTATGACCATTGGGCAGAAAGAAAGGCAGCATGGTACAAGGAAAGAGCATGGACTCGGGAGCCAGCAAGACCTGGGTTCAAATCCTGTCTCTACCACTTATTACCTGGATGATTACTGGATGACCTGAAGTAACTTCTTCTGCCTTTCTGAGCTTCCCTTTCCTCATCTGTGTCCCAGAGCTTGCCCTGTAGAGCTGTTACAAAAGGGCCTTGGTAGATGTACAACGAGACATAGCTATTATTTGGGGACATGCAAATAAGCTGCAGAGGGTGTAGGCCTTCGCTTCCTGCTCACTTAGGTCCAGCAGCTTCTGCACACCAGCCTCCCAGGGAGGCCCCTCTCCATCTCCATGAAGAAAATCAAGAAGAGAGCCTGACATCTCCCATGAAGCTCCTACAGGGCCCTGTGATGCAGAGCCCACCCTGTTCCCCTCCCCCAGCATCCCCAGGTCTGCTGGGGCCTTACCACTGGGCCCACTGTGCTTGTCTCTTGGTTTCTATCCTGCGTGCTTCTATATTGGTTCAACCAGAGGAAGACGGAAATCTGCAATAGTCATAAACACATTTAAATCAGCCATACATGGCTGGGTGGCTCAGTCAGTTGAGTATCCAAATTCAGCTCTGGTCATGATCTCACAGTTCATGAGTTCAAGCCCTGCATTGGGCTCTGTGCTCACAGCCCAAAGCCTGGAGCCTGCTTCGGATTTTATGTCTCCCTCTCTCTCTGCCCCTCCCCTGCTCTCTCTCTCTCACTCTCTCTCTCAAAATAAATGAACATTAAAACAATTAAATCAGCCATACAGATTATAAAACATAAATTTGGCTCATTGTATTCATTGTTTGTGGTGGTTATAATGAATATAGTAAATGTTTCTTGAAAGCAGAAGGCGAGAACCTAGCACCCCTTTGGCTAAGTGATCTGTGCCTCCTTCCTCAGTATCCTTCCCAAGGTATCATGTGACCACCTCTAAGTCCCAAAATAGCCTGGTCTGATCCCTAGCCTCATGTTCACCTACTTTTCTTCCCAAGGTAAAAAGAGGCAGGGTGACCTTCTTCTAGTGGGTTGGGACTGGCTTTCTGGGAGTTTCCTTGTGTGAGGATTTCAAAACTCCAGGAGAGTGATGCCAGGGGGTTTTGGGGTCTGTTGAACCCATTGCCTTCCCTCTCAGACCTGCTCCTCCTCCTGTTCGGTGAATGGTTCCCTACCCTTCAGCTTCCTGCACTCCAGGCCTTAGGGTCTTCTTTTACTTCTCTCTGCCCGTGGCCTTCCTCTGCAAGGTGACAAGTCTTTCTAGTTCTACTTCACAACATGGTTCATTTCTGCTCCTCCTATACTCCAATTGCCAAAGTCCCAGGTCACAGCATCCTAACTGGTCCTCTTGCCCCGGGATCTCCCCTAACTGGTCTCTGCCCCCAGTTTACTGCCCACAGCAGAATTCTGGTGTTGCCAGTTCCTCATTCAGAAACCACCACTGGCTTCCCATTGCCTCCAGAAAAAAAGCTAACCTCCCACATATGGCTACAAAGCCCTCCATAGCATGAAGCCAAGGCACATTTCTGGCTTTGTCTGCTATAAGTCCCTTTCCCCACTCCTATGTTCTACCTAAATAGAATGACCCATTATCCCTGTCCATGCCCTCCTCCAGGCTTTGGCTAATCTGAACACTGGTTTCTAAGTAAATGATTATAGCAGAGGAGGTCCTGTCAGAGTCCAGTTATTGGCTCTGTTGGTTCTATTTTAGCTTAGTTTCTCTGAATAACTTATTTGGGAACAGAACTCTAAGGAGCAGGTGAGGGAAAAGGGAAGTGATGCAGAGAAGAAGGGAGACCCAACACAAAGATGCATTATTCAGTTGGCCCCCACTATGGCTGATTAGTTGCTTGATCTTGTGGGACCTTTCAAAACATCTTATGAAATGTTTCAGAGAACCATCTGTCCTGGGGATGGAATAGGAAGCATCTGTCCATTGCTTCCCATTCTCGTGGTTTATAGGTTGCTCCACTAGGCGCTAACTCTTTCAGTTCTTTGTTGCTGGTATGTGAGAGCAGAGCAGCTCTTGGAAGCATCCCAAGCCTTGGCATCAGGGAAACCCTGGCAGAGAGCAAATGGAACATGGCAAGTCACTGCCTCATCACTCCTGGAAAAGTAGTCACCGTAGCAATGGCTGGAGTAGGAAGCAAGGCCAAAAGGACTTGAATGGTGTACAAAAGGTGTTCTACCTACTGGCTTTTGGGAACACATGCTTTATCCCTCTAGCTCTTCCAACCACAAATTTCTTCTCCTGCCTAGGGATGGAGGAGCCTGGGTGAGGAGACATCCTTGGGCCCTGTTTGGAAGAACTGGTCTCATACATCCAGACCTAGTGGTCTCTCTCCCTTCCTTGCTAGGAAGTACTTTTCAAGTGAGGTTCTGTGGGATGTGGCCTCTCCAGTTGGGATCATCCTGTGAGCCTCATAGAAAGCCCAAAGATGTTGATTTATGGGCTCTTTTCCCTCTCTTCACTCAGTGATTATTTTCCTTCCAAATGTCCAGAAACTCCATCTCTTTTAATTGCTCCCATATCATCCTTTCATCCCAGATAGGATGAACAGAGTTAGGTTATTCCAAACTGAAGAGACTGTTTCTGAGATGTTCCAATACTGGTACAGCTTCCTCTCTAGTTGAGTGTACATGTGTGTGCATATGTGCATGCATATTTCATTTCTATCTGGCTCTCCATCTTCCCTCCCCATCTTCCAAATATCTTCCCTATGAAAGTCATTTCCCTGGCAGCAGCATACTACCAGGGAAAAACCTTGGAAAAACAGAGGGTCTGCATTACCAGCCCTGCCTGGTATTTAATTTAATGCAAATTAAAATTACAAAGAGAGGGGTGCCTGGGTGGCGTAGTCGGTTAAGCATCCGACTTCAGCCAGGTCACGATCTTGCGGTCCGTGAGTTCGAGCCCCGCGTCGGGCTCTGGGCTGATGGCTCAGAGCCTGGAGCCTGTTTCCGATTCTGTGTCTCCCTCTCTCTCTGCCCCTCCCCCATTCATGCTCTGTCTCTCTCTGTCCCAAAAATAAATAAACGTTGAAAAAAAAAATTAAAAAAAAAATTACAAAGAGAAATTAATATTCATAACGATGTCTAAAATTACAAGGCCTGATGATAGCAAGTGTTGATGAGAATGTGGAGCAACTGGAACTCTTATATATTGCTGGTATAGCCGAAGCTGGCACAATCAATTTGGAAAACTGTTGGATACTATATACTAAAGCTAAACACATGTATGCCCAATGACCCAGCAATTCCACTCATATATATATATATATATATATATACCCAAAACAAATGCAAGACTGTTCATTGCAGCTTTATCCAGAATAGTGAAAAACTGGAAACAACTCAAATGTCCATCAATAGGAAAATGGATAAATAAATTGTGGTATATTTTATACAATGGAATACTATCTAACAACAAAAAAGTACTGTTACACACAACATGAGTGAGTTTCACAGGCATAATGTTAAGAAAAAGAAGCCACACACGAACGAGTGTGTATTCATAATTCCATTTACATGAAGATCAAAAACAGGCAAAACTAATCCATGGTGATAGAGGTAACAATGATTTTGGGGGGCAAATACTGACTGGAAGGGAACACAAGGGAGCCTAATGAGATGCTGAAAATGTCTCCTATCTTTGTCTGAGTGTGGATACCTCCTGGGTGTATACAAATGTAAAAATTCATCAAGTTGTATGCTACTTAGTATTGATGTAGTTTACTGTAAGTGGGATATACCCTAACAAAGAGATGAATGAACAAGTGGACAGAGGGCTCTCTGGAGTTTCCTATACTATAGCCCAAGGAATAAGGGCTAGCGTGGGGAAGGCCCATTCTCAGGTCCTTGCAAATTTAGATGATTCTCACCACCTCTTCTGTGGTAACTCTGCCTGACAGGATCTCATCTAAACAATCTGTGCATACTTAACATTTTGAACTTGTAGGGACACACTTGGACCCCCCAGAATTGCTATAGAAATATTTTAAAGGAGAAACATTAAAGCAATAGAAGATGTAGAAAGAAATCTAATCTGAACTTCCCTTAACTAAAGCAGAGCCTTCCAAAAATACACCTGCCATAAGTATCCTTCTGAGTGATTTTCTAGCCAATTCAGTCTGCCATGGAGACAGACTGCCTAATAGAACCTTCTGTACCCATGGAAGCCCTAAACCCCCCACCCTTCCACTCCCACTCCTTCATTATGTTTGGTATATAAACCCTGATCTATGGCTATTCAGTGAGTTATTCAATACTGAGCAACTTCCTGGTGCCCTTGTCAATAAACTTGGTCTTTTCACCTGTTCATCTGTCTGTTCTTAATTAATTTGCAGACCCTCAATCACCAGACCCATGTTGAAGGAGAAAAAAGTTTTTCCTCCCAACAAACCCAGAACAACTTAACTGTGGCCTGGAGCTGGGCTATATCTCAGTGGTCTAGCAGATTTATAACCTTGTATTTTGAGGACATTTGACCAAGTTGACTCTTTTATCAGACTCTTGGCAGGCCAGTGCTTTGGGCTTTACTTGATAACCCTTGTCCTGAGGCAGGTTCATCCCTATAATATGCACTGGTTTCATTGTGGGCAGAGGGGTTCTTAAAACTCTGATGAAAGAGCCAGACCCAAAAGGCACTGATGACAACTCCATCCTTCCAGTTGTTCAAGCTGAGAAGTCTGTACTTATTCTTGATTTCTGTTTGTTTGACATCCCACATCAATGTGTCAGGAAATCATGTGGACTCTATTTTCAAAATACATCCAGAATCTGATCGACTCCTACTACTTCCTCTGCTACCTCCCCTGTCAGAGCCACCCTCCTGTCTTGCCTGGACTAGGGAAAAAGCTCCCATTCTTAGTGCAGCTGCCAGACCAATCCTTCTAAAGTTAGATCCCATGGCTCCATCTGTTCATAACTTCCCAGGCCCCATCTGTTGCCACCTCACTTGGAGTACCAGTCCCAAGACTGGCAAAGCCCTGTATCATCTACCCCCTCACTCTGTCCTCCTATCCCTCAAATCTGCCCCTAGTGTGCTCTAATCACATGGGCCTTTTGATGCTCCTTGAACTTGCTCCTGCCTTAGGCCTCTGGACCTTTCTCTAGAAGTTCCCACTGCCTGGAATGCTCTTCTCCAGGTATAACTTTCTCACCAATTTCAGGTCAGTGCTCAGCTCTCACTGTGCTATTTCACACAGCAAGCTGCACCTCCCCCCTGCCTCCCCCCAATACCAGGTTCCTGTTGTCTTTTTTCCTTCTTTTCCCCATAGTGTTCATCCCTACATAATTCACTTATTTGTTGTGTTTATTGTTTGCCATCTTTCTTCCCCAGGAAGTTAGTTCCATGAGGTTAGGGATCTGTTTTACTTAGTGACGTATTGCAAATGCTGGCATATAGTAAGTATTCCATATATGTTTAAGTTAACGAAACCAGCCTCCAATGCTCGCTCAAGGTGAGAGCTGAGTTGGGCTGAAAAAAAAAAAAAAAGTCCAGAAACTTTCTGGATAAGTTTATTATGACCCAAGGGTCAATAGTCATGTGCCGGGGCACCTGTGTGGCTCAGTCAGTTAAACGTCCAACTTCAGCTCAGGTCACGATCTCACGGTTCATGAGTTTGAGCCCCATGTCGGGCTCTGTGCTGGCAGCTCAGAGCCTGGAGCCTTCTTTGGATTCTGTGTCTCCCTCTCTCCCTCTGCCCCTCCCCTGCTTATACTCTGCCTCTCTCTCTCTCTCTCTCTCTCAAAAACAAATAAAACATTAAAAGGAAAAAATAGTCATGTGCCCAGGCTTGGAAATTCCCCCAGATGTAGAGGAAAATGGACCCAGCAAAATTCAGCAAACCCAGGGAGATATTTAGCCAGACTTCCCTCCCAGTGGGTTCCTGGTTAGATCCCATCACAGGCAACTGGGCTGGAGCTGAGATGTTGTTCACTTAAATGCTGACAGAAAAAAGGAAATGGTGAGGGGAAGTCCGCGGTGGGCATGAGAAAGGCACCTGAAATGCATCAGTCTGTAGATTAAGCCACTGGCTGCTGGAATGAGGAAGTCCCTCTCCCAGCCCTGGCAGGGCAGAGAGGTAGCTCACAAGGGGAGGGAAGTGGCAGAAAGGAGCTGCATTCTTTCTTTCTTTTTTCATTTCAGTGATGTATTTATTTTATACCTGGAAGTTTGTACCTCTTACTCCCTTCACTTTACCCATGCCCGCATCCACCTCTCCTCTGGCAACCACCAGTTTGTTCTCTGTATTTAAGAGTTCTGTTTGGTTTTGCTGGAGTTTCTTCCGTCTTCTCTAGGGGGAAGCCCCACACTAGATCTCATGCTACAAGACAGGGCCAAACAGAGTTCAGGTCATTGCTGTGGCCTGGGGCCTCCTCTCCTCTCCTGAAATCCCCTAGGGGGATATCCATCCTTCCTTTTGATAAAGTGAAGGATTTAGGTTGAATGGGAGGGTAGAAAGGTTCAGCCTGTCGGGAATACTCTTGCAGATCAACCATGTTTTTGGAACTGGGGTCCAAGATCTCTGACTCCACGTCCTGGACTGTGTCCCAGGTGGACCTGCTCACGCTCTTCTCATGGAGTCTCCCCCCACGTTCTGGAATGACTCTCTCCTTCTTCCAGGCAGCAGAGTTGTTTTTTGTTTTTGTTTTTGTTTTTTTTTCATCTCAATGCAGGGTGAAGTTCCAGAAGACAGTGTTGTACACCCAATGCAGAACCTCAGACTGCATGGCCAAGAGGACCTTGTTGATGGAAGCCCAGAGAGGGAAAATAACTTGTCCAAGATCACACAGTTCCTGGGCCACTCTTAAGGAAGGAGCTGGAAAGAGAACTTAGGTTTTCTGACTGCACTTTGAAGTTCCTTCCAGCAGTAAGATTTTGTGATTTCTTGATGCTGATCCACTCTACTATAGAGTGGCTTTCATCACAAAACTCTGGCCCTGAAATCCCCCAGGTATCTTGTCTGCTGCCACTGGCTGTGGCCACAGCAGCCCATTCCTTGGCCCCTGGAAGGGGTAACATTCTTTTCTAGGGTATTTGGAAATATATTCTTCAGCCTCATTCCCCTTCTTATAGCCAAATCCCCTAAGCTTCTGTAAGTTGGCACCTTCCCACTTCCCTCCTCCCAGGCTCTGTGACTCCGATCTGCACACTTTCCCTTTCCCTTCTCCTGGCTAGTGCCTTTCCCGTTCCACACCTCCAGTCTGGACACGGTCTTGACTCTGGCAGGGATGCAGAATCACAGGAATCATTGGAAAGATGTTAGAGATCAGAGTCCTGCTCCACACTGTCTCCTGCAGACTTTGGGGGGCTGTCCCTTCTCTCTACTGCTTGAGGATCAGGATAGATGTCAGGGCTCTCATTCATTGAGCACCTAAGATGTACATGTATTCCACGAGCAACCAGTATGTAGCAGGCACTGTGTAAGAGACTTACTCTCTCATGTCGTCCTCACAGAATGGCCCAGCAAGTTAAAGATTACTCCCATTTTATAGATCAGGAGGTTGAGCTTCAGAAAGATTCTTTAATTTGCCCTAGTCATAGAGCTAATAAAGGGTAGGATTAGAAATGAAACCCAGATGTGCTGAACTAAAAGCCTAAATCCCATGCACAAGGGGTGGGAGAAGAGGGAAGGGTTGTAGAAAGGGGGGAAATGTGAAACACTATCTTCCATGGCCTCCCTGGCTGCAGGACTGAGGGGTGAATATCACTGTGGGAATGATTTTATATCTTCCAATCAAACTTCTGAGAGGAGAGGCCACTGGGCCAAGGAGGCAGCAGGGGTATTTTGCTGACAGCCCTGCTACCTCTCAGCCTGTGCATTTATGATCACCTGGCTGCTTCTGGAAACTACCCAGCCACACCAAGGCAGGTGGCCCGCCCCTCTTCTCTGGGTTGAGGAAGCAGGAAAAGGTGGCAGTGAGAGGCTTTGGGCAGACGTGCTGGGCAATGGTGGCCGGAGCTCCTGTTAGGATGGGCTTTCTCTGGGCCCTGGCTCTGCCCCTTTTCTTCTGCGAGGCTGGGGCCCCCAGGAGCTCTGCAGGTAAGGAGGTGTGGGCTGCTCTCCTCACAGGGCTCTGGGTGTGAGTTTCTGTACCGGCAGCCCTTTGTGGTTGATTAATTAGAATTAACCATAAAGCTACATCTGAAGTATTACTATTGTTGATAAAGAGTGTGCAAATGGCAGTGTGTCAGCTTACGCATGTATGACACTGCAGCCCGTAGGATGAATGATGTCCTTGTGCCCTGGCTGCCGGTTATCTCTGCGGGGAGTGTGTGAGGTGGAGGGGTGGGAGGGGCGAGGGAGGTGCCGGCAGGGGATAAATCTGACTAAAGCCAAAGAAAGCAGCTTGACAAGATTCCAACTCCTCCAAGTTTATTGCTTAGCCCAGATTTCCTTTAAAAAACAGTTTTTGTGTGAAAAGTCCAACTGTTACAGACTGCCTGGGGAGGGCGGATTCTGAGAAGGGCAGGGCTTTTATGAAAGAGACTAACATGGATGTGTCATAGGAACTGTGCCATGCTTGTCACATGCATTGTCTTTATTATTTTTTTAATAGACTTTTTATTGTAGAGCGGTTTTGGGTTCACAGCAAAATTGAGCAGAAAATACAGAGATTCGGTTCACATATAACCTCTGCACCCCCCCCCCCCCATACCTAATCTCCCCTCATTATCAACATCCTGCATTATCTTTTTCTTTTTTTTTTTTTTAATTTTTTTTTAAACGTTTATTTATTTTTGGGACAGAGAGAGACAGAGCATGAACGGGGGAGGGGCAGAGAGAGAGGGAGACACAGAATTTGAAACAGGCTCCAGGCTCTGAGCTGTCAGCACAGAGCCCAACGCGGGGCTCGAACTCACGGACCGTGAGATCATGACCTGAGCCGAAGTCGGACACTTAACTGAGCAAGCCACCCAGGCGCCCCTAATGACTATTTTTTAGAGCAGTTTTAGTTTCGCAGCCAAATTGAGAGGAAGGGACCGAGACTTCCTATATGCTCCCATGCACCACCTTTTTAATCCTCTCAGTAACCTCATGAGAGAGACACGGGTCTTGTTATTACCCGTCTCTCTCCACAAGATGGGACTGAGGCTTACCATCTTGCAACTCATCTGCAAAGCCAGAATGTTATTCCGCATGTGCCTACCACTAGGACCATGTTGTCTCTTGCACGCACTCATGACCTGCCAGGCTTGTGCTGCACATTTTACATTTAATTGAACTTAGTCTTCACAACCCTATGAAATAGGTACCTGTAGCTCCATTTTATAGATGAGAAAAATGCACGCTTGAGCCAGGAGACTTGGCCGGGGTCACGTGATTGGTAAGCAGCGGAGTAAACAGCAGAGAAGGGACTCAAACTCAGGATCTATAGTACACATGCCTTCCTCTCTGCTTTTTTGATCTGAGGAATGGACCAAGAGAGCTGCAGCATTCTAGAGCTGTAGAGGATTGGGTAGGCTTTGCTGTGTTTGAGAAGACCTCTGGCGGGTAAGAAACTTGGGTGGGGTTGTGAGAGCCCCGAGGGGTGTGACAAAGCTACGGGGTTGGAAGCATCAGGAGGTTTCACAGCAGGATGGTATCACAGGGTTCCAGGAAAAGGAAGAAAATACTTCAGGGGAGGTGGATGGTCAGACCCCAAGAGCACCACTGGTTGGGCTCTAGGCTGGGTGGGTTGACACAGCTTTGCTTTCACTGTGTGGGGACTGAGGAAGCTCAGAGAAATATCTTGGGCTTTGAAGTGGGGAGGAGAAAGTATATTCCTGTAAAAGCATGATTGCAGAACAACTAATGAGAGTGAATGCCATGACTGACCTGATATGCATGTGGGGACAGCCTGACATTCTCACTGCATTAAAGTTGGTTGTGTCCTCTCAAGTGACTCTTTGAGAAGACAAGGCTTGGGAGGGATGCTTAGTAATCCCTTACAGTCTTTGGAAAATAAGACTTTCCCATCCTCCTTCTCCTCTGGTCCTCACCATTATGGCAAGGCAGATATGATCACTCTCTTTCACAAGGGAGGAAATGGAGGCCTGGAGAGGCCTGGTGGACTAACTTGGCTAGTAGGAGGCAGAGTCAGGATTTGAACCAGTTAGTCATTGGACTCCAGAGCTAGTAGGCAATAGGCCTGGGGCTGGAACCCAATCTCTTGCTTCCTGGCCCAGTGCTCTTTTATTGTTCAGAGAGAGACATAATGGACAAACTGAGGACCTGGGGCCCTGTCCTGACAGTCAGCCAGGGACAAGGTGACCAACTAGTCCTGTACTTCCATTGGGTCCTTGGATACTTTTGGGCCAGTAGATCTCAGTAAAGACCATCTCAAACCATCAGAACCCTGAAAAGGAGGGCTTATATTTTGATTCTTTTCCTTCCAAGAGTAAGGTTACTGGATAAAACACAGGGAATCAGCTTAAATTCGAATGTCAGGTAAGAAAGCTTTTTCTAGCAGTATGTCTCAAATATTATGTAAGAAATACACATACTGAAAACATTATTTGTCACTGAAATTATTGCTTGTTTATCTGAAATTCAAATTTGAGTTTAACTGGGCACCCTGTATTTTTAATTGCTAAATCTGGTAACCCTCCCTGAAAGGGTCCTTGGCCCACTTACAGAGGGAACTCTTCCTCCTTAGTAGATGGGAGAGGCATGCTTATCAGCCCATAAAAAGATCCTGCTGTAGCCTCCCCAAGGCCATTGGTGCCATTCGGCCCACTGTGCATACAATCTCACAGGGTCCATCAAATGAACAGGGATGCTCTGCCCTGTAGAGAAATGCTAGTGGCATCTCTAAGGAGTGAAGTTTGCCTCACTTGGCTCCCTGTTTCCAGTGGAACATGCCTGGTGCATCATTTCTGTAGTTCTGGGATCTTATCCCTGCCACATCAGATGATGGGACCCCAGGGTTCCTTGCTGGAGCCCCAAGGACTCTGCCTGCTCTCTTCCCTTTTGCAGTAGCCACCACCCACTCTGTTTCTGGAGGCTCCTCTCTCCCAGTCCTCCCAGATACCTCTAAATACAAAACCACAGATGTTTCCTGTATTTGAAGAGTTTTCACTTCCATGGGGAAACATTTGCTGGATGAGTAAAGTATCAATGGAAAGTAACAAGGATTCTTTGAGAAGGTTCTGAGAGTCATGATTTTTGCTCTGTAGTTGTTGATTCAGACTTATGCCTCCTTTTCTCCCCCTTGAAGCTGGATCCTGGCCCCACGCATTCCCCCTGATGGCTTCAGACCAATAATCAACTAGATTCTGAGGCTTGCTTGCCTCAAGTGGGTCATCAGAGGACATCAGTCAGGTGATCCCAGTTCCATGGCTGACACATGGGACTGGTCTCCCCAATACCACCTCCTTCTTTCTTGTATGTATAGATGAAAAATGGAGTAAAAACAACTTCCCCTCCCCACCTTCCTCCCAGTAGTGCCCAGGCCATAAACACAAGGGCTTGTGTGAAGTCAGTCCACGGGGACTCATGGCTTACAAAGGTGGTCTTACCCAACACAGGCCCTAGCACCAGCAGACCAGGCCCTTTGGTGACAACAAACCACATAGAAGTGACTACCATGACTCCGGGGATCAAGACAAGTTCACAGGGAGACTTCCAGATGACTGACCTTGTTGAGACCTCCGTGCAAAGCCACATCCCTTTGGAAACTCAAACCCTGAGCACCCAGACCTTTGATAGGACCTTAATCCTGGCCAGCACCATTTCAGATGCAGAGATCAGGGAAACCAAGACCATTTTTCCTGCAACAGAGACCAGGGCCTTCACAAAAATGATACCTTCCAAATTCATGGTTGTGATCACCACTCCTATGGAGGCATCAGCCGCAAGTGGCAGCCCCACAGGAACTGGAATGACTACAGTTGAGACGGTTATAGGCACCGATCTCGTGGAATCTGTCTTTGACACCCTTTGTACCGATGACAGCTCAGAAGAGGCAAAGAAGATCGTAATTGACATCTTGACATTGGCTCACACCTCTGCAGAAGCCGAGGCCCTGACCTCGGAGAGCAGCGCCTTCTCTGACAGCTCGGTTATGGCCATTGCCACCTCACAGGCCCTGGCATCTGACACCACTGTTCCGGCTAAAGCCTTGCTTGCCTACACCATCACCGACACTGAGGTTACCAATTGCAGCATTGTAGAAATAGAAACAACTGCCACCACTCCCGGGACCTTGGACACAGATCATGATCCCACAGGAGGAAAGGCCCTGTCAGCCTCTGAGGTGTCAGCTTTGCTTGATTCCACTGAATCAGAATCAGACTTCACCAAGACCATGACATCTGCTGAGACCGTGTCAGGAGCCAGAGGCACAGAACCAGTCATGCCTGATACCACAGTTGAGACCCCGCTACCTGTTAATAGCACCATAGAAGGAGAAACAGCAGCAGCCAAGACCACTACCCCCAGCACAACTTTGGTGACAGTCAGCACGAACCCCTTGGAAGAAACTTCAGCCTTCTCTATTGAGACAAGTCACACCGAGGTCTCAGTTACAATCTCCACAGGGACTGGGTCAACTGTGAGCAAAGTGGCTCCCCCTGCTGGACTCTCAGATAGGGCCTACAGCCACACCCAAGCAACCACTAGCAAGAACTCCATCCCCTCAGAGACTTCAACCACAGACAGCACAACCAATGGGTCCATCCCCATCAGCAGGAACACCTTTCCTTCTGTGCATCTGACTGTGGCCAACAGCAGCCCAGAGGCAAATATCACCTTAGTCAAGACCACAGCCTTAGCAAAGACCTTGAAGACAGCCAGCATGACTGAATGGAAGCCCCCAACAGCCATGCCCACCACTGCTCAGACAAGGTGGACCACAGAAGTTACTGCAGGTAAGTGGCTCTTGGAGGTGTGATCTTGGGGATTTGGAGTTGGGAATTTCCAGAATGTCTACATGCTTAAGGGATAGGGAGGAAGGAAGGATCTGGAGGCTTATTCTGAGCCCAGTCTCTGAGGTCACGTCTTCATGATCTTCTAGTGATTCTTGCCAAAATCAGAAACAGGAAGAGTTAGGAAGGCATATGGAAAAACTGTGGGGTTGGAAGTCTGCAGAAATAGTTTGAGACCCTGGTTTTGCCCTTAACAATCTAGTGGCCTAGAACAGGTCCTTTTCCCTTCTGGGCCTCAGTTTCTCCACCAGTAACTGCAAGGGGCTGTGTTGCATGAACAATGACGTCCTTTCCAACTCTGCCCCTCTGTGATATTAACGGTTGAGTAACTACTGTGTGCCGGGTGAGGCCCCAAATTGTATTCAAAAGCCACAGTCCTCATGCTCTGGAAACCTCTGGTTCAGCTAGAGCCACACAGAGGGGCACTGTGTGAATGTCTGGCCCAAGTTGCTGCCCCCTGAGCATCTGGGACCCCATAAGAGTGGGGCTTGCTGGGCTTGGAGCCATAGACAGTGACTTTAAATAAATGAATAAATTGGGCAAACGTTTGGGCATTTAAAGCTACATGTCTGAGACAACAGATACTTCTCAGGGATGAGGCCCCCTCATCAGAGGCTGCTGGGTCAATCCAGCTTCTGGTCAGCCTGGAGCCTCCACCTCTACTTCCTGTCACTGTCCTCATGCCTCATCCCTGTGGTGTCCTCAGCTGGCCCTGCCTCTGTGGGGAGGTGAAATAAAAATATTAATCACGATCACCTTACTGAACATCTTTTGTATTCCAGGGAGAGATCATATAAAAATATTTCACAACCAGTGAAGCATTGGCACTGGCTGAATGTTCTCACTGATGTCAGGCAGTGAACTACGAGCTTTGCATGTGTTATCTCTTCTAATTAAACCTTCAAAACTACCTTATGAGGTGGGTGTTATTGCCCCACCTGACAGGTGAGGAAACAGTTTTAAAGATGCTAGAAAGATAGCAGTGGGACTCCAAATGGAAGTCTGTTTGATTCCAACTCATAACCTCCTATTGTGCTTTTATTTTTTAAAGCTCAATTTATTAATATATCTTTATTTAAAAATGCTTTTCTTTATTATTTGTTGATTAGATACTGCATTGACATGATTTAAAAATCAATAGGTTCATAAGGGGTCAGCATAAAATGTCTTTCTCCCACTGCTGTTCCCCAACTACACAGCTTCCATCATACACATAACTGGCAGAATTATTTTCTTGTGAATCTTCTGGCCATGAAATATGCAGGTGGCAGCAAAAACAAGAAGGATGAGATATCAATATTGATATCTCTATCGGTCTATATAAATATAGAAGTGCAGTGACTGGATCAGTTCTAACAGTATTCTGAGATGGGGAAATGACTACAAGAGGGCAGTTAAGGCAAGCAGGTTAGGGCTCAACAAAAGGCAGAACTTGCCTACAGCGCTGCTAAATTGGGAAGGCTGGATCGAAACCTCCACCAACTTGGAACTGGAAAGCATTGGCTGAGGGCATCACCTCCAAGAGCCGGCCTCTCTCAGGCATTCTCCCTGTCTGGACCCTTTCCCAACAGCCCATCTGTGACCGCTAGTCCTCGAGAACATTCTAGATTCACTTTGATTTCTCCTTCCTCACGCTACTCTTTTGACTTCTCTGAATGTGGTTGGGGCCTTTTTCACTCTTGTTGGGAAGACACTACAAGGAGCCCAGTTATTGGAGAGAAGGAGTCCTCTTTCTCTTTGCAGTGAGTAAATGTAAGCTCGCATGTGAACACCGACACATTTACACATGAGAGTGAACACATATGTGCAGAGGTGTGGACAGAGGCTGGGTAGCATGGGTCATGTCATGATTCCTGAACTGACTTACCCATATTTTCATCTGCTGCTTTTTTTAAACTTGTAGGTGGGGATGGAGGCTTTTTTCTTCTGCGGCTGAGTGTGGCCTCTCCAGAAGACCTCACTGACCCTAGAGTGGCAGAGAGGCTGATGCAGCAGGTGAGTGGGCACTTTCTGGGCCAAGAAAGTAGAGGAGAGAATTAGGAACTAAATTTAAGGATCCCTGCTTGGCTTGGCTTCTGTCTGTTTTTCCTGAGTTGGGAATTCCCCTTCTGTGCTATGTAAAGAAATTCTTTCCTTCACCCCCAATTTCCTCAGGCCCTAGGAAGGTCAGGCCTTCTGGCCCTTGGGAGAAGATCAATGACATTAATGGGCAGATAGGCAGGACTTCGGGTTACAAGTAGCAGAAATCAACTCATTGTAGCTTACACAGAAAAGGCAAGGCATTATTGGCTGAGAAAACTAGAAATGACTGTTCCAGCTTCAGTTATGGCTGTATCCAGCAGCTTAGACATGATCATCAAGATTTTCTCTTTCTCTACCTCTCTTAGCTCTTCATTGTTCAGAATCTCTCTCCATATGTACAGAAAGGTGGCTGTGACAGCCCTAAAGTCACAGACACTTCCCTCTCCCAAGGTCTGCTTATTATACTAGGGAAACACTGATCTCATTGGCCTGCAAGGGCCACTATGAGTGACAGCTCAACCACATGGAATGAGAAGGACAGGCCCCAAAGGAAATAGGAATTCTAGGCAGGAAAACACCCCATAGATGTATGCTCCAGATGGGGACCAAGATTGGGGTATATTTGTATAAGTTGGGAAAATTCTCCTAAGACCCAGATCACTGGACAAAGCTTCCAATGGTGGAATTCTGGGGTCAGAGATTATGGGGATAATATGAATCACTGGAAGGTTAAACTAGGTCAGCTCAGTCTAGCTCTTGTGCCCACATCTTGCTGCTAGGGGATGAGAAGAGGAAGTATCTGGGCTCTTAAAGTTCTCTTAGTGGAAAGGGGCCCATCAGGACTCCCATAATGAGATCTCTGATCACAGCATGGGGGTTTTGAATTGGGACAGCCAAAGAAATGACAA
The DNA here is from genome assembly GCF_022837055.1 of Prionailurus viverrinus. Classification (NCBI taxonomy): domain Eukaryota; kingdom Metazoa; phylum Chordata; class Mammalia; order Carnivora; family Felidae; genus Prionailurus; species Prionailurus viverrinus. The sequence goes on along the minus strand of NC_062569.1, from coordinate 87,973,982 downwards.
ATGCCTACTGCACTTGATAATCAAAGTAGCAAGTGTGAATCCTAGTCAAAGAGGGAAGCCAGAATGGTGCCAGATCTGAGTCCCCCAGACTGGAAACTATTTCAGGGTTCAGAAAGAGGCCAGGGAGAGAGAACAGGTCAGGAGCTGAGGCATAGGAATCAGGCCATGTAGGTGTTGGGCACGAGCTCTTGTCAGGAGCGGGACACTGATGTAGGGCTCAGGGTTCAGGACTCAGACAAACAACAAGTTTGGAGCCATATAGATCTGAGGGTGAATTCCAGTTCCTAACTGTGTGACCTTGGGTAAGTTACTCCGTATTACTTTCCTCCCTTATAAAATGAAGTGAATACTACCTGCTTTGTAAGGTTATTGTGAGGTTAAATAGCATTGTGTGCATGAAGCACCTAGTTCATGCCTAGCCGGTGGGGGGCCCAGGGAGTGTTGCTGGCCTCCTCCTACGTTCTCTCTCACTGTCCCTTCCTGTCCTTGGCCTGTGGTGAACTCATAGGCCAGGTGGGCTGGAAGTACCACCTTCTCCTTTTGCCCTACAGCTCCTCCATGAACTGCATACCCACATGCCTCCCATCCAAGTGTCTCTGCTGCGTGTCAAGAAGGATTAAGGAACATCAGCTGTGGCCAGGCATGGTTGTGTGCCAAAGGGGGAAGTGCTGCTGGTGGTCTGGGCCCCCCATAGACTAGAGCCAAGTTACTGTGCTGAGATATACCTGGGAGCTTCCCAGGAGGTCAGCTGGCCTAAGCCCTTTTCCCAGACCTGGCAGCAGGACCCTGACTCACATATGCCTGAGTGTGTGGGGGTCTGGGTGGGGGGTGTTCCAAAGATGTTCTTGGACTTCCTTTGGCACATGTGTTGTGTTTCAGTAAAGAGTGACTTGATCACCCATCTGTCACCTGCTTTGTGCTTCCATTGGACATTAATATTATATTCAGTGTGGTCCAGAGATTATCTATTTTATCAGTATGGGGTATGTGTGGGTTTGTTTGTTTGTTTTGATATTTATATGATACAGGGATTTAGGGCATCTTCCCTTTACCTCCCTCCTTCATTCTCCCCTGGTTCTTGGTTTGGACCTTGATTATAACACTTGCTGAGGTTGGCCCTGGAGCCTTTTGAACTTTGAGCTCCTTTGGAGCAGGGACCATATTTATCTTAGTATCCCCTGAACCTAGCAGAGTGCCTGGCCTGTAGTAGGATGACAGAGAATGTTTGTTGAATTGACCTGAATTTCAAATTCTGGACACAAACAGATCACAAGAAAGTCTGTAATACTCAAGTATTCCTTCCTCTAGCTCATAAGTCAAGTTATTATTATTAAAAAAAATAAATGTGGCTAATCTTTATTCTATTGTAAAAAAACTTGCTTATGATTTTCAAATTTTGAAAATTTCAAAAGGGCGGGGTGCCTGGGTGGCTTGGTCGGTTGAGCGTCCGACCCAGGTCGTGATCTTCGGCTCAGGTCGTGATCTCATGGCCTGTGAGTTCGAGCCCTGCGTCGGGCTCTGTGCTGACCGCTCAGAGCCTGCAGCCTGTTTCAGATTCTGTGTCTCCCTCTCTCTCTGCCCCTCCCCTGTTCATGCTCTGTCTCTCTCTGTCTCAAAAATAAATAAACGTTGAAAAAAAAATTAAAAAGGGCTAAGAAAAAAAGACAGAAATGGAAAGAGGAGTAGAAGAGAAAGAAAAAAATTTCTAAAATCCCACCTCTTAAATACAACTATCGTTAATGTATATATTCAACCTCTCTGCTTGGTCTGAGATATCTCACATTCAATATTTCATATATATATATATATACACACACACACACACACACATACATATTTTATTTTATTATTCTATGCTATTCTATTCTATTCTAAATTTTATTTTATTTTAGAGACAATGTGTGTGAGTGGGATAGAGGGGCAGAGGGAAAGAGAGAGAGAATCCCAAGCAGTTTCCATGCTGAACATGGAGCTTGATACAGGGTTTGATCCCACCCATGACCCTGGGATCATGACCTGAGCCAAAATCAATAGTCATATGCTCAACCGACTGAACCACCCAAATCAGAGTCTTAGTCTTTCCCCCAAACCTACTCTGCCTGTGTCTTCTGCATTATGTCAATTACATCCTTCAGTTCCCCAAGCCAAAATTCTCAAAGCCAGTCTTTATTACTCTATTTCTTTCATACTTTACATCCATCTCATCAGAGAAGTCTGTTGGCGTTGCTGCTGTCAAAAATACGCCCACAGCCTGACCCTTCTTCACCACCTCCACTGCTCTCACCTGGTCCGAGCTGCCGTGGTCTCTCACCTGGATTACTAACATCTTCCTAACAGGTCTCCCTCTTTCTACCTTTGCCCCCCACCTCCAGTGTAGTCCCAGCACACCAGCCAGAGCTGTCGCTCTATAATGTAAGGCAGACGAGGCCACTCCTTGGCTCCAAACCCTCCCATTTCATTCAGACAGAAAGCAAAGGTCCTATAATGGCCTGCAAAGCTGTATGCAATCTGTGCCACTCCACCAGCCTCTTGAACTTGCTAACTGCGCTCTAGCAACACTGACCTTGCTGTTCTATGAATGCATCAGGCCTTGAATGCACGCTCCTGCCTGGGGACATTTGCATGCATTGCTCAGTCTGCTTAGTATGCTTCTCCTGCAGATATCCACTTGGCTAACACTTCCACCCCTTCCACCCTCGCAGTGGGTCTGCCTGACCACCCCCTCCGCTTTGATTTTCTTCGTAACGTTGATTACAACCTAACATAATACATATTTTATTTCTTTGTCTTGTTTACTATCTGTCTCCCTCAACTAGAATGTAAGAGTTTGTTCACTCCAGTATACCCAGCATCTAGGACAGTGCCTGGCACATAAAAGGTTCTCAGTAAATATTTGTTAAATGAATGAAGGAAATAAGACAACTTTGGATATTCTTGTGAATAAGGGGAGTGTGCCTATTCAACTGATCCCCTTTCTCTTGCAGAGTGGGGCAGAATGAGTTTTATAAAGTAGGCTGGACAAAAATAATGGAAACATTCTTCCCAGCATATTTGATGAGCACCAACAACAGAAGAGAGACCATGTTGTGTGCTGTGGGGGATTCAAAGATGTCTCTTCCCACAGGGGCTAAAGTTAGTAGGGGAGGGCAGACATGTACAGACATAATAAACTGAAAGAATTTATTTACCATATATGGCATATATGGCAAAACCAGAATCTCCTTAATACACAAGGCAATAAAAAAGCATATATACCAATAGGAAAGTAGGAGTATAAATGCCTTCCAAAAGCAGGAATATTAGTGCCTGTTTTCCATGAAAAAGAAACTTCACTGGCAAAAAAAAAAAAAAAAAAAAAAAAAAGTAAATTGATACAATGAGATATTGCTAACTGTGTATCAATAAGTAAAGAATTATAAAAATTATAATTTCTATGTTGATGAGGGTGTGAGAGGGGAAGGAACACTCTTAAACACTGCTTGTGTGAATGAAGTTGGGACAGCTTTTCTGGAGGACAATTTGACTAGCTAAGGCCTTAAAAATGTGCATCCCTTTAACTAATTTCATTCCAAAGGGGTTCTTGAGGAAATAACTAAGAATCTGTGCAAAGCCCAATAAATAAATGTGTTCATTACAGGCCAATGTAATGAACAGGCTGTGTTATAACAGCCAATAAAGGCAAAATACAAAACAAAACACAAATAAGCTATCCCAGTATAGTCATTTGGTTAATAATAGTGTTTACCTTTCATACTCTCTTTAGAGGTTCCCTCTCCAAAGTCAAAGCTAGTCCTGTTTCTACCAAAGGAATCAAGCTCCCAGCTTTGTGTGCAACGGTCTTTGTGATATGGAGAACTTACCCAGCTCGGTGTCCTGTGTTCCTTCCACAAGAAACTTACTACTTCCCAGTCACGCCTGCTTTCATCCAGAGACTTTGCACATCATGATTCTTGTTCCCTAGAATGTTCTCCTCTCTTCTGGTCCCTTCAGTCTGGAAAACTTCTATTCATGCCTAGAAACCCCAGGTCACTCAGTGCCTCCTTGTGGTAGCTTTCCCCAAATTCCCTAAAGAAGAGCTAGTTTCTTAGTCTTTTTATGTTTCTGTTATAACACTTACCATGCTACATCATGCTTCATTTCCTTACAAGGCTGTTAAGTCATATGTGCTTCAGGACAACTGTAATGTAGTATTCATCTCTGTAGCCACAAAACCCAGCACAGAGCCCTGTACATGGAGGGCACTGGACTGTTTGCTGAATAACTGAGATGATGGGCCCCGTGAGCAGGTGGCCATGAAATGTGGGCTCTGAAAGTTGAGAAAAATGGCATTTAGTGCTGAGGTTAAACAAAATATAAATACAATGATATAATTATTATTAAGCTGTACTATAACTAGGCATAAATATATAACACTGCAGTTTTATACACCCAATTCTTTTTTTTAAGTATCTATTACTCATTTTAATTTTCTTTTTTTTATTAACTTCTTTATTGTTTTAAATTAGTTAGCATATAGTGAAACAACGTCGCGACCGGCGCGACAAACACCGAGGTCAGGGTCCTGAGGGTAGGGGAATGCAAGAAAAAAGAGAGAAGAGAAAGTTTGGGAACAGGAGGGTCCCCTGGGCTGATGGCCCAAGTGATGGCTTTATTGTTGCTGTACACAATCTTTTATAACCAGACTCTTATGGGTCAGGTCATTCTAAGAACAAACAGGTTTCACAATATCGCTGCCAACCAAAACATTTAGTTCTGTGTTTCTTGTGCATTTTCTAGACGGGTCACAAGACCTTGTTGATAAGATTGCTAGCAAAACACAATTCCCATGTTTGTTTCTATCTGACTCAGGGTAGAAAAAGGGAGGTAGCATTACTGCCAACACCTGCAGACGACAGGCTTCAGGAATTAACTTTCTCAGCCTTGACAAGGCTTTCGTATGCCCTTGAAAGTGGGGGAATGGGAGGGGGAACCACTGGGTTGGCTTGAGTCAATGCGGAACATTGCTCGACCCAGTCTCAGCCTGGCACCGGGGCCTGGCCCCCCACAAACAATGATTTCAGGAGTAGATTCCTTGGTGCCCCTTACCCATTCAGCCCATCCCCCCTCCTACAACCCCTCCTGTATCCCTCAGTTTGTTCTCCATATCTTTGAGTCTCTTCTGTTTTGTCCCCCTCCCTGTTTTTTATACTATTTTTATTTCCCTTCCCTTATGTTCATCTGTTTTGTCTCTTAAATTCCTCATATGAATGAAGTCATATGATATCTGTCTTTCTCTGACTAATTTCACTTAGCATAATACCCTCCAGTTCCGTTCACATAGTTGCAAATGGCAAGATTTCATTCTTTTTGATTGCTGAGTAATACTCTGTTGTATATATATACCACATCTGCTTTATCCATTCATCCATCGATGGACATTTGGGCTCTTTCCATACTTTGGCTATTGTTGATAGTGCTGCTATAAATGTGGGGGTTCATGTGTCCCTTCGAAACAGCATGCCTGTATCCCTTGGATAAATGCCTAGTAGTGCAATTGTTGGGTCATAGGGTAGTTCTATTTTTAGTTTTTTGAGGAACCTCCATACTGTTTTGCAGAGTGGCTGCACCCCTGGCTGCACCAGGTTGCATTCCCACCAACAACGCAAAAGAGATCCTCCTTCTCTGCATCCTTGCCAATATCTGTTGTTGGCTGAGTTGTTAATGTTAGCCATTCTGACAGGTGTGAGGTAGTATCTCATTGTGGTTTTGATTTGTATTTCCCTGATGATGAGTGATGTTGAGCATTTTTTCATGTGTCGGTTGGCCATCTGGATGTCTTCCTTGGAGAAGTGTCTATTCATATCTTTTGCCCATTTCTTCACTGGATTATTTGTTTTTTGGGTGTTGAGTTTGATAAGTTCTTTATAGATTTTGGATACTAACCCTTTATCTGATATGTCATCTGCAAATATCTTCTCCCATTCTGTCAGTTGCCTTTTAGTTTTGCTGATTGTTTCCTTTGCTGTGCAGAAGCTTTTTATTGTGATGAGGTCCCAGTCGTTCATTTTTGCTTTTGTTTCCTTTGCCTCCGGAGACGTGTTGAGTAAGAAGTTGCTGTGGGCAAGATCAAAGAGGTTTTTGCCTGCTTTCTCCTCAAGGATTTTGATGGCTTCCTGTTTTACATCGAGGTCTTTCATCCATTTTGAGTTTCTTTTTGTGTATGGTGTAAGAAAGTGGTCCAGGTTCATTTTTCTGCATGTTGCTGTCCAGTTTTCCCAGCACCACTTGCTGAAGAGACTGTCTTTATTTCATTGGATATTCTTTCCTTTGGATATTCTGTTCTTTGTCAAAGATTAGTTTGCCATACGTTTGTGAGTCCATTTCTGGGTTATCTATTCTGTTCCATTGATTTGAGTGTGTCTGTTCTTGTGCCAGTACCATACTGTCTTGATGATTACAGCTTTGTAGTATAGCTTGAAGTCTGGGATTGTAATGCCTCCTGCTTTGGTTTTCTTTTTCAAGATTGCTTTGGCTATTTGGGGTCTTTTATGGTTCCATACAAATTTTAGGATTATTTGTTTTAGCTCTGTGAAGAATGCTGATGTTACTTTGATAGGGATTGCATTGAATATGTAGATTGCTTTGGGTAGTATTGACATTTTAACAATATTTTTTCTTCCTATCCAGGAGCATGGAATCTTTTCCCATTTTTTTGTGTCTTCTTCAATTTCTTTCATAAGATTTCTATAGTTTTCAGTGTACAGATTTTTCACCTCTTTGGTTAGATTTATTCCTAGGTATTTTATGGTTTTTTGTGTAACTGTAAATGGGATCGATTCCTTGATTTCTCTTTCTGTCGCTTCATTGTTGGTGTATAGGAATGCAATGAATTTCTGTGCATTGATTTTATATCCTGCAACTTTGCTGAACTCATGAATCAGCTCTAGCAGTTTTTTGGTGGAATCTTTTGGGTTTTCCATATAGAGTATCATGTCATCTGTGAAGAGTGAAAGTTTGACCTCCTCCTGGCCAATTTGGATGCCTTTTATTTCTTTGTGTTTTCTGATTGCAGAGGCTAAGACTTCTAATATATGTTGAATAACAGTGGAGAGAGTGAACATCCCTGTCTTGTTACTGACCTTAGGGGGAAAGCTCTCAGTTTTTCCCCATTGAGGATGATATTAGCATTGGGTCATTCATATATGGCTTTTATGATCTGAGGTATGATCCTTCTATTCTTACTTTCTTGAGGGTTTTTATCAAGAAAGGATGCTGTATTTTGTCAAATGCTTTCTCTGCATCTATTGAGAGGATCATATAGTTCTTGTCCTTTCTTTTATTGATGTGACGAATCACGTTAATTGTTCTGCGGATACTGAACCAGCCCTGCATCCCAGGTATAAATCCCACTTGGTCGTGGTGAATAATTTTTTAAATGTATTGTTGGATCCAGTTGGCTAATATCTTTTTTTGAGGATTTTTGAATCCATGCTCATCAGGGAAATTGGTCTATAGTTCTCCTTTTTAGTGGGGTCTCTGTCTGGTTTTGGAATCAAGGTAATGCTGGCTTCATAGAAAGAGTTTGGAAGTTTTCTTTCCATTTCTATTTTTTGGAACAGTTTCAAGAGAATAGGTGTTAATTCTTCCTTAAATGTTTGGTAGAATTCCCCTGGAAAGCCATCTAGCCCTGGACTCTTGTTATTTGGCAGATTTTTGATTACTAATTCGATTTCCTTACTGGTTATGGGTCTGTTCAAATTTTCTATTTCTTCCTGTTTCAGTTTTGGTAGTGTATATGTTTCTAGGAATTTGTCCATTGCTTCCAGATTACCCATTTTATTGGCATATAATTGCTCATAATATTCTCTTATTATTGTTTTTATTTCTGTTGTGTTGGTTGTGATCTCTCCTCTTTCATTCTTGATTTTATTTATTTGGGTCATTTCCTTTTTCTTCTTGATCAAATTGGCTAGTGGTTTATCAATTTTGTTAATTCTTTCAAAGAACCAGCTTCTGATTTCATTGATCTGTTCTACTGTTTTGTTTTGTTGTTGTTGTTGTTGTTGTTGTTGTTGTTTTGGTTTTGATAGCATTAATTTCTGCTCTAATCTTTATTATTTCCTGTCTTCTGCTGGTTTTGGGTTTTATTTGCTGTTCTTTTTCCAGCTCCTTAAGGCATAAGGTTAGGTTGTGTATCTGAGTTCTTCCTTCTTTAGGAAGACCTGGATTGCTATATACTTTCCTCTTATGACTGCCTTTGCTGTGTCCCAGAGGTTATGGGTTGTGGTGTTATCATTTTCATTGACTTCCATATACTTTTTAGTTTCCTCTTTAACTGCTTGGTTAGCCCATTCATTCTTTAGTAGGATGTTCTTCAGTCTCCAAGTATTTGTTACCTTTCCAAATTTTTTCTTGTGGTTGATTTCGAGTTTCATAGCATTGTGCTCTGAAAATATGCACGGTATGATCTCGATCTCTTTGTACTTACTTAGGGCTCCCAGTATGTGGTCTATTCTGGAGAACATTCCATGTGCACTGGAGAAGAATGTATATTCTGCTGCTTTAGAATGAAATGTTCTGAATATATCTGTTAAGTCCATCTGGTCCAGTGTGTCATTCCAAGCCATTGTTTCCTTGTTGATTTTTTGATTAGATGATCTGTCCATTGCTGTGAGTGGGGTGTTGAAGTCTCCTACTATATTATGGTATTACTATCAAAGAGTTTCTTTATGTTTGTGATTAATTGATTTATATATTTGGGTGCTCTCACATTTGGTGCATAAATGTTTATAATTGTTAGGTCTTCTTGGTGGATAGACCCCTTGATTATGATATAATGCCCTTCTGCATCTCTTGATACAGTCTTTATTTTAAAGTCTAGATTGTCTGATATAAATATGGCTACACCGGCTTTCTTTTGTTGACCATTAGCATGATAGATGGTTCTCCATCCCCTTATTTTCAGTCTGAAGGTGTCTTTAGGTCTAAAGTGGGTCTCTTGTAAACAACATATAGATGAATCTTGTTTTCTTATCCATTCTGTTACCCTATGTCCTTTGATTGGAGCATTGAGTCCATTGACGTTTAAAGTGAGTACTGAAAGAATGAATTTATTGCCATTATGATGCTTGTAGAATTGTAGTTTCTGGTGGTGTTCTCTGGTCCTTTCTAATCTTTGTTGCTTTTCATATATATATATATATATATATATATATATATATTTTTTTTTTTTCCATCTTTTCTCCCCTCAGAGAGTCTCCCTTAAAATTTCTTGAAGGGCTGGTTTAGTGGTCAAAAACTCCTTTAGTTTTTGTCTGGGAAACTTTTAATCTCTCCTTCTATTTTGAATGACAGCCTTGCTGGATAAAGAATTCTTGGCTGCATATTTTTCTGATTCAGCACATTGAATATATCCTGCCACTCCTTTCTGGGCTGCCAAGTTTCTGTGGATAGGTCTGCTGCAAACCTGATCTGTCTTCCCTTGTAAGTTAAGGACTTTTTTTTCCCTTGCTTCTTTCATGATTCTCTCCTTGCCTGAGTATTTTGTGAATTTGACTATGACATGCTTGTTGATGGTCAGTTTTTGTTGAATCTAATGGGGGTTCTCTGTCCTTCCTGGATTTTGATGTCTGTGTCTTTACCCAGGTTAGGAAAGTTTTCGGCTATGATTTGCTCACATAACCCTTCTACCCCTATTTCTCTCTCTTTCTCTTCTGGGACCCCTATGATTCTGATGTTGTTCCTTTTTAATGGATCACTGATTTCTCTAATTCTTAAATCATGCTCTTTTGCCTTAATCTCCCTCTTTTTTTTTCCTGCTTCATTATTCTCTATAAGTTTGTCCTCTATATTGCTGATTCTCTGTTCTGCCTTGTCCATCCTTGCTGCCACTGCATCCATCCGTGATTGCAGCTCAGTTATAGCATTTTTAATTTCATTCTATTTTTTACTTCTTTTATCTCTGCAGAGAGGGATTCTAATCTATTTTCGACTCCAGCTAGTATTATTATTATCGTGATTCTAAATTCTGGTTCAGACATCTTGCTTATATCTGTGTTGGTTAAATCCCTGCCTGTCGTTTCTTTGTGCTCTTTCTTTTGGGGTGAATTCCTTCGTTTTGTAATTTTGAAGGAAGAAAAGGAATTAATGAGGAAGAAAAATTAAAATTAAAAAAATTAAAATTAAAAAAATATGAAAATTAAACACACACACACACAAATCTAATAAATGATGCTAGATCCTAGGTGTGTTTTGGTCTGGGTGTTGAAAGTGGTTTGACAGATTAGGGAAAAAAAAGAGGAGGGGGGAGAAAAAAAAAGTAAATCATTTGAGAATTTGAAAAAATGAATACACTGAAGTAGACTAAAATGAGATGATGGGAGTAAGATAGAATTTGAAAAAATTTACATAAAAGCAAAAAATATAGTAAAAAAAATTAGAGAAAAATATTTTTAATAGAAATTGAAAGTAAAAATGAAGTTTTTCACTTTCTGCATTTAAGAAAAAGAGAAGAAAAAAAGAGAAAAAAGAAAAAGAAAATAAAAATAAGGAAATCATTTGAAAATTTGAAAAGGTGAATACACCAAAGTAGACTAAAACAGAATGATGGAAGTAAGATAGAATTTGAAAAAATTTACACAAAAGTAAAAAATATAGTAAAATTTTTAAATAAAAATATTTTTAATAAAAATTGAAAATAAAAGTGAATTTTTTCTCTTTCTGTATTCAAGAAAAAGAATAGTGAAAAAGAAAAAAAAAAGAAAGAAAATTGAATAGATGGACCTGCTAACAGATTGAAATAGGACTGAAATTACTTCATTTTCCCTTAGAAGTCAGACTATGTAGCGCTTTATAGTCCATAAACTAAGTAGGCGGTGAGACTACACCGTGTAGTGTTCTTGAAGAGCGAGGTTGGCCCAGTTGGGCGGGGCTCAGTGTAACAGCTCCGCTCTCCACTAGATGGAGCTGCTAGCCTACTGGGGTGGATTGTTGCAGCGCTCATAGGTGTGTACGCGCATGCGCGGGAGTGGCAAAAATGGCGTCACCCAGCTATCAGTCTCTAGTATGGAAACTCTGTTCTCTCTGATCAGCAATCGCGCACCCGTCCTCTGTCTTCAGCTTTTGTCCACTACCCGCTTCTTCACTGTCCGTGACCAAGCCCCAGGCAGTACCTCTCTCCCAAGTTTTGTCTCAAATGAGACAAATGAGCCCCTTAATTCTGAAGGACTGCGGCTTCAACCCGTTCCGCCCCTCTGCGGGAGGGTCTCCCCAGGCAATGGCCGAACCCCGGCCGCACCCAGGAAAGTTCGCCAAACCGTGCTGCTGCTGAAGCCCAGAGACTGCGGCCAGGTGCCAGCCGCCCCAGAAAAAGTTTGCGAGCTAGCGTTCGCGAGCTAGCGTAGCAGCAGCCTTTCAGAGATTATGGAAAATCACAACACACATCTGGCACGAGGCTTCACATCTAACGACCTTGTTCCAGCACCAGCGAATGTGGCCGTTTTCTGGGGTCTGCTGGGACCATGTGGCTTCAACAGTCTCTACCAAATGTCCTTCCAGCAGTGGAACTGCTTTTCCCCATGTGGCCGAGAACCTCCCGGACCCCACTCTGTTCCTGGGGATTCGCCCTTCCCACCAGAGCACTGCCAGGTATCGAGCTGCAGAGTTGCAGCCTTTGCGCTACCCTTGTTAATGGAATTTAAACTCTCTCCTTTCTCCTTTCTCCCTTTTTAGTTTAGTCCTTGTGGCTGTTTCCAATTTTCCACTTTCTCTCCAGCTGCTTTTGGGGAGGGGTGCTTTTCCCATATTCTCCCCCACCCCAGTCTCCGTCCTCTCTCCGCCTGCAAAGGCTGCTCCCTGCCCGCCGCCAGCTTCTCTCTCCCCAAGTTCACCTCTCCGCGCCACATACCTGCTGAATTCTGTGGTTCAGGTTGTGCAGATTGTTATGTTAATCCTCCAATCAGTTTTCTAGGTATGTAGGATGGTTTAGTGTTGGTCCGGCTGTGTTTCATGGACGCGAGACACACAAAAAACTCCCATGCTGTTCCGTCATCTTGGCTCCTCTCTACACCAAATTTTTAGTTTTTCTTTTCTTGCTTTGCACTTATTTTTTTAAATGTTTATTTATACTTGAGAGACAGAGAGACAGAGAGAGAGAGAGACTGAGCACAAGGGGCAGAGAAAGGCACACAGAGTCTGAAGTAGGTTCCAGGCTCTGAGCTGTCAGCACAGAGCCCGACATGGGGCTTGAACTCACAAACTGTGAGATCATGACCTGAGCTGAAGGTGGATACTTAACCAACTGAGCCACCTAAGCACCCGTGGAGTTATTTGAATTGGGGATACCTGATAAAGTGGATAATTTAATCTTAACTATCCACATATAAGGACATACATGTACATGCAGTGCTGATTACTGTTATTGGAAACCAAAAATTTTGTAAAATATAGGCTATACCAATTAGAAGCATTTGGGAATTAAAGTGTGTAATTGTGCTTGTGTGTGTGTGTGTGTGTGCGCGCGTGCGTGCGTGCGCGCGCGTGCACATGAGAGACAGAGAGAATTATTGGTATTGACCAGAACTAGCAGAAGTAATGTTACCAACCAGAAAGAACCAGAAATCCTGGAGAAAATTCTCCAGTTATTTAAGACTCAAAGGTGTGTGTATATGAGGTGAAAAGGCCACATATTTCATGAAGACAAAGATAGGTGTGTACCTAAACAAGATAGCCTGTTTGAAGTCATCTGTGGCTCAGCACAATTCAGAAAGCAAAATCACAAGGCCATGGTGAGAACATGAGGTGGGACTCTTCTGATGAGAGACTTCAGCTGAAGCTCCTGCCGCAGCCAGTCCTTCCTTCAACCTCTGTTAAGGGGGACTGGCCACCAGTTAGTGGAAAGCAGTGAATGGTAACTGATCCCATGGGTGTGCCCCAAATTCAAATCAGTGGGCATCATTTTTTGGTAACTATTTACACTGGTGTATTATGCCTGTTATCTATTATTTGCCATCCTGGTCTTTTTTTTTTTTTTTTTTTTTTTTGCTGTAATGTTTTATTTGTTTTTGAGAGAGAGAGAGAGCAGGGAAGGGGCAAAGAGAGAGGGAGACACAGAATCTGAAGCAGGCTCCAGGCTCCAAGCTGTCAGCACAGAGCCTGACACAGGGCTCGAACCCATGAACTGTGAGATCATGACCTGAGTCAAAGTTGGTCACTTAACCAACTAAGCCACCTAGGTGCCCCTGTGCTGGTCTTTAGATGCTGCCTGCCTTAAGCCCATGAGGAGTTTCTGGAAGGCTCCTTTGAAAGCAGGGAAGGATGGGCAAGGGGATCTGTGTGTCTGGCTATAAGCCCTTTAAGGTTGCCCAGTGCCCACTGAGGGTGTTCCAGTGCCTGCCGCCCACTGGTAATGGGGGTGGAGGCTTCCTCCCCTCTGCCAAACTAACATATGCCTGGAACCCTGAAGAAGGGCCCTTCAGTTCTTTATTCCAGGTGCATGAGTGACAGAATCTAAATCACACAGATCTGGAGAGTGGGCTGATGAAAATTTGCAGTTGTGTCCTTGATCTGAATGGCACCACTTACCAAGAAGCCTTTTTTCTTTTTAATTTTGAATTGTTATTTTTAAGATTTTATTTTTAAATAGTATCTATACCCAGCATGGGGCTCAAACTCACAACCCCGAGATCAAGAGTCACAAGTTCTTCCGACAGAGCCAGTCAGATGCCCCAAGAGACCTTTCCTTCCCACACAGACACTTCCTTCTTTTTTCATGACAACCTTTCTCTACATCCCCAGTGCCTCAGCCATTTTGGCCAGGTTGCAGGTAAAATATAGGACACCCAGTTACATGAGAATTTCAGATAAGCAACGAATGCTTTTTAAAACATGTGTGTCCCAAACATTTCATGGGACATCTTATACTAAAAAACTTATTTGTGGTTTTTCTGAAACTCAAATTTAACTGGGCTTCCTGGATTTTCATTCTCTGAATCTGACAACCTTACTTTGAATGCCTCCTCTTCAACCAGTGTCCCCACCTCCTCTTTTTTCCCAGTCTGCGGGTTTCCTTCTCTGTAGCAAGCCCTGGAGCTTCTCTTAGGCCTTGGATATCTCCACAACCTTTGGCAGGATTGTCTGCAACACTTATTCTGTCCTCCAGCCCCCACCCGTCCGCTGTTGCCCAGTGAGAGCAGAAGAAGTTTAATGTCTGAAGATGGGATGAGGGGAAGAAGGACTTTGGGTTTGAGTGGGCTTGCCCCCCATTTGCCACCTTGCTTTTGTTCTTTCAGGTTTCCTCTTCCCCTGCTTGAGGACACACAGTATCTGTAACAACCACGTCTTGCACAGTGTGGGTCAATCCTTTGCCAAGAGTCCTGACTGGGTTTAGGACGAGATGTAATTTTTGGACCTTATGCTCAAAGCAAGCATACCCTCTCTGATCTTGGGTCACATTATAAAGTCTTCATCGCATAACTTAGTTTTTGGGTTGGAATGGTCAGGGCAAGGGCCATCTCATCAGTCCACCATGTTTGTGTTACCCCTCTCCCTCCCTCCTTGTTTTACATCCCTTTCTTTCTAATTGCTGGACACCACCCCCAGCCCACCCTGTCTCCCTGTAGTGACATATGTGCTTAATTCTTTTTGTTTAAATTTGTACAATTGCTTAAATTAATAAACTCAATTTTTTGACGTAGTTTTATGTTCATAGCAAACTGAACTAAAAGTACAAAGTTTCCATATATCCCTTTTCCCCCAACACACTTACAACCTCCCCTACTATTAACATCCCCCACCAGAGAGTATTGTTACAATCAATGAACCTACACTGAAATGTCATTATCGTCCGGAGTCCACAGTTAACATTAGGGTTCATCCTTTTTTTAAAACGGAAGTATAATTGGCATACAATATGATATTTTCAAGCATACAAATTTGGGATTTGACATTTTTACATACTATGAAATGATCACCATAATAAGTCTAATAACAGACTTAATACAATATTATTGTCTATATTTCCTGTGCTGTACATTACATTCCCATGAGTTATTTATTTTATAACTGGAAGTTTCTACCTCTTGATCCTCTTCACCCATTTTGCCCACCCTTCAGCGCCCCTCTCCTCTGGTGTGTGATTTTGGCTATAGGGTTTTTAAAATCAAGCTGAGGAAGTTCCCCTCTATTTCTAGCTTGCCAAGAATTTTGGTGTTTGAGTTTGTCAAATGTTTTTTTGTGCAACTATTGGTATAATCACACGATTTTTTTTCTTCTGTTGATGTGATAGATTACACCGATTGGTTTTTTAAAAATGTTTATTTATTTATTTTGAGAGACAGTAAGAGAGGGCTCAAGCAGAGGAGGGGCAGAGAGAGAGGGAGAGAGAGAATCTCAAGCAGTGTCTATGCCATCAGCACAGAGCTTGACATGGGGCTCAATCTCACGAACCATGATTTCATGATCTGAGCCAAAATCGAGTTGGATGCTTAACCACTGAGCCACCCAAGTACCCCTTAATTGATTTTTGAATATTGAATCAGCCTTGCACACCTGGAATAAATCCCACTTGGTCATGGCATATAATTCTTTTTATTCATTGTTGGATTTTATTTGTTAATGTTTTGTTGAAGTTTTTTGCATCTATGTTCATGAGAGATATTGCTGTATAGTTTTTTTTGTATGATTTTTTTCTGGGTTTGGTATTAAGGTAATGCTGGCTTCATAGAATGACTTAGGAAGTATTCCCTCCACTTCAATCTTTTGAAAGAGATTATAGAGAACTGGTAGAATTTCTTCCTGAAATGTTTGGTAGAATTCACCAGTGAATCTATTTGGCTATATGCTTAATTCTTGATAAATTAATGCTAGGATTAAATAAGTTTTTTTTTTTTAAGTAGGCTCTATGCCCAATGTGGGACTTGAACTCACAGCCCTAAGACCAAGAGTTTTGTGCTCTACTGACTGAGCCAGCCAGGCACCCCAAATAAAAGTGGTTTCATAAGGATCTTTGATTACACTTTGGGGTGTTTGAGGATAAAGCCACAACTTTGTACATATGGGAGAGGCCTTGCCTACTGGCAGTAGTCATTCTCTGTGAAAAGCAGACAGTGCGGAGTCTCTGTTCAGATCAAAGATCATGTTTCTCCTGAACTTCCTGCAACACCACTTCTTTACCAACAAAGGTGAGCCTGAGCACCAGGTTTGTGTCATGTGACCTCCTTTCCTACCCTTTGGCCACACTAGTTTGGACCACTGATGGACAATTGACATAAACTGGACTAATCAGATTCTCCCCTCAGAGATTTGGGATTTAGGACCAAGAGGTCCAGTTTCTGCAATAGAGATGGAATTGAGGTATTTGAGACACAGGAATTGTGGACCCATTTATTGTTGGATGTGTTACACCAGATAGGTGTGAAATTCTGCCTGCTAGGGGAGAAGTGTGAGGTCAAAACTGGTCAGGTTGCTGGGAGCAAGCAGAGTGGGGCCAAGGGACTGTGGGGTGGAGAGGCTCAGAAGACTCATTGGGGCTCAGGAAAGGACAGAGATCGTATATGAGGGATTGGGTGCTTCAGGTCTAAGGAGGGGGTTGGTGGCCTGCTTCTCAAGTTGGTCCTTAGGAAGGGAGCTGGAACAGTTTAATCCCTCCTGCAGGGAACACAGGCAGTGGGGGACAGGAACCAGACAGGTAAAGGCACTGAGTGTATTTACCCTCTTGGAACTGATGGACAGAGACTAGCAAGGCAGGGAGGGTTCCTAGGTGAGTCCGGGCTACTCCATATGGGGTATCTCAACCATCCTCCTCCGAAAACCAGGCTTTGGCTTGTGTTCTTCTCCTCAGGGGAAGAAAGTGATGTGGGGGCTGCAGCAAGGATTCACCTGGGTGGAGCAAAAAGCTTCCCAACAGAGAGTAGCTGAGGGCTGAAGCAGGACTGGATCCAACCCACCTCTTCTCCTCCACTCCCTGTGCCTCACCCTTCAGGCCCCTGAGAAAAACCACAAGTGGAATCCATGGCTTGGGAAACAAAAAAGTCAGAAGGATTTTACTTAAATAGACTTTAATTAGAAGTAAATTGGAGTTTTGTATACAAATGCATTTTGGATTTTAACCGAGACATTATTAACTCTGATGTGTGTGTATGTAGGTCAGTGTCCTTCTTGCAGGTATGTATGTGTAAGAATCCATCCTTTAAGTAGGTGGTCTTTATGGCCCCTTCTGTCTGCCTCTGTGTCTACTGAAAAGGTGTGCTATTGTTTTTATTATTACTCATTCCCTTGAAGAATCCTGAATCACCTTCAGGCACCTTCCTTTTCCCAGTCTCCTCAAAGCCAAGGTACTGGTCAATACGTGGGTGAGGCTGGGGTGGGTCCTGAAGTATCTTAGGCCACAGCTACCCCTTTGGGTGAGGCCTCAACTTTCTGTGTCCAGAGGGTAGGAGTACTGGTTCCTGGGGTAGCACCAGAAGCGCAGGACCACAAACACCACCGCCCCCAGCAGCAAGAGGGCTCCCAGCGCTCCAAAGAGGATCCCGAAGAAGGCGCCAAGCTTCATGCTCAGGTGCTCACAGCGTTCTCCCCAGGGCGTGTAGATGGAGAAGGGCACACAGCTGGGGACAGAGAGAGAAAACATGGTCAGCAGCGGGGAGGCCCCAGGAGGTTTTCCACAACAGGCTGGGATCCCCTCTGGGGAAGGAGGTGGAGCTGAAGCCATGCCCACTGGCTAGCGGAGGCTGGAGGGGGTGAATTCACCTGGAGTCAGCTCCACCTGGCTGCAGGTGAGCATGTGCAGGCACAGCCCTGGCTTCTCCCAGCCCTCCTTGGACCCGGGAGGGGAGAGGGCTGGGTGGATCTGGGATTGCAATGGGCACGAGGGTAGATGCACTGATATGACATGAGGGCCCTGGGTGGCACTGCCCTTCTCTTCCCTAGCAGACCTGTAGGCTTAGTGCACTCCCCTCACAGGAGACCCTTAGACTGCTGATGAACTGAGGGGACTTAGGACACCAGTTGCAGAGGGCCTCCCCTGAATGGTACTCTTAAGGAGGGGCAGGGATGGACCTAGACACAAGGCAGTGGGTGCCTCTCCACAAAGAGACAGCAGAATGTCTACCCCAGAACCAAAATCAGGTGGAAGAGGTTGCCTTTGGAACCCACATCCTGCTGCTTAACTTACTGGGTACCCTGGGCAGGTTCTTTACCTATCTCTTCCTTAAAATGCTCATAATACCAGGGCACCTGGGTGGCTCAGTTGGTTAAGCATCTGACATTGGCTCAGGTCATGATCTCACTGCTCATGGGTTCGAGCCCCACATCGGGCTCTGTGCTGACAGCTCAGAGCCTGGAACCTGCTTTGGATTCTGTGTCTCCCTTGCTCTCTGCCCCTTCCCCACTGACTCTCTCTGTCTCTCAAAAATAAACATTAAAAAAAAATTTTTTTTAATTATTAAAAAAAGTGCTCATAATACCAGGGCGCCTCGGTGGCCCAATCAGTTGAACATCCAACTGACTTTTGATCTCGGCTCTGGTCATGATTTCCACGCTGACAGCATGGGGCCTGCTTGGGATTCTGTTTCTCCCTCTCTCTACCCCTCCTCTGCTCATGCTCACTTTCTCTCTCTCTCTGTCTCTCTCTCTCTCTCTCTCTCTCAAAATAAAGAAATAAACTAAAAAAATGTTCATAATACATACCCAGTAGCTAGTTTGAATTTTAGAGGTGATATAACGTCTTTATTCTCCACACAGGGTAGGCACTCACACATCTTTTCCCTGGTCGCTTTTTCTCTGATCCCCGTTTGCTCAGTTACAGAAGATACATCCTAACTTTCAGACACCACAAAATACCATGGGGTTTCTGGGCCCCTTGCAGCATCTTTGCCCAGCTCGGATTCCCCAGCACTGCCCTTCCTGCCCTCTTTCCGACTCACCTGCAACGGGGCCCTTGGGGCAGGTGCTGGCACTGGCCTCCGTGTTCACAGTAGCCCTCACTGCACGGGGACACACAGGTCAGGCCACTGTGGGGGCTGTAGACCAGGTGGTAACCCTTGTAGCCATTGCATTTGAAGTAAGTCTTCAGCATGCTCACGTTCACTGTCAGGTAGGACGCAGATGAACATGAAAGCAATCAGTAACACCAAATCTATACCGTTTCGATCAAGAATGCTGTTTTCGGGCATTTTTCCTGAGAAATATTTGGAAAAGTGCACAAATACCTATGTTCACGGAAGTCTAGAGCAGCATGGTTTATAACAGCAACAGTGTGTAATAAGAGGGATTTTGTTAATGAATATTGTGCAACCGGTAACCACCATGACAGGGAAAGTGCATTGGTTAAGGGCAGATGCTTTTTTTTTTTTTTTTAATTTTTTTTTTCAACGTTTATTTATTTTTGGGACAGAGAGAGACAGAGCATGAACGGGGGAGGGGCAGAGAGAGAGGGAGACACAGAATCAGAAACAGGTTCCAGGCTCTGAGCCATCAGCCCAGAGCCCGACGCGGGGCTCGAACTCCCGGACCGCGAGATCGTGACCTGGCTGAAGTCCGACGCTTAACCGACTGCGCCACCCAGGCGCCTCTAGGGCAGATGCTTTGAAGGAAACCAGACCTACGTTAAAATTCAAACTCTACTACTAACTAGTTGTGTGATTTGGGGGAAATTTCTTAACTCTTTCAGCCTCGATTTCCTTATCTTTTATAAGGAAACAATAATAATAGTACCTACCACGTTATGAAAGTTAAAGGAGATAATATATACAGAATGTTCAGTACGTTGCCTAACATAGTAAGCACTCAGTAAATGGTCACTATTGGTATAACATTCTGTTTAAATAAAATATAGCACACTATGCTAAAATGTGTGATAAAATATCAAATGGGAATGCATACATAATACACAAAGTAATATGTTCACAGTTGTTTAAGTTAATGAAGTTATCAAAACATTAGGCACGACTTTATCCTTTATTATAAACAATATTTGTGAAGATCCCTGTGTGTAAAAGAAAATTCAGAAGTATGTGTGCGAAATGGACTTGTCTTTGGGGATTGGAGTTACAGGTGATTTTTTTTCTCTTTTTGTTAGTTTGTGTTTCCTAAAGTTTCTACGATAAACATATTGTACTTGTATAATAAAATTTGGGGGGGGGTTTGGTTTCTTTAATAAAAGTTATAGTCAGGTCTAGGACAACTGTTCTCTTACCACCTACCCCTAACCCCCTACCGCACATACACAAAGTAGTTCAGAGGATTTCACACTGTCGCTCCCAGGAGGGAGGAGACCCAGACTGGACCCCAGAAGAAGCTCTTGCTTGGTCCCACCCTCCAGTAACACACTGGCTTCTGTTGGGTTCCGTGTGGTTACTGCCCTGTTCTCTGCTACACTCCCAAAGTAGCGTAGGCCAATCCTTTCCTTCCTTGGTAAGCTTACCAACTCATCTCATTCTTGTTCCAGGATAACAAGGGGCTATCACAGCTGAAAGGGACCTCAGAAATCCCGTCTCATTTTCCAGGTTGGGGTGTTAAGGCTTGGATTGGGGATGGCTTTTGCCTAGGGTCACACCTCTCAAGGAGGGGATATTTCTGCCCCCGAGCCAGGTCTCCAGGCTTCAGCTTAATATCCTTTAGCTGGAGGGCAAAGGTAAAAGGGATGTCCCTGCTTATGTTTATAAAGTGAAATGTTATTTTAACAAAATCATTAACAATTTTATTAAAAAAAAGAAAACCGTTAGTGGTCATGGTCGGAAATTGGCAATTAGAGTAAATGCTCCATGAAACTGTATCCCTGCGGATTCATCAAGCAGTATTTTGTGCTCTGCTCTTGTATCTAGAAAGCTGGTAGGTAAAATGTTTATAATTCCCCTCAAAAGGGCACCTGGGTGGCTCAGTTAGGTGTCCGACTTCAGCTCAGGTCATGATCTCACAGTTCTTGGGTCCAAGCCCCGCATTGGGCTCTGTGCTGACACCTCAGAGCCTGGAGCCTGCTTTGGATTCTGTGTCTCCCTCGCTCTCTGCCCCTCCCCTACTTGTGCTCTGTCTCTCTGTCCCTCAAAAATAAATAAACACTAAAAAACATTTTTTTTTTTAATCACAAACAAAAAACTAAGTTACTTGCTTCTTGCTTATCTGTGGCTCTCCGTAGAAAACTTTTCCACCATGGGTTTGTGTGGGCTGAAGATCTGTGATAGGTCCCCTCCATTTACCTCCTCCCTCAGCTATCCCTGTGACTATCCCCAGGAAAGTGACTCACGAGCCTTCACACTGTACACATCTTCCCTGGAGATGGAATGGAAGTTCACATTGGTCCTGGGCCCCTCACTTCTGTTCCATCTCCTCCATGAAGCCTGGGGTAAGAATGCCTCTACCACTGCATCCAGCAGCTTGGTGTTTAGGAAGTCGATAACAGGACCCCGAGGGAGGTACTGGAACTCCGAGATGACACTCCAGCGTTGAAGGTTTCTTCCTGAGGTTGCCCCAGAATTGCTGTGTGGGAGGGGTACAGTGAGGCACTAAGGGTGGAAGGGGAAGGGAGGACCTGGGGAGCAGGCGGGGACTGTCCCACTTACATTGGTACCACTTTGCTGTTCTGGAGAAAAGCCCACACATCCAGCTTCCCCAGTCTGTAGGCCACCTAGGGAGTGGGTGGGGGAGTGGGAATGAGGCCCTGTCCAAAGAGGACACCCTTCCCACTTGAATGCATTTGTTTATCCATGTCTGGCTCTTTCTTTGCACATGAGTGCCAGAACCTACAGAATGTTTCTCATCCATTTCTACATTCCTAAACCCCAGCCTAGCCTGGTAACTGGCATGGGTCCCTGCTTAATAAAATTTTGTTTGTGAAGGGCACCTGTGTGGCTCAATCAGTTAAGCATCTGACTCTTGATCTCAGCTCAGGTCATGATCTTATGGTTCATGAGTTCAAGCCCCACCTTGGGCCCTGCACTGACAGTGTGGAGCCTGCTTGGGATTCTCTCTCTCCATCTCTGCCCCACCTCTGCTCTCTTGCACACCCACTCGTGCTTGCTCTCTCTCAAAAATAAACAAGTAAATATTAAAAGTTTGTTGGTGAGTGAAGGCATACCTCCCTGCCTCCAACAACAAGGGGAGAATCTGGAATGAATGACTCATGCCTTGCCTCTCTTCCATGACTCACCCAATCATTCTCTCCCCACATGTATATTGAACATTGATTATGTTTAGCCAGACCTAGGGGATGGTCAGGTGCTGGGGACTTCAAGCTGACTCAGGAACAGTCTATACTCAGAGACCCATAGTCTGGTGAAGTGAATAAGCATGAACAGATTTTACCATTCAGAGTGTGGAATGCTGTAGTAGTAGCAATCATAATAATAATTATTATAATTTCTTGAACACTTGTGTTTTAGGCACTGCAGTAAGTGCTTTACATACATTATCATTTAAAACTTGACACAACCCATTGACATAGGTACTATTGTTATTTCTGTGTTACAGATGAGACATCAAATAATTTGTCTAATTCTTACACCTGCTTGAGGGAATGGTAGAGCCAGGATTTTAACCTGGGTATGTAGGATTATAGAGCCTCAGTAATTCAACTACTGTGGTACTCTGTCTGTGGTTGAGGAATGGACAAGGGCATAGGAACGAAGAAGAGGGAGCTGCCAGTTCCCTCTGGGAAGTCAGGGAAGGCTTCCTGGAGGTGAAATGCCAGACCAAGTGCAGGTCTTTAGGGATACTCAGAAGGAGGGGCTGGGGTGACTTGACCACCCTAGACAATGTTCATTGTGGTCTGGTTATTCCAGTCCCCTTGGAGGTCTCTGTCTGGGGGATTCCTGCCTTCCTCATTCGCTGCTTTCCCTGGGGCAGGAGGCTCCAGCCTCTTCTGGCAACTGAATCTAGATGGATGATGAGATATAGAACATATAAGTGATGGCCAAGACCCTACCTTAAACCTGCCAAGACCCACCTCCCCACCCAGAGCTAGCCTGCAGCACTGACCGAGGCATTGACATCTGTCATGGTGGCATTTTCTCCTTCCCTGAGTGAGAGCTGGATGATTCTTACGGGAAGATCTGGAGATGAGAGAAGCAGATTCACAATCACCTCACAGTTTACAGACTTACCCAAGAAGTTTTTTGGGCCAGCTCAGGGAGATTGCCCCATTCGACAGTGACAGAAGGTCACCAGAGGAGTCAGAAGGGACTGATTCTGCTGAGCCTCACCCTAGTGCCCATTCCACTATGGTCAGGGCTTCCTGACTCTCATCTCCCTGGGCCATGAAGTCACCTCCAGTCTTTCCTCAGCAGACTTCTCAGGCCTGGGGTCATGCTGTGGCAGCTACCCCTTGCCCCTGCTCCCCCCACAGCTCCCATAGCCACCAACCTACCACCACCTGAGAGAGATTGGAGTTCTGCCCTGTTGAGTTTGAGGAATGAAGCTCTGGTCCCCCGAGTTCCCCATCTTCCCCCAAGGTGAGAGAAATGTGAAGGCAGAGGCAGCTGTTGGTACCTTGATGGATGGTTGGAGTGAAATTGTTCCCAGCCACAAAGCAGCGGGTGTCAGTGAAGGCTGGGGGACAGGTGCAGGTGGGATGGCAGTCTGGCGTCTGGGAGATGTAGCAGTGGCCCTGGTTGTAGCAGTAATTCACAGGGCAGGACACGTTCTGACAGAGGGGAGAGTTCTCCAGAGCTGCAGAAGAAGGAGGGAGGACAGCAGCATCAGGCTGGGCAGCCGTGGGGAGCCCCGGCCCACAGAAAGCTGCTCCTAGGACAGGCTTGCTTTCCTTCCCCCAAAGCCCATTCAGTCTGCATTTTGCTTATGAGTCACTCTGAGACTCAAACTATCCTTCTCCCTTTTCCAGATATTTCTCTGCTGGGCAACCCTTTTTCCTTTGCCAGGTAGGTGTTCTCCCACTTCTGCTGAGGGAATGGCATGTTTGTCAGACCCCCTGCATCAGGAAAGGACCCAGAAGGCTGGCAAGAGAAGAGCACGCCAGCCTGGTTTCCTTACTTCCATCCCTTTGTCTGCCTTATTAAGCTGTGGCTCTGCCTGCTCTGGCCATTCCTCAGAAGACACAGTGGCCTCTACATTTCATTTGGGTGCTGTAGGGACTTAGTGAAGGCCTCACTGTGATCTCCCTCATCATGACTTCACTGGAGCCTTGGCTTGCGGGCTGCTGCTGGACATCTCCTCCCTTCCCCAGGCCTTCTTCAGTCTTTTGCCCTGGGTTTCCCCCATCAGGGCCTCAGGTCTGCTCTGCCCTGGCCATCCTTCCCCCTGCCTGCACAGTCTCTTCTCCTGCAGCTTCACACCTCACCAATGTCTTCACTTCCTTACTGTACCCACTTATAATGAGCATTCTAAAGACTTGCTGGAAAAGGGGGAGAAATGGTTTGCCCTAGGCCCTCAAGGTGTCAACTGTGCCCAGGCCCTCCTCCTGCCAGGGACCTGCTCCCAGCTCACCTGCACAATGACGCCCATCCCCAGTCAGGTTTTGGGGGCAGGCCTCGCAGCCCTCCCCAGGAATGCAGTTTACATTCGGGAAGCATGGCTCCTCACAGGGGTCCCTGGAACGTTTGCAGTAGGGGCCAAAGCTGTTCCCATCACACTTGCAGCCAGCCACCTGTAATGGGTTGCTGATCACCAGGGAGCCAGGAGGCTGAACCATTAAAGGCTTTTGGGTGTTTCTGTACTGACCTCTCTGGTCTGAGAACCTGTGGACCTTGAGTCCTTGTCTTAATTCTACCAGCATCTACTGAGCACCTTTGTGACTAGGTCGTGGTCCTGTACATCCTTGCCAAGCCCGCTGGGCCTCCCTGGAGCATTCTTTCCCCTGGCTTGAGATTGGTGTTGGCTCTACTCACCTACCACAGCTCCCAACACACACACATTACCACACAGGGACTGAAGTATGACATCCCTTCAGTTCCCACAGCCTTTCCCCTCAATAAGGAAACCTCCCTCCCATCCTCCTCCCAATACTCACCTCCAGGGAGGAATTGCCCACCCAGCTGGTCTGGTTGTATAAACACTGGCTCTCTTCCCTGCAGGCACAGACCACTGTCTTTGGCTGGAGTACAGATGACAAGTTGACTTTGGCATTTCTTGCTAGAATCTCCAGAGTGAATGGTTCCAACAACTTTGGTGTCCATAGCAATGTCCCATTCTCTGCCCCAGGAAAAACAAGACCATGAGAGCTGGGGGCCTTGACTGCTGTGCCTACTGACACATCCTGGAATCTAATACCCTGAGTGCTGATGCTAGCCTTCCCCCACCTCTCTCAGATCACCCCTCAAATGTCATCAGGCATTTCTTTGAACAAGGGTGGTTTCTTACGGTGATCCTGGTCACACCCCAAGCTGGAGGTAGCATGAGCCCCGCTAACTGACTGTTGGGTGGAACTCCACAGAAGGGAAGGCAGCTGATCCCTGAAGAGACCCCAAAGGGCAACCCCTGCCTGGGCCTGCAGGAGGATGGGACATCTAGGAGGGAAGAGAATAAGACCAGGATGACGCTTCCCCAGGCTATACTGCAGACTAAACTGGCTGCCCCTTCACATCCCTTGCCCTGATTTCTTGCCCACTCCCTCACTTCTTGGACCTTTAACTTTCAGACACCAGACAACAGTGAAACATTGTCAACAAGGACTCTTGTGATCAAAACCTGTCTTATGTTTTCCAAGAAAATAAGAAAGTCTTCATAAAGTAGTAGGTTGAGAGTTATTGATAGTAGGCAGCAGATGAGAGTAACTTGCAGGTTTCCACTCCTCAGGAGAGGAGCCCAGTGGAGGAGAAAATCTCCTGATGCCATTGGCTAGCACCTGACAGAATGCCACATGGAGCCAAAGGGTGTAGACAAAGAAGTCCCTTCTTATGCACAGAGAAAGAAAACGAGGCAGAGAGGTGCTCTGAGCTCAAAATAAGGTCCCTAATAGATTTGGTTTAGCAAAGAACAGTCACTAGCATCACTGGTACTGGCAACAGAAGGCAATTGCATCCTGTGGGCTTTGACTTTTTGACCCAGATGATGGTTGCAGGACTGGGCATCTCCACACCATTACTGACAGAAATGCGGCTTTGCTTGCTCCCAGCAGAGAAAAGCCACAAGCAGAGACAAAGTTAGGTAAACGTGGTTGACAAACATAAAAATAAGTGAGAAACATACCAAAAGAAGATATTTGTATCTTTAAATCATGTTCCACATTATATCATTCTTTTAATAGATTTGAAATGTTTTAAATTAGTATTTTTTAATGGTTATACTTTTTTTCTAATAATTTGGTGATTTTATAAAGATGGTTAAAGATGATTGCATGTTCTTGGATTTGAGGTGACATGACTTTTGAGTCACTTGGATGTACCCCGAGTTAATGCAGCTAGCTGGCCAGATTGCCAAAAGCCCATCACTGCTCTTCACTGGGGACACTATCTGAATCTTAGGGATCACTCCAAGAAATGCTAGTCCTGGATATTCTGATGGAAAAGTGGAATGAAGTTGCACAGGGTATAATAATGCAAAATTACCTAAAGCTTGACTCTGCTCTCATCCCTTACACCTGCAGCCAACCGTTCTTACCAAAGAGCTTGAAGTCAGTGTTGCTGTTTCTTAGGGTGAATATGACGTTCTCAGAACCGCTGGTGTACTGAGTCAGCTTGGTCTGCCCCAGATAGGCTTCCACCACATGCTCACCCTCGATAGAAGGTGGGTACTTACCTGAAACACAAAGAGGGAATTCAGGGTTTGGGGCAGGACACTTTCTTGCCTCATGGGCAAGTCCTCTGGCTTGTGTGAAGCATTCCCAGGGCTGTGACCCACCTCTGGAAGCAGGAATGACTCTGTGTACCTGCTTTCAGGTCTATCTAGAGCAGGTTGGGGTTGTACTGCCCACCTGGCCAAATCCTTATTTTCTCTTTATCTTCTCCCCACACAGGATTCAGGTCAAGTTCTTTCCTGATCAGAATGCTATGCTGGGCATGGTACACAATGTTGTTCAGATCATCACAGAGTTTTACCTTTGGAAGAGAGCTGAAAACCAAGAGGGTAATCTCTAGATGGGCATTGCATTTGTCAGGAAATAGAGGAAAATGCTTTCTCACTGGATGGAGTGCCGGGGTGGCTCAGTCAGTTAAGCATCCAACTCGATTTCTGCTCAGGTTATGATCTCGAAGTTCATGAGTTTGAGCCCCACCTTGGGCTCTACACTGACAGTGTAGAGCCTGCTTGGGTTTCTATCTCTCCCTCTATCTCTGCCTCTGTCCTACTCTCTCTCTCTCTCTCTTAAAGTAAATAAACTTAAAAAAAAAACTTTTCACTGATATCTGTCTTTTGGAACCCTGCTGTTTCCATTTTATTGTTCATTCACTCATTCATTCACTCATTCAGTCATTTAACACATATTTATTGAGTGCCTAACCTATGACTGACACTATTCCATGTAGTGAGGACACAGCAATAAACAAATAATCAAAAAGATATCTATGCAAATTAGAAAATATGCTAGATAGTTATAAATGCTAGGGTGAAAAAAAAGAAAAAGCAGGAAAGGTGAATGGGAAGTATGGGTAAATGTGAAATTTTAGACAGGCTAGCCAAGAAAGGCACTCCTGAGAAGGCGACTCTATTTGCACAGAGCCTTGAAGGAGGTGAGAGGCTGTCCGGAGGAAGGGCAGGGAGTCCAGGCAGAGAACAGTAGGTGTGGAGTCTGGAGCTGGCGGTGAGCCTGGTGTGTTTGAAGAAGACAGAGAAGCCAGTGTGTCTGGAGTGGAGAGTGCAAGGTGGGGAGGAACAGAGGAAGAGTTTGAGAGGCCCGAGGGTCAGGTTGGAAAGGGCTGTGAAGGCCGTCACGGAGTGAGCTGGGGAGTCACGGGAGGCTGAGCAGAGGAATAACATGAACAAAAGAATCTGTTACATTTGAAAAACAGTAGCCTAAAGGAATATCATGAAAGGGGGGTGCTCCACATCTGCCACCCAAGTCTGGGCCTCATGCCACTTACTGAGGGTGGCGTTCATCAGCTGGTATCTGCTAAAGAGCATCTTAGTGTTCAGGCCGGTGCTTGTGTTTCCTGTGGCCAGGCTGTCATAAATGCACTGCTCATCTCCATTACACTCAGAGACCAGATTTTCACCCGAGTGGTTGTTCTTCAGTTGGAAAAGGAAGACAGGGGTGAAGTTGGAAGGCAGAGGGTTGTCTCTCTTGCCAAGGAGTCTCGTATCATTGATTTTCCCTAGAACATATGAAGTACAATGGTAGTGGTACCAGGGATGGGATTCCAGCTATACTTCTGCTGTGTCCACCACTTACCCTCACTTTATATGCCTTGGGGTGAGGGAGGGGGTGTGAAGGGACAAAGTGACTTCAGCTTTTGAAGCTGGAAATCTCTGCTCTAGTGGGTAAGGGCCACCACTTCCCTCACCTTCTCTTCCAGGTAGAGAAATGCAGGGGGGCATGGGGGTGGAGGGGACAAATCCGGGGTGGTCCCAGAATCCTCAGCATTTCCTCCTGGCCTTTCCACCCCTCCCTCACAAAGGATGGAGGTCTGGCTCCCACAGGCCCAAGGGAGACAATGCTTCCTTCATCCCACCCCAGCCACATCTACCCCTAGGACTCGGGCCCAGACTCACAGGTCATTCCAAATTGATAAAGTTGCCACTCATCGCTTTTGTTGAGAATGGTGGAGCCATTGGGCATCCTGAAGTCATCATCTGGATTGTCATTCCAGACTCCTGAGGGACAGAGTAGGAGATTGGCCACCCTGGAACTGTGGCTCTCCCCTTCCCTGAGGAGCGTCCAACAGGTCACATTCAAGGTGTGAGGGGGAGTAGGGGCCTGGGAAGCCCCTTCCAGTTGTGTCTATTCTCGGTTCAGTCCTTCCAGAGGAGGGGAGAGGACCAGACCTCATAGCCCACCCCTCAGTCTCAGGGATAGAGGAGGAGAAAATGGAGGAAGAAGGGAGAGGAAGTAGGGGCTGGAGGGAGAGAAAGGGCATCCTCAAAGCCCCCTTGGCTGCCCTAGAACGAGAGCTTTGGGAGAACAAGAAATGAGCCTCAAAGGAAGCTGAAGAGGTCCCTTGCTCCTCCCCACCTCTCTGTGCCCTCAGAGTTCTGTTCCAAGGAGGCTGAGAAAGGGAAGCTCAGCCTGGGGTGTCCACAGGCCAGCTGGATGGGGAGCTGCCTGTGGGCTGGGGCCCGTGCTCTTGATGCCACTGCTGCTGCCGCTGCCTCAAAGGCAGAGTCCTGTCTGCTTCTCACCCAGGAGGCCCTCTGTGCTGTTTCGATACTCCTCTGGGAGGCTGCAGGAGGCATGGAGGATGTTGGAAAGGGCGGTCACGGAGATTGTCACGGTCCCATCGAAGCTGGCTGACACGAGGGAGCCATTGCGGGTCATTACAATGCCGGTGGTGTTGAATGTCTCCTGGCCTGGGATGTTGAGAGACAGATGAGAAAGAAACCGGCTTTCAAACCCTGCAGACTCAAGACTTGGCAGTAGTGAAGGGTCAAGATGTTGAGGGGGAGACTCTGAGAGCAGCTCTGGGGTGTCCTGGGAGTGCCTTTTCCAGGGGCTGAAAGCCACACTCACAGGACACCCCCTTCTTCCTGGAGACTGGAGACAGGGACTACTGCAGACAAGCCATCACTGCAGAGGAGGGACAGAAGTGAGAAGAGAAAGCGGTGAAGAAGCTGTTCAGGCACAGCTGCTGAAAGAACAGGGGGTGAAGCAGGGGTGCCAACCCATCTCCACTGCCCCAGTGCTGCTGTCTCTACATGGCGTCCAGGCCCTGGGTGCCCTGCTAAAGCCTGATCCGGGGAAGCAGGACCAGGTGGCTGACAGCTGTCCCCAGCCTACCTTCTGGGTCTTCACGGTTAGTCTCAAATGTCACAGTCTGGTTATTGACCTGCACATGGATTGTGTCATTCGGCTTGAGGAGCCATCGAACCTGGAAGGAAATTGGAGGAGGCCTAAGCCTGAGGTGGGCCAAGAAGCTGAGAAAGGAGGCTTCAGAGAATCCGGACCTGAGCCCCAGAGGAACATGTAGGTGGGTGTGATGATGAGGTTATGTAGCTAACATCTTGGGAGTGCTTAGCCCAGGCCAGCCTCTGAGGCCAGATTATCTCATTTAAATCGCACACATAGCCCTGCAGGGTAGGTAGTATTATCCTCATTTTACTACAATGAAACCAAGGCACTGGAAGTTCAGTTGTTTCTTCAGAATCACATGGCTGGTGGAGCCAGGACCCGAATCCCACTGTCTCTGGGGTTGAGAATCGAACCACTACCCTGGCAGGATGCATCCTCCCTCCCTGCTGCCCTGTTCCCTTCTTCCTTCTTTCTCTTCTCCTTGGGACCCCTGCCTCACTCACTGTGATGGGGTTCAGGCTGCTGGTGTTATATTTAGCTGCAAAGGCAATGAAGTTGGTGGCCTGGGCTGAGCTGGTCTGGGCAGTACGGCCCTGCAGCAGGAAGGAGGAGTTTCTGTCCCAGGCCCGGACCAGCAGGAAGTCCCCCAGTCCATTGAAGGTGTAATTGGCACCATCCAAGGTGGTGATATGGGGATCCCCAAACATCCAGGCTGAAAAAAAGGAGAGACCACACTGACATGGCAGACCAGGGAAGGGTCTGAGATCCCCACTACCTCCAGGCAGACTCAAGCCTGGGAGGGGTTCACTGAGTGTAGAACCATTCCCGGAAGCCCTCTTGCACTTTTGTGCCCCTACCCAAATTCACATAGACCCATTACCTCCGCCCCCTACCTTCTCACTCCTTCCCCAATGCCAGGTACAAAGCTCCTCTGTTTGCCATTGGCCGCACACTTGAATCATCTGCATCTTCCCTTGTGGCCACAACCCATCCCTGGGAAGCTAGCACTGCCCTGGTCCAGGTCCCAAGAAGCTATGCCTTCCCAGATTCTCTGCCTCAGCCCTGCCCCAAGACAGGTCCCAGCAGCCTCACCAGGCCTTGGGGGACGGTACCCAGCACAGCCGATGCGGGGCCGCCTCTGCTGGTACAGGGCGCAGAAGGAGGGCTTGTCGTTCCCACGGCAGCACCAGTCCCATGGCTCCAGTTCTTGGTCTGGGGAGAAGAGCAGCGTATTGCTGACAGACAGGGGACCTGCAGAGCCCAGCTGGAAGGTTTGGTAGGGCAGGATGACATGGGCAGCAAGGGCATGGTTTGGGAATCAGGCACACCTCAGGTCAGATCCTGACCCACTCAGTAGCCTCAGGTCATTGACCAGTTACCGTCTCCCTTGCAGGCTTGCTGGAACTGTGCTAACGGGCTTTCTTTCTGAGTCCCCAGGCTCAGAAAGCACAAGAGTGGGATCATGTGGCCGATGGTCTGGGGGTCATGGAGGCTGCTGTGTTGTCAGGGGCAGGGGGGTGGAAGGGGGAGGATGCACAATACCCTGGTCCTCCAACCCTGTGCTCTCTAGCTCCTTTGGAGGGTCTCTGCAGGAGATGACTCCATGTCTTCCCCAAGACTGCCAGCTAATCTGGGTCCAGGTGGATAGGGCCAGACTTGATCCCCTCCCCTTCCCTAGAAAGATGCCCCCATTCTTGTCTAAGGCAATAGGGCCAAGTGAAGATGGGACAAGAGGCACTCAATTATAAATCCCTAGGATGTCAGCTGGAAGGGATGTTGGAAGCTTCCCTACATTACAAGATCAGGAAATCAATGGCCAGAGAGGGGAAGGAGCTGGGAGGGAAGGGGGACAAAAGACTTCTTTCTCTGGGTCCCACTGCTTGGCTTGGTGCCCAGGCCTGGTCTCTGACAGAGAAGAGGAGAGAGTTCCAGAGAAGGTGGGGGTAAGATCTCTGTGGGACACACGTACCAAACTGCCAAGGAGTGCTCACTGTCCAGCCCTGAAGAAGCTCTCCCCAGGGCCCGTAGCTGCAGCACACGCCTCCACGCCAGGAAGAAACACGGCACAGCTGCCTGCTGCCGAGGCCCCACCAGCCTGTGACAAGTGCAGACATACTCAGGCCCAGTGCCTGTGGTGGGGGCAGGGATGCAGGGGGGAGGCTTGGGGAGGGACCCTGGAAGGCACAGGTCAGGTATGACCAGAGGGTTGGTGGGTGGGCTTATGGGAGACAGTGGGTGTGCCCCAAAAGACAGGAAGGAGGTATTACCTATGCTGATGGGCTGGAATCGTAAGTCCCACAGTCCCTGCTGCCAGGAGCAAGGGCAGGACACCTGGTTCCAGCCCCATTGAGGCCACTGGGGATGTCTATTCAACCACTGCAGGCACCTGAGACGGTAGTTGGGCCTTTCTCCCCTGTGTAGCCTATAGACCTGCAGGCCCTGGAGACCTAGAGAAGTACAAGAAAAAGGGGTTATCCCAGCACCTAGGGCCACGAGCTCTGCTTTAGCAACCCAACTCATAACTGCACCTTGTATGCCCCTCCCCCACTCTGGATGGCTCTTCCAGGGACGGGACCCAGTTCAGATTGGTCTCTTTCATGTGACCTCCAAAAACCATTAAAGCTTGAATGTTAGGGGAGAAACCCTAGGACAAGTGCTGGGCAGGGAGGCCCACACCCACTCAGAGCCAGACCCTAGCCCTGACCTTCAGTCCACTGATCCTCTACCCTCCCATCTGCCACTCTAAGCTCCAACACCTTCCAATCCCCCCAGACCAGTTTCTCCTCATGCATCCTCTACCTCACTAAGTGACACCACCAGCCACCAGCTCAGACACCTTGCTTTCCCAGACCCTCCCTCTCCCCCTGCTCAGACATGTCAGTGGCCAAAATAGCCAGGACAGAAGGCAGTTGGAGAGCCACAGAGAAGTTGATATGCAAAGCAGGGGCTTACTCCAGCACCATGAGGCTGAGGAGGCTTCCACTGTGTCCAGATGCCATCCTCGGAAAGGAGAAGTAGGTGGGAGAAGAAACCTTGACAGGGGTTTGAATTTAAGTTGACCTTTAACTGTAAGTTACATACTGTCCACTGCAATAGCCATGAGTGAGAAGGGGGCTCCAGGATCCAGTAAGACACAACAGGACATAATGTATTAGATTTTGACCCTGTTCCCACATAAAAGAAGAAATTATCAAGATAACTACAATTTGTTAAGGTTTTGAAGAAAATAATTATTGTTTATGATTTTCTATTCATGGATCTTCTCCACGATGGCCTGATATCATGGGAAACAAATCAGATACTCCCCCTAACACACACAAACACACACACACACACACACACACACACACACACAAGGTCTCAAGTGGATGCATCTTGATAGGAGGGCCCGAATCTCCACAAGATGGCACCCATGATTCCACTTAGCTTCTGTTTACCACAAGTTTGCCACAGAACAAATGGAAGTAGATTTATACTTCATAATCTACATGGCTGATTTCTAATGCTAAAATGTCCTTCATTCTACTCACATTTTGGAAACTATAATTTCTTTCCCTTTGGGATCGCTGGACAGTATATCGATTCATGTCCCATGGGGACTCCTGATGCTGAAGTACTGGCCCTCTTACTAGAGTGAGAGCTATTTAAGAGCAAACATGGGGGTGCCTGGGTGGCTTAGTCGGTTAAGCGTCCGACTTTGGCTCAGGTCAGGATCTCGCGGTCCGTTAGTTCTAGCACCGCTTCGGGCTCTGGGCTGATGGCTCAGAGCCTGGAGCCTGCTCCCGATTCTGTGTCTCCCTCTCTCTCTGCCCCTCCCCCGTTCATGCTCTGTCTCTCTCTGTGTCAAACATAAATAAACGTTAAAAAAATTTTAAAAAAAGAGCAAACATAGTCTTTTTCCTTTTTTTCCCCCCTTCATATTCCTGACTCTTAGCACAGCATCCAGCACACAGTGGGTGCTCAACAAATGATGACTGAAAGAATGTCAGACCTCTAGAACTCCTCTTGGTAGATTCCCTCAAGGGATCTCATCGGGATTCTCATTCCAGCTCCGGGACAGGACACTTGGAGTATCGTCCTCAGTGCCCATTCACATCCCCACCTCCTGCCATGACCCTGTCCTCACTCCCAGGCTCTGGGCCCCACTGAGAGACCTGGGTTTGCCTCATCCCAGGGAAAAGACATATAGCTCCAATTGAGATTGTACTACATGAGGGTGCAGAAGGTACCAGCTGTGCCTTGGGTAGTGCCAAGTCCTGATTACACTTGGGGGTCAGATGATGCCGGGGACACCCTTTGGGATGGTGGAGACGCTACAGAGCTGCCTCTCTAGGACTGTCATGACACCTGGAGTTGAGGACAGAAGGACTTGAGTCCAGCTCATGTGTGGAGAGGTGGTGCTTTTACCTGAGTTGGAATTCAGGAATTGGTCTGGATGATACTTCTCCCACACTGGCTGGAATGTCAGTGGGCTGTTTTCAAAATACCCATCTCCACTGCAGGCAAAGGAAAGAATTTCAGGTCTCTGTCACTCCCAGGGTCTTTCCTCTCAGTCGGCAAGTTATACATTCATCCAGTCAGTTGGAAAGACAGTCACTCGGTCCAGCTAATTATTAGATATCAGCTTGTCAGTCAGTTATGAAGTCAGTTCATCAGTCAGCCAGCATCACTGACTCCCAGCAGCAGGCAGGAGAGGGCAGAGATGGGGGGTGAAGGGTGGGATGACCCTAATCTATTCTACATCTGGTTGCTAACTATAAGAAGTTGGTTATGAGACAGGGGTGTGAAAACAACAGAGTTCAGGCCTCCTTCTGATTAGTTTCCCTTCACCTGGGGATGGGACAGAGGGCTGTGTAGGGGACAGTACATGGTGAGGGCTAAAAGCCAGTCTCTGCATTTAGACAAACATGGATTCAATGCCCGATTCCAGCCCTTAGTAACATGGTTGCCATGAGCAAGTTACTTAACCTCTTGTATCTGTAGGTTTTACATTGGTAGGAAAGAGACAACAGTAGCATCCACCTCACAGTATTGTGAGGATTAAATGCTGTAACATCTGTAGATCCCTCAGAACTGAGTGAGGATCTGATGCAATGGGTGTACCACCCTTGGTGTTGAGGCTCACAGCACTGCTCCAGGAAAAGGGAAATCCTAGAGTGGAGTTTGTAGCCTCACTCTGGGTGCATGCCTCAGAGCAGTGACTCCTCACCTTGCTTCCTCTCTGACACAGGTGAGGTGAGGCACGCAGGTGTGACACATACCACGGGCTACTCAGGAGGGTGTGAAATCCCTAGCTACTTGGATAATTCCACTCTTTTCTCTTTTACAGCACATCAGAAAGCAAGTGAAAGCAATGTAATTATAGGGGCAACCCTGAACATGATCTCAGAGAATTTGCAGCAATTACCAGTAGCAAATTACACGTGACCTTCGCAATTGATTGCACACACCAGCATCTGGAAATGCTGTGATTGAGAACTGTTGCCAGAGATCGAGTCACCTTCATAGAGAGGAATCCACAGCCCCATGCCCCCACTCTCTGTCTTTCCCACTGACCCCACACAAACTGTTGGTGCCTTGGGTGAGGGGCTAATTCTCAGCCCACCAGAAGTCAGGAAGGCAGATTTCAGCTTCAAATGTCTGGGTTCCAGTTCCTTCTTTGCTGCTTCCCAGCTCTGTGACTTTGGGCAATTACTGATCTATTTTTACCTCAGTTTTCTTACTTGCGGAATGGGTAACAAAGAGTATCTCCTTCATGCGGTTTTTGTGATAATCAAATGAATAGTGTAATGAATCTTGGCTGTTACTATTGGGATATTTGAGAAGTCAAGAGAGGTTGTCTAATGTCCATAGATATCAGAGAAGTCAAAGCTCTGGGAATTATTACAATGTGTGGGGACTGGGATGGGAAAGAGAATGGCCAAGTGAATTGGTATCTTTTAATTTGAAATAGCAAGAAGCAGGAGGCAGAGTAGGTGAGTCAGAAGCAACAGTAAGGAGACTTCATGCCTGTCCTGGGGGATGGGGGTGGGTGCACAGCAAAATCCCTGCCCTGCACCACTTCCTATTTTCTACTCAGTGCTGACTGTCTGTCTGTGTCCTACCTGGAGAAGCCCATGAGGACTGGGTTGCCTGGGCGCTGGGTCACATCCCACTGCATACCACCACTTTGGTAGAGAAACAGGGCGTAGGACCTGCTCCCGTCTGTGGAGAGGATGGCCTGGTAGGTGTTGGTCTGGAGGTTGATTGGAGACAAACATAGGGATGCCTGTGAGAGATCTGGGGTCTCCTTCCTGATGTCCCATCTCACTCCCCACACCCCTGCCCAGGCACCCACATCATCTTTTCCTGGCCTACCCAGAGCAAGTTAGGGATGGTGTAGGGCAGCTTTCACCCTGGGTGTCAAAGCCCCTTCCATGGTGGATTTGCCTGCTTTATGACTTCTGTCCAGGGAGGGGCAATAAAGGGCTCTGGTTTAGGATCTAGTTAGAAGACTGTGTGAGAAAGCCTCAGGCCTCAGAAAGAGTAGCCATGACCCCAGAGAGCTGAGAGAGGCCTATTTAGTTTCCCTGGGATATTTTTAAGGACATTGTCCAAATGTCCCCTTAACCTAAATATTGTAGACGGATGACAGCAGGTGAGACTGGAGGTTCTCTGAAGGCAGATGCTAAGCACTGTGCTTGTACAAAGTAGGTAACCAATGAACTTGTTGAACCAATGAAGAAATGAGTGACTTTAGATCACACACAAGGACTATAAGAGCTGAGTCCCCAGAAGGAAGAGCAAGGACACTGTGTGGTGCAACCATTTCTATAGGATGGCCTTGCAGCTGAAAGCCAGAGTTGGAAGTCCAGAAAAACCTCAGTTCCAAGCCTGGTTTTGTCATTTGCCAGCTGGGTGACCTTGAGCAGGTTGCTTAACCTCTCTAACCATCATCTTCCTCATCTCTAAAATGTGGATAATAATATCAGGTTGAGCCATATAAATTGCCAACAGCTGGCAAAAATTCCATTTCCAATGTTTCAACCCAAGGAGTATTAGGTGAGTGCTCAGTAAACAGGGTGGGGGTGAAATGGTGCTATAATCAGCAATGTGTCCTTGAATCAGAGAGGAAGTTAGAAGAATGTCCCCTGCCTAGCACTCTAGGATATCTGGCTTCCAAATGGTTCTCAGGGAGGTATTCATTGGTCCACTCACCCCAAAGGTCCACTGGGCAGGATAGGCAGGGGCACTGACCCATGTGACCTTTAGGGTCCACCTGGCTTTGTAGTTCCGGATGTGTGCGAACTTTTTAATCCAAGACTCCACCTGCCAGACTAGCAGGTTGTGTTCATTATAGAGTGTCTCATATTCCTAGGAAAGGAAGGCAGAAAAGACAAGGAAATGAGGGTACCAACTGCAGGTCTTCTCATGGTTGTGATAGGGTATTCCTGAGTCTGTGTAACAGTCCTGCAGTTTCCTCTCCACCCTCATATTTAAGCATCACTCTCTGCCCACACCGAGCCCAGGCTCTGACAGCAGTAACACTTGCACACCCTCAACATAGCCCTTTGTCTATCCTTGCTGGCTGCTGAGGGATCCCGAATGCTGGAGTCTGAAAGGCTTACCTGGTAAAATATGGTTCCATGGCTGCTGGAAAAATCAGCATCATCCCAGAATGGAGCCACCAGGGCCACAGGGTCCCAGCCTGTGAAGCCTCTAAGGGGAGGATTGGGGTAGGAGAAAATCTGGTACTCTGACTCCGGGAAAATGATCTGGCCATTATCTGTGAACTGGACACAAAGACTCTTCTGATTAGTATTCAAGGAGGGAGTCAGGAAGGAAATGTCCCAGCCTTGGGCAAACTCCTCAGAAGTGTGACCCCCAAGTTCTGGGTAGAACTTTAGAGATGTCAACAACCTCTACAAGGTCATACATTCATCTCCCCGCCTGCTGGGAGAGCCCACTTTACATAGTTCACACTCAAATGCTCATAACCTGCAGGACACTTCTCTGTTCTAAGTCCTTCCTGACATGGTATGTTTTGCCCTGCTTCAGTGGCTGACCCCACCTATACATGGGCCCATCAGAGAATAGAGACCTCTGGGTGAATCTCCTCAGCCCCATTCTGAAGGTCCATCCACATCAGATGGGGCCAAGAGGATTGCTACTTTCACTCCCATCGCTGTGTTGCCCTATCTTAGCATGTCCTGCCTCAGCTCCCCACACCCGCCCCTGAGAGCTGCAGGGGCCATGACTAGCATTCCAACTCTCTTCCAGAAGCTATGGGGAACTTGGACTGAGGAACCAGGAAATAATTATAGAAAATGTAAACAGCATCAAAAGGTTGTTTCCCAAGTAGAGCTTCCTACTCATAAAAAGGTCCCCTGAAAATAGTGGAGAGCTTATTGGACCCCAAGATCTCTATACTGATGTGAAGACGCTTTTGTCCATGAGGGTAGCGGGAGCCTCGCCTAGTTCCCAGTCTTCCTCAGCTGGCACTGTGACATTAAAGAATGTGAATGCAAACTGAGTCAGTGGCAGGGACACAGTAGGTGCCTAGTAGGTGTTGCTTGTTGCATTCCCCCTTCCTTTCTGCCATGGTCGTTGTCACAGGCCATCTCCTAGCCCTAGAGAGAAAAGCAGGTCACATGTCCTGCCCTTTGGGCTGCAGCTGCAGACTCACATAGAGGTAATCCCGGAGAGAGGAGCCAAGAGGGAAGCCAATCTGGGGCTTGAAGAGTGGTGAGGTGAAGTCCACAGTCCTCCTGACAAACTCCTGATCTCCAACGCTTGGTCCATAGGGAAAGAGGGAAACACCTGGGCCAGTACAAAGAAGTGGAGGAAGTTCTCATGGGCCTTGACTTCTTTAGGGCTGACAGAGAGCTTCCCCAAGCTTCTCCTCCACCCAACTGGGAGCCATCAAAGACTCCTCTCTCCCCGTCGCCACTTGCATTTAACCCATCTCTTCATTTTACCCCTTCGGTGGGTACTCTCATCCATTTCCAAAAAGGTCCTGCTATCAGAATACCAACAAATTATTCCTTCAAGGATTCAAAGATAAAACTCCTCCAATGTTGTGAAGATGAATAATTGAAATACCATTTTGTAGAATGAGACTTATTTCCCAAGATGGTATTTCTCTAGATAAACTGGAAGACCCCCCAGAATTTGTCCTCGGACTCCTTAGAAGTACTTGGGCTCTAGTTTGAGAAACCTTGCCCTAACTATTTCTCAAATGGCTCTCCTCCTTTCTTTCCTGGCAGTCCTCCCCTGGTTTGCTTGGAATACCACAACAGTCTGTATACATCTTTCCTGGCCTCCTCCAAATTCATTCAATGCTCCAACCAACATAGCGTCATTCAGAAATACAAATCTAGCCATGTCTTCCTTGGTCCCTCACATGGAAGCCCCATTTCTCAACACTTTTCACTTTGCTTCCAGCATCCCCAAGTGCTTTGGGATCTCCTCCCTGTACGACACTGGGACTACTTTTCATGTTTACACCTTTATTCAAGCTGTTCAAGCTTCCTGTCTGCTTGGGACACTTCCCTTTCCCCAACTCCTATTCGTTCTTTCCAGGAAGCCTCCTCTTCACCTTAAGCACACCCGAATGCCCCCTAGAGGTCTTCCATTGTGTGTCTAATACCCTGCATTTATTCCTCTAATTGCACCTATCCAGGCATCAGATCTATCTCTTACTGAACAGCACCTTAATCATTTCTCTATTTCCACCTCTTCGCCCAGTGCTATGTACAAAGCCAGCCCTCAACACCCAGCTCTGATGCTGTCTCATTGTCCCCTGTGAGAGCTCACAACCTGAGAGGGTAGTCCATGAGCAAGCAGGCTGAGACTGAGTATTCAGTTACATCACCCTTCTAAAGTGGAGATGGGGAACAGCTGGACTTCCCATGGACCAGATGAGACAGTAGAGGTATCCACAGAACTGGCTCCCCCAGCTACCCACAAGGGTCCTCACTGGTAGATCCAATCAGGCTGCCACAACTACAGCATCTACATCTAACTCAATCCTCTCCAACCCAAGGTAGAGGGGCCCCAGGTCTACAGAATCACTTACCTTTCTTGGGCTTGGTAGGGACTGGGACAGCAGTTGAGTGTTTGCTTGTAGATGTGCTGGTAGTGGACGTTGTAAGGGTCTGGGAGGTTGTTGGTGGTAGTGATGTTGTTGTGCTTCTCTGGCTGCCTGTCCTCAGTGAAGTTGTGATTGCTCCTGGGCATGCAGGGAGAGAAAACTGGAGTGGGTCTTATAGTCGGAAAGTAGCAGAGTCAAAGAGAGTCACAGACTTCAGGAGCTGGAAGAGAGAGCTAGAAAGTCTCTTTTATGTCTTTTGGTCATAACCAAATCACTCCACGAACATAAACAATTGTCTACTTGGGACAGAGGGAATGGTGAGCCTGTCACTCACCACACCCCCACTCACCTCATCTTCTTGTGGACCTGTCCTCAATGCCAGCCTGGTAGTGTCAACTCACCATCTCTCTCAAGCACTCTAGGCTGAATTGAGCCAATGGGGCCACTGTAAGAGACCGAGATATTGGAATCCCCACCTACCTGGTGTCTGAGTCTTCACAATGGAGCTTGAGGATGCAGTGGATGCTGGGAAAGTGCTGGTAACAGACAGAGGAGCAGAGTGCCCTGTGAATAGAGTGGTGGAGCTCCAGGTGACTGCGGGGCCAGGGGCTGACTGAGAGAATGAAGAGTCACTGGTTGAAGTATAGAAACTTGATATGGTCTGAGCTGTGCCCATATTACCAGAGGAAGTAAAGTCAGAGAAAGCATAGTCTGTGGATGGCTGTAGAGTAGGCAATGGACTCTTAGAATACTTAGACACTGAAGAAGTATCAGGAGTGGTCTTGATTGAAGAATATGTTGTAGGTTGAAATGACAAAGTTGGTATGGATCCAGCAACACTGTTATGATTATTCTTAGAACTCATATACATTGGCCTTGTAGTAGGGTTAGTAGTAGAAGCTACTGTTTGAACAGTTGCAGGATGCTCAGAAATGGGTGAGCTTGACCCACCCACTGAGGAAGTTGGGACTTGCATGGTATTTGTCATGGAGTTACTGACAGAACCCACAGGGGAAATGGTCACTGCAGTCATGTTTTTATGGAGGGCTGAGCTTGGAGCTGTTCTCTGGACTTCACTTGTGACCAAAACTGTAGAAGGAGAATGAGAGGCTACATCACTCAGGGTGGTAGAGACAACAGTAGTCGGCCCTTCAGTTGCCCCAGATAACAAAGTTGGCATTGCTGTTTGGGTTCTGTGGCTGTCTCTGACTGGGTTGGAGATAAGTGTTGTGCTGGTGTCTGAAGATGACAGAGTGTGGGCAGTGGTTTTTGGTAACATGTGCACATTTGGTGTAGATGAAGGAGGTGGAGGTGTAACTGTTGAGAAGGTGTCAGTCACCTGGGAGACTGAGCTTATGGCTTCAGATCCTCTGGTGCTTCCTATAATTTGAGTCTGAGCCTTCTGGGAAACAGCTGATATTTCTTGAGAGGTGTTGGGGACAATAACGGACACCAATTCCATGGTTCCTGGAGTAGTGTCATGACTTGCTGCAGAGGACAACAATTCAGTTTTTGATTGAGTTATGTGGTTTTCCCTGGAGAAAGTTGGTGAGAAACTCTTGATCTTATCTGAGGTGGATATTCCTGGGAAAGCACTTCCTAAAGTTGTTTGGCTGCTTGCTGTAGATGAAGAAGCTGTAGCTGTGCCCACCAAGAGGGTGTCTGCCAAAAAGGTGGTATCTGTTACCAAGGAGGCTGGTGTGTTGGTATGTGGTTCTCCAGTGGTCACTGTGCTTTGTGTCTGGTGGGTTTGGGAAATGGCTGATGTGTCAGGTGAGGCACTAGAAGCAGGGGATGTTGATTGTCCTCTTGGGCCTAGTGTTGTTGAAACTACAGAGCTCTGAAAAGTGGTGCTTTTAATGGAAAGTGATGTGCCTCTTAATGTTCCCGGGCTGGTGTCAGCACTGGTTGGTGACGTCCATAGTTCTGTGGTAGTGGTAGTGACCTGAGTTGTGTGGCTGTCCCTTGAGGGTGCTGGTGTGAAGGTTGTAACTTCACCTGTGGTGGGTGTATGCTGAGGAACATTTTCTGAGGGCAAATGTCCACTTGATTTGAAAGGAGAAGTTGCAGATGTGACTGTCTTGATTGTGTCTGTCATGGGGAAGATTAAACTTGTGGTTTGGGATTCTTGTGTGGTCCGTGGACCTTGAGTATGACCTATCTGGGAAACAACTGATGATTCTTGAGAAGAGGTGCTGCTAGAGAGTGGTGTTGACTGCCTTGCTGGGCTTGCTGTTATAGTTTGTTGAGATGTGTGTTCACTTAGTAAGGATGAAGGAGATGCAGATGTAACTGTTTTGATGGTTTGGGTTACATTGGAGCTTCTGCTGACATGAATATCTCCAGTGGTCCCTATGCCTTGTGTCCAGTGAGACTTGGAAATTGCCACTGTTGTTTCCTGAGGAGATGTGCTTAGATAGGAGTGTGGGGTTGGCACTTCTTCATCTACTGTTGAGACTGTAGAGGTAACCCAAGAAATACTGCTAGCTATTGAAGAAGATGAACTTTCTGTAACCAGTATAGTGGAAGCCATTGGTGTTGAAAACAGTTCTTTTTGTGACTGAGTTGTGTGACCGCTATCACTGAAGGATGAGGAAGTGAATGTTGTTTTATCTGGAATGAATGACATTGAACTGCTGGAATGAGGCCATCCTGTTGTCTCTGTGTCT
This sequence comes from Prionailurus viverrinus, assembly GCF_022837055.1. Lineage (NCBI taxonomy): Eukaryota > Metazoa > Chordata > Mammalia > Carnivora > Felidae > Prionailurus > Prionailurus viverrinus. The sequence goes on along the minus strand of NC_062569.1, from coordinate 87,931,438 downwards.
GCGTGGGTATGGAAAACTGTAGATGTTTTTGGAGCTGGAGTACTGATAGACAGTGGTGTTGGTTGTATTGCTGACTGCCATGTAGTAGAAACATTAGGAATGAATGGAGGAAAACTACTAGTTACAGGTAGGGATGTATCTCCTGTATTTTCCACAGTAGTGTCTATTGAAGTTGAGGCTGTCAATGTCTCTGATGTCATCAAAGGTGTTTTACTGTCACTGGAAGTAGGTGAAGTGATTGCTTCACCTGAAGGAGATATTGCCGGAGGAATTCTCCCTGAAAGAGTATGTCCACTGGGTAAAGATAAAAGAGCTGATGTGGTTGCTGATGTAATTTCACTGAATTCAGATTCTCTGGTGGTCTCTAGGCTTGGAGTCTGGTAATTCTGGGTAGATGCTGATGTTCCTGGAGTAGATGTGCTGGAAAACATTGCAATTGATTGTACTTCTAGTCCACTTTTCATGGGTACTGTTGAAGGGACTGGAATAACAGTTCTAGTAATAGGAGTCGATGTGTCCTTTCCATTACCTACAGTGGTATCTGTTGAGGTTGGTACTGTCAATAAAACTGATGTTGCTAGAGGTGCAATGCTGACACTAGAAGAGGATAGGGTGCTTTCTTTCTTAGAGGTGGATATCTCCTGTGAGACGATCTCTGTAAGAGTGTGTCCATTTAAGGAAGATGAAGGAGTTGAGGTGATGAAGACTGACATAGTGTCGGTTTGAGATTCTCTGCTGGTCTCCATGCTCTGAGTCCTGTAGTCATGAGAAGATGCTGTCATCTCTGCAGTAGAAGTAATGGAAGAGGAGGGTGTTGTGTGTCCTTCTACTCCAGTTGCCCTTGAGAGTGTTGAGGTGACTGGAGTAAAACTTCCTATTTCAGGGTGTGTTGTATGTTTTGTGTATCCTACAGTGGTGTCTGTTGATGCTGGTGTTATGGTAACCTCTGATGTCACTGCATGTGAGTTGCTTGCATGGGAAGAGGCTGAAGTGTCATCTGTGGAGGATGTTGACAGGGGCATTTCTGAGGTTGCGGAAGGTTTGTGGCTGACGCTGGAAGGAGATGAAGTGCTTGCATTCTCAGGGGTGGATGTCTCCTGTGAGATGCTTTGTGTAAGGGTGTGTCCACTTAGGGACAGTGAAAGAGTTGATGTGATCACTGCTGAGATAGTGCTGGTTTGAGATTCCCTGATGGTCTCCATGGTTTGAGTCCTGTAACTTTGAGAAGATGCTGATGTCTCTGGGGTAGAAGTGATGGAAGAGGGTGCAGTGGACTGTTCCTCTACTCCAGTTGTCCTTGAGAGTATTGAGGTGACTGCAGTAAAACTTGCTGTTTCAGGGTATGATGCGTGTTTTGTGTTTCCTACGGTGGTGTCTGTGGAGGTTGGTGTTTGGCGGAACTCTGATGTCATTTGATGTCTGTTGCTTGTACTGGAGGAGGCTGAAGTGTCTTCTGTGGAGATTGTTGATGTGGGCATTTCTGACACTGTGGAAGGTTTGTGGCTGACACTAGAAGGAGATGAAGTGCGTGCTTCCCCAGAGGTGGAAGTCTCCTGTGAGATGCTCTCTGTAAGGGTGTGTCCACTTAGGGATGATGAAGGAGTTGATGTGATCACTGCTGAGATAGTGCTGGTTTGAGATTCCCTAATGGTGTCCATGGTCTGAGTCCCGTGGCGTTGAGAAGACGCTGTTGTCTCTGAAGCAGAAGTGATGGAAGAGGGTGCCGTGGACTGTTCCTCTACTCCAGTTGTCCCTGAGGGTATTGAGGTGACTACAGTAAAATTTGCTGTTTCAGGGTATGATGTGTGTTTTGTGTTTCCTACAGTGGTGTCTGTGGAGATTGGTGTTTGGCGGAACTCTGATGTCATTTGATGTCTGTTGCTTGTACTGGCAGAGGCTGAAGTGTCTTCTGTGGAGGATGTTGACGTGGGCATTTCTGACACTGTGGAAGGTTTGTGGCTGATGCTGGAAGGAGATGAGGTCCTTGCTTCCCCAGAGGTGGATGTCTCCTGTGAGGTGCTCTCTGTAAGGGTGTGTCCATTTAGGGAGGATGAAGGGGTTGTTGTGATCACTGCCAATCTCGTGCTGCTTTGAGATTCTCTGGTGCTGTCCTTGGTCTGTGTCCTGTGGCTTTGAGAAGACGTTGCTGTCTCTGAAGCAGAAGTGATGGAAGAACGTGCCGTGGAGTGTTCTCTTAGTCCAGTTGACACTGAGAGTATTGAGGTGACTGGGGTCAAACTTCCAGTTTCAGGGTATGATATGTGTTTTGTGTTTCCTTCAGTGGTGTCTGTGGGAACAGGCGTTTGGAGGAATTCTGATGTCATTTGATGTGTGTTGCTTGCATGGGAAGAGGCTGAAGTGTCATCTGTGGAGGATGTTGACGGGGACATTTCTGAGGTTGCAGAAGGTTTGTGGCTGATGCTGGAAGGAGATGAAGTCCTTGCTTCCCCAGAGGTGGGAGTCTCCTGTGAGATGCCCTCTGTAAGGGTGTGTCCACTTAGGGATGATGAAGGAGTTGATGTGATCACTGCTGAGATAGTGCTGGTTTGAGATTCCCTGATGGTGTCCATGGTCTGAGTCCCGTGGCGTTGAGAAGACGCTGTTGTCTCTGAAGCAGAAGTGATGGAAGAGGGTGCCGTGGACTGTTCCTCTACTCCAGTTGTCCTTGAGGGTATTGAGGTGACTACAGTAAAATTTGCTGTTTCAGGGTATGATGTGTGTTTTGTGTTTCCTACAGTGGTGTCTGTGGAGATTGGTGTTTGGCGGAACTCTGATATCATTTGATGTCTGTTGCTTGTACTGGCAGAGGCTGAAGTGTCTTCTGTGGAGATTGTTGACGTGGGCATTTCTGACACTGTGGAAGGTTTGTGGCTGATGCTGGAAGGAGATGAAGTCCTTGCTTCCCCAGAGGTGGATGTCTCCTGTGAGGTGCTCTCTGTAAGGGTGTGTCCATTTAGGGAGGATGAAGGGGTTGTTGTGATCACTGCCAATCTCGTGCTGCTTTGAGATTCTCTGGTGCTGTCCTTGGTCTGTGTCCTGTGGCTTTGAGAAGACGTTGCTGTCTCTGAAGCAGAAGTGATGGAAGAGCGTGCCGTGGAGTGTTCTCTTAGTCCAGTTGACACTGAGAGTATTGAGGTGACTGGGGTCAAACTTCCAGTTTCAGGGTATGACATGTGTTTTGTGTTTCCTTCAGTGGTGTCTGTGGGAACAGGCGTTTGGGGGAACTCTGATGTCATTTGATGTCTAGTGCTTGCACGGGAAGAGGCTGAAGTATCATCGGTGGAGGATGTTGACGGGGGCATTTCTGAGGTTGCAGAAGGTTTGTGGCTGATGCTGGAATGAGATGAAGTCCTTGCTTCCCCAGAGGTGGGAGTCTCCTGTGAGATGCTCTCTATAAAGGTGTGTCCACTTAGAGACGATGAAGGAGTTGATGTGATCACTGCTGAGATAGTGCTGGTTTGAGATTCCCTGATGGTGTCCATGGTCTGAGTCCCGTGGCTTTGAGAAGACGCTGTTGTCTCTGAAGCAGAAGTGATGGAAGAGGGTGCCGTGGACTGTTCCTCTACTCCAGATGTCATTGAGGGTATTGAGGTGAGTGCAGTAAAAGTTGCTGTTTCAGGGTATGATGTGTGTTTTGTGTTTCCTACGGTGGTGTCTGTGGAGATTGGTGTTTGGCGGAACTCTGATGTCATTTGATGTCTGTTGCTTGTACTGGCAGAGGCTGAAGTGTCATCTGTGGAGATTGTTGATGTGGGCATTTCTGACACTGTGGGAGGTTTGTGGCTGATGCTGGAAGGAGATGAGGTCCTTGCTTCCCCAGAGGTGGATGTCTCCTGTGAGGTGCTCTCTGTAAGGGTGTGTCCATTTAGGGAGGATGAAGGAGTTGATGTGATCACTGCTGAGATAGTGCTGGTTTGAGATTCCCTGATGGTGTCCATGGTCTGAGTCCCGTGGCGTTGAGAAGACACTGTTGTCTCTGAAGCAGAAGTGATGGAAGAGGGTGCCGTGGACTGTTCCTCTAGTCCAGTTGTCCTTGAGGGTATTGAGGTGACTACAGTAAAATTTGCTGTTTCATGGTATGGTGTGTGTTTTGTGTTTCCTTCAGTGGTGTCTGTGGAAACAGGCGTTTGGGGAACCTGTGATGTCATTTGATGTCTAGTGCTTGCATGGGAAGAGGCTGCAGTGTCATCTGTGGACGTTGTTGACGTGGGCATTTCTGACACTGTGGAAGGTTTGTGGCTGATGCTGGAAGGAGATGAAGTCCTTGCTTCCCCAGAGGTGGATGTCTCCTGTGAGATGCCCTCTGTAAGGGTGTGTCCACTTAGGGCCGATGAAGGAGTTGATGTGATCACTGCTGAGATAGTGCTGGTTTGAGATTCCCTAATGGTGTCCATGGTCTGGGTCCTGTGGCTCTGAGAAGAGGCTGTGGTCTCTGAAGCAGAAGTGATGGAAGAGGGTGCCATGGACTGTTCCTCTACTCCCGTTGACTTTGATAGGGTTGAGGTGACTACAGTAAAACTTGCTGTTTCAGGGTATGATGAGTGTTTTGTGTTTCCTTCAGTGGTGTCTGTGGAAAAAGACGTTTGGGGAACCTGTGATGTCATTTGATGTCTGTTGCTTGTACTGGCAGAGGCTAAAGTGTCATTTATGAAGGTTGTTGATGTGGGCATTTCTGACATTGTGGAAGGTTTGTGGCTGATGCTGGAAGGAGATGAGGTCCTTGCTTCCCCAGTGGTGGATGTCTCCTGTGAGATGCTCTCTGTAAGGGTGTGTCCATTTAGGGAGGATGAAGGGGTTGTTGTGATCACTGCCAATCTCGTGCTGCTTTGAGATTCTCTGGTGCTGTCCTTGGTCTGTGTCCTGTGGCTTTGAGAAGACGTTGCTGTCTCTGAAGCAGAAGTGATGGAAGAGCGTGCCGTGGAGTGTTCTCTTAGTCCAGTTGACACTGAGAGTATTGAGGTGACTGGGGTCAAACTTCCAGTTTCAGGGTATGATATGTGTTTTGTGTTTCCTTCAGTGGTGTCTGTGGGAACAGGCGTTTGGAGGAATTCTGATGTCATTTGATGTGTGTTGCTTGCATGGGAAGAGGCTGAAGTGTCATCTGTGGAGGATGTTGACGGGGACATTTCTGAGGTTGCAGAAGGTTTGTGGCTGATGCTGGAAGGAGATGAAGTCCTTGCTTCCCCAGAGGTGGGAGTCTCCTGTGAGATGCCCTCTGTAAGGGTGTGTCCACTTAGGGATGATGAAGGAGTTGATGTGATCACTGCTGAGATAGTGCTGGTTTGAGATTCCCTGATGGTGTCCATGGTCTGAGTCCCGTGGCGTTGAGAAGACACTGTTGTCTCTGAAGCAGAAGTGATGGAAGAGGGTGCCGTGGACTGTTCCTCTACTCCAGTTGTCCTTGAGGGTATTGAGGTGACTACAGTAAAATTTGCTGTTTCAGGGTATGATGTGTGTTTTGTGTTTCCTACAGTGGTGTCTGTGGAGATTGGTGTTTGGCGGAACTCTGATATCATTTGATGTCTGTTGCTTGTACTGGCAGAGGCTGAAGTGTCTTCTGTGGAGATTGTTGACGTGGGCATTTCTGACACTGTGGAAGGTTTGTGGCTGATGCTGGAAGGAGATGAGGTCCTTGCTTCCCCAGAGGTGGATGTCTCCTGTGAGGTGCCCTCTGTAAGGGTGTGTCCACTTAGGGATGATGAAGGAGTTGATGTGATCACTGCTGAGATAGTGCTGGTTTGAGATTCCCTGTCGGTGTCTATGGTCTGAGTCCCGTGACTTTGAGAAGACGCTGTTGTCTCTGAAGCAGAAGTGACTGAAGAGTGTGCCATGGAGTGTTCTCTTAGTCCAGTTGACATTGAGAGAGTTGAGGTGACTGGGGTAAAACTTGCTGTTTCAGAGTGTGATGTGTGTTTTGTGTTTCCTCCAGTGGTGTCTGTTGATACTGGTGTTACGGAAACCTCTGATGTCACTGCATGTGACTTGCTTGCAGGGGAGGAGACTGAAGTGTCATCTGTGGAGGATGTTGACGTGTGTATTTCTGACACTGTGGAAGGTTTGTGGCTGACACTAGAAGGAGATGAAGTGCGTGCTTCCCCAGAGGTGGAAGTCTCCTGTGAGATGCTCTCTGTAAGGGTGTGTCCACTTAGGGATGATGAAGGAGTTGATGTGATCACTACTGAGATAGTGCTGGTTTGAGATTCCCTGATGGTATCCATGGTCTGAGTCCCGTGGCGTTGAGAAGACGCTGTTGTCTCTGAAGCAGAAGTGATGGAAGAGTGTCCCGTGGACTGTTCCTCTACTCCAGATGTCCTTGAGGGTATTGAGGTGACTTCAGTAAAATTTGCTGTTTCAGGGTATGATGTGTGTTTTGTGTTTTCTTCAGTGGTGTCTGTGGAAATAGACGTTTGGGGAACCTGTGATGTCATTTGATGTCTGTTGCTTGTACTGGAGGAGACTGAAGTGTCCTTTATGGAGGTTGTTGACGTGCGCATTTCTGACATTGTGGAAGGTTTGTGGCTGATGCTGGAAGGAGATGAAGTGCGTGCTTCCCCAGAGGTGGAAGTCTCCTGTGAGATGCTCTCTGTAAGGGTGTGTCCACTTAGGGATGATGAAGGAGTTGATGTGATCACTACTGAGATAGTGCTGGTTTGAGATTCCCTGATGGTATCCATGGTCTGAGTCCCGTGGCGTTGAGAAGACGCTGTTGTCTCTGAAGCAGAAGTGATGGAAGAGTGTGCCGTGGACTGTTCCTCTACTCCAGATGTCCTTGAGGGTATTGAGGTGACTTCAGTAAAATTTGCTGTTTCAGGGTATGATGTGTGTTTTGTGTTTTCTTCAGTGGTGTCTGTGGAAATAGACGTTTGGGGAACCTGTGATGTCATTTGATGTCTGTTGCTTGTACTGGAGGAGACTGAAGTGTCCTTTATGGAGGTTGTTGACGTGGGCATTTCTGACGTTGTGGAAGGTTTGTGGCTGATGCTGGAAGGAGATGAAGTGCGTGCTTCCCCAGAGGTGGAAGTCTCCTGTGAGATGCTCTCTGTAAGGGTGTGTCCACTTAGGGATGATGAAGGAGTTGATGTGATCACTGCTGAGATAGTGCTGGTTTGAGATTCCCTGATGGTGTCCATCGTCTGAGTCCTGTGGCGTTGAGAAGACACTGTTGTCTCTGAAGCAGAAGTGATGGAAGAGGGTGCCATGGACTGTTCCTCTAGTCCAGTTGACTCTGAGATTGTTAATGTGATAGCAGTAAAACTTGATGTTTCAGGGTATGATGTGTTTTGTGTGTTTCCCACAGTGGTGTCTGTGGAGATTAGTGTTTGGCGGAACTCTGATGTCACGACATGTGTTTTGCTTGCACTAGAAAAGACTGAAATGTTCTCTGTGGAGTTCAGTGACTTGGACATATCTGACGTCATGGAAGATTTGTTGCTTACAGTGGAAGCAGATGAAGTTCCTGTTTTTCCATAGGTGGCTGTGTCCTGGGAATTGTGTTCTCTAAGGGTTTGTGTACTTAGGTGGGATGAAGTATTTGGTCTGCTCATAGCCAAGTTAGTGCTGGTTTGAGAGTCTCTCATGGTCTTGTTCATGATGCTGGTTTGAGGTACTCCAGTGGTCTGTGTTGTCTGAGCCTGTCCATTCGTGGAAGGTGCTGATATATCAGAGTAGAAATAACAAATTAACATGTTGTTGATTGTACCTCTAGTGTACATCTTGGGCAGGCTATTGAGCTGAGTTTTGGGTTTTTTTCAAAGCCAATTAAATGTCTACTTTTCCTCCTCATTTTAACATTTCTTCCAATCTAGCAGATAGTAAAGAGTGAGAATACATACTCTATCCCTGGTCATGTTATAACATAATGGTAATTTAATTGATCATGCCTATTTTTTTTCAATTTACTTGCTATGCCGAATATTTACATACTAATCTGGTTTGTTTAAAATATTTGACTGCACTCCCAGTAGTTGTAGACAAATCCTCAGTCAGTACATCAGACCATCCTCCTGAATTTTATTTTAAAGGCCTTGATTCTTTTAAACAAAAGAAGAACTTAAGAAACATTCAGTCTTTTTTGTTTTTTTTCTTTTAGATACTTATTCTTTTGGGTTTTCATTAGTTCCCTAGCTGTTCTCAAACTTTTTTTTAAACCTCAGTGCTCATAACTAGTTGAAGGCATGATGTTGATGAATGTAGTCAAAAAGACGTGACCTGTCCTGCACCCCCATTGCTCACTGAGCTGGGCCTAGGCACTTTCAGGCTTCTCACCCCTTTCCTTATTCTTGGAATGTGGGTTCTGCTTGCCTTTTCCACTTCTGGAGGCTATCCACTCAAGGACATAGCCTTGAGATAGTGATGTGGTGTCAAAAGCACCTGCATGGTAAATGTGACTGAGCCCAGATAGGGCCTCTTCATAAACTTTTGGGATTTGGTGGGCAGGTGCAGGGATTTATTCATCTTGCTGCCACCCAAGCCTGAATGTCAGTTCCCTTTGCTATTATTAAAACTGCCACCTACCAAGCTGGAGTGGCCTGTCTCTTTCATGAGTCTCTCCCTGTGCTCTGAGTACAGTTTCAAATTATATCTAGGAAGCTCCAACGAGGGTTGTGAACCAACAGATGAAGTTCACAGAGGGACAAACTTCCAGCAAAGAAGGTTTGAGTGTAGTTCCTAGAGTTGACTATAATTCCACCACTTTTCTCATCTTACGAAAGCAATTTAGACTTTCAGGTTAGTGAGAATGATTATGAGTCAGCTCTAATTTATTGAAATATAAGTAACTCACTTGCCTCCTTCTATGCTTTGTTAATAGTAATTAATGACACATGACATGTTTCTAAGCTGGTGTGGACAAATGCATGGATTGAGCTAGAAGGTCCTTGGTTCCCTATTTAACCCCAAAATGAGTCTGCTTCAACCTTACTTTTTTTAAGTTTATTTATTTTGAGATAGAGAGAAGGAGAGAGAAGGAGAGAGAGAATCCTAAGCAGGCTCCACACTGTCACATAGAGACCAAAGCAACTCTTAATCTCAGAAGCTGTGAGATCATGATCTGAGCCAAAATCAAGAGTTAGATGCTTAAGTGATTGAGCCGCCCAGGCACTCCAAGTCTGCTTCAACTTTGAAAGGAGACCACCTTTATTCAGAATTATTAGTAGATTTGCTTACAGGACTTTCAATTCTATATATAAACTCTCTTCAATAAAGTTCCAAAGTTTGGTTTATCCAGATAAGCTTTAGATTAGAAAACATTATTATTAACCTTATTTCATTTTCCTATTGAAAATTCCTATTCCATATTCCTATAATAGAGCATTGCTCTATTATCTGGCTTTGAGTTACCACACAGAAGCCATACACATGCCAAACTTACTAAATTTATTATAGATTCTTGGCAATTAATATATTTTCGGAGGCTGCATCATCTCTATTAAAATCAATATCAGCAGCAAAAGTTTCACAATAGCATAGTCCAATTTTTAAGCAAATATTTTTGTTTGTCACAGTGATACAACTCCATTTCCAGCAATATGGCAAAAGAGATAAGTCTTTTGGCACAAAAACAGACACATAGACCAATGGAATAGAATAGAAACCCCAGAACTAGACCCACAAACGTATGGCCAACTCATCTTTGACAAAGCAGGAAAGAACATCCAATGGAAAAAAGACAGTCTCTTTAACAAATGGTGCTGGGAGAACTGGACAGCAACATGCAGAAGGTTGAAACTAGACCACTTTCTCACACCATTCACAAAAATAAACTCAAAATGGATAAAGGACCTGAATGTGAGACAGGAAACCATCAAAACCTTAGAGGAGAAAGCAGGAAAAAACCTCTCTGACCTCAGCCGTAGCAACCTCTTACTCGACACATCCCCAAAGGCAAGGGAATTAAAAGCAAAAGTGAATTACTGGGACCTTATGAAGATAAAAAGCTTCTGCACAGCAAAGGAAACAACCAACAAAACTAAAAGGCAACCAACGGAATGGGAAAAGATATTCGCAAATGACATATCGGACAAAGGGCTAGTATCCAAAATCTATAAAGAGCTCCCCAAACTCCACACCCGGAAAACAAATAACCCAGTGAAGAAATGGGCAGAAAACATGAATAGACACTTCTCTAAAGAAGACATCCGGATGGCCAACAGGCACATGAAAAGATGTTCAGCGTTGCTCCTTATCAGGGAAATACAAATCAAAACCACACTCAGGTATCACCTCACGCCAGTCAGAGTGGCCAAAATGAACAAATCAGGAGACTATAGATGCTGGAGAGGATGTGGAGAAACGGGAACCCTCTTGCACTGTTGGTGGGAATGCAAATTGGTGCAGCCGCTCTGGAAAGCAGTGTGGAGGTTCCTCAGAAAATTAAAAATAGACCTACCCTATGACCCAGCAATAGCACTGCTAGGAATTTATCCAAAGGATACAGGAGTACTGATGCATAGGGCCACTTGTACCCCAATGTTCATAGCAGCACTCTCAACAATAGCCAAATTATGGAAAGAGCCTAAATGTCCATCAACTGATGAATGGATAAAGAAATTGTGGTTTATATACACAATGGAATTCTACGTGGCAATGAGAAAAAATGAAATATGGCCTTTTGTAGCAACGTGGATGGAACTGGAGAGTGTGATGCTAAGTGAAATAAGCCATACAGAGAAAGACAGATACCATATGGCTTCACTCTTATGTGGATCCTGAGAAACTTAACAGGAACCCATGGGGGAGGGGAAGGAAAAAAAAAAAAGAGGTTAGAGTGGGAGACAGCCAAAGCATAAGAGACTCAAAAACTGAGAACAAACTGAGGGTTGATGGGGGGTGGGAGGGAGGAGAGGGTGGGTGATGGGTATTGAGGAGGGCACCTTTTGGGATGAGCACTGGGTGTTGTATGGAAACCAATTTGACAATAAATTTCATATCTAAAAAAATAAATAAATAAATAAATAAATAAAGGTTAAAAAAATTTAAAAAAAAAAGAGAGATAAGTCTTTAACTACAAAACCTACGAATGTCAGATAATGTGTAGAAAATATTTTCTGAATGCAGAGCTGAGATCAGAAGAAAGAAAGGTAAACACTTAAGAGTGAAAGGGTCAAAATCTGAGATGTTAAGTCAGTGCTCTTAAGGAATCTACAGATTTCTGAGCTCTAAAGTGTTGACAGTTAAGGGCTCCATAAGAAAAGGAGACAGTCTTAGATCAGGACACTGTAAATTGAATATTTTCTGCATAAATCTAGAACTCTCAGAGGAAAGGTGAACTAGAAGAATCAGAAAGAAAAAGGTAAAAGAAAGCTGAATGGAGGATATAATTAAGAATAGAAATGAAGATAAACTAGGCAAACTTCCAGCAAGGTGAATTAAGAAAAAGAAAGAAAAGTAGATAACAAAAAGGAAGAGCATTAGGAATGAACTTAACTTTGCAACTTAAGGAACTAGAAAAAAGAAGAACAAACTAAACCCAAAGCTAGCAGAAGGAAGGAAATAATAAAAATTAGGGCAGAGATATGTGAAATAGAGAATAAAACAGTAGAGAAAATCAATAAAACCAAAAGTTGATTCTTTGAGAAAAACCAGCAGAATTGATATACTTGTAGCTAGGTGGACTAAGATAAAAAAGAGGGAATACTCAAATTACTGACACTAGACATGAAAAAGGGGACTTTGCTGCCAATCGTACAGAAATAGAAGGATTATAAGTGAGCACTGTGAATAGCTATACACCAACAAATTAGATAACCTCGATGAAATGGTCAATGTGTTTTCTGGAAACACAGAACCTGTCAAGACTAAATCATAAAGAAATAAAAAATGAATAGACCTATAACTTGTAAGGATATTGCATCTCCCAGCTAAGAAAAGCCCTGGACCTGATGGCTTCTGGTGAATTCTACCAAACATTTAAAGAAGAACTAACACCAATCTTTTTCAAGCTGTTCCAACAAATTGAAGAGGAAGGAACACTTCCTAACTCATTCAGAGTTCACTAGACAAATCACTACAAATCACTAGACAAATTGGTCCCTTATGACTGATATTTCGTATGAACATTGATACAAAAGTCCTTAACAAAATAGTAGCAAGCTTCATTCAAGATTATACACCATGGCCAACTGAGATTTATTCCTGGAATTCAAGGATGATTCAACATACGAAACTTGGTCAATGCAATACACCACATCAACAGAAGGAAGGGAAAAAAGCAACATGATCATCTCAACTGATGTGGAAAAAGCATTTGACAAAATTCAACACTGTTTCGTGATAAAAACCACTTAACAAATGAGGAGTAGAAGGAAACGACCTCAATATAATACAAGTCATATATGAAAATCCCACAGTGGACTTCATATTCAATGGTGAAAGACTGAAAGCTATTTCTATAAGATCAGGAACAAGGCAAGGATTCTTGCTTTCACCACTTCTATTCAACATAGGTGCCAGAAATTCTAACCAGATCAATTATGGGAAAAAGAAGAAGAGGAAGAGGAAGAGGAAGAAGAAGAAGAAGAAGAAGAAGAAGAAGAAGAAGAAGGAGGAGGAGGAGGAGGAAGAGGAGGAGAAAGAGAAGGAGAAGGAAGGGGAAGGAAAAGAGGAGAAGGAGAGGAAGAGGAAGAGGAGGAGGAAGTGGAGAAGGAGTAAAAGGAAGAAGAGGAAGAAGAAAAAGGAAAAGAAAAAGAGAAATAAAAGGCATCCAAATTACAAAGGAAAAGGTAAAATTATCTCTGTTTGCAGATGATATGTACAAAACTCTAGGTTACATGTATATACGTACAAAAGTCTATATGTACAAAACTGTAAGTGTTCCACACAAAAAATTGTAAAACTAATAAGTTAATTCATCAAAGTAGTAGGATACAGAGTCCACACACAAAAATCAGTTTTGTTTCTATATGCTAATAATGAACAATCCAAAAAGGAAGTTAAAAAATCAATTCTGTTTATAATGCCATCAAAAAGAAAAAAATACTTAGGAGTTAACTAAAAAAAAAAACTTGTACAATAAAAATTACAAAATATTGCTGAAAAAATGAAAGAAGACATAAATAAATGAAAACACATCCCACATTCACAAATCAGAAGGCTTTAAAAATTTTTTTTTAATGTTTTTATTTATTTTTGAGAGAGAGTAAGCAGGGAAGGGGCAGAGAGAGAGGGAATCCAAAGCAGGCTCCAGGCTCTGAGCTGTCAACACAGAGTCTGATGCAGGGCTCAAACCCACGAACCATGAGATCATGACCTGAGCCGAAGTCAAATGCTAACCCACTGAGCCACCCAGGCTCCCCTGGATAATTCCAATTTTATTCAAACTCTTCCAGAGCTTAGTAGAAGAAGGAATGCCTTACAACTAATTGTGTATGGCTGTTGTAACTTTTAATACCCAAACCAAAGACAGTATAAGAAAGGAAAACTATAGGTCAATAAATCTCAATAATAATATAGATAGAAATGTCCTAACAAAAATGTTAGTAAGCCAAATACAATACTGGATTTGTATCAAAAATTCATCATGATTAAGCTGGGTTTAAGCCAGAAATACAAGAATATAAAACTTTATTAATGTAAATCACCATATAAACAGAATGGAAAGGAAAACACAATCATCACAACAGATGCAGGAAAAGCATATGAAAAAATTCAACACTCATTCCTGTTAAAACTCCTAGCAAACTAAAAATAAAAGGTAACTCTCATAACCTGTCAAACAATGTCAATAAAAAACATTAATAAATGTCATACTTAAAATACCAGAAACATTTTCTTTAAAATTTGGAATGAGACCAGGATGACAGTGACACTACTTCCACTTGACATTATGCTGGAGGTCTAGCCAGTGCAATAAGACAAAAAATAAAAATAAACAAGAATATGAAGGTATAGAGAAGTTGTTTTTGGTATGAAAAGGAAGAAACACACTGTGATCATTTGCAGATTATATAATTGCTTATGTATAAAGTCCCCCAAATTTTAAATTCTTAGCAAGGCTCTACATATACAATAAAAAATGTGAAAATAACTGTATTCCCATACATCAACAAAAGAAATATTTTTTAAATAATAGTGTTTATGATAGTGACAAATATATAATACCTAAGACTAAATCTAACAAAAAATGTACTTTATCTTTGTGGACAAAGTTGTACCACTTCATTGAAATATGTTGGGGAAGATCTACTCATTATTTTAAAATTGCAAAAATACGGATAATTGAAAGATCAAACTCCATAATCTCATTATCCAGACAACCATATTATTATGTGTCCTTCCAGCATTCTTTTCTATGCTTTAAAAATATATATAGTTTAACTTACCCAGTACATATAACTTTGCATCCATTTTTTAAAACTTTACCTAATATTATGAGCATCTCTTTGTGTATTTATTCTTTGTAAACACAGCCTGAGGAGAGACAAATCTGGGGTGGTAGTTCTTTCTCTTCTCCCATTTGGAGGCACAGCAAGCTGTGTTGGCCCAGGAGGACTGGGCCAGCTAAGCCCAATGGCAAGGTCTTGGGTGTTGTATATTAACTCTCCTTGCTGAGCTCTAGAGGCCCCTTTTCCCAACAAAGCCATTCCCTCAACTGAAAACTTCTTTTTTTTTTTTTTTTTTAGAGAGAGAGAGAGAAAGAGAGAGTCTCAAGCAGGTTGCATGCCCAGCACAGAGACCAACGTGGGGCTCGGTCTCATGACCTGGGTATCATGGCCTGAGCTGAAATCAAGAGTCTAATGCTTAACAGACTGAGCCACCCTCAACAAAAACATCATTATCACCATTCTCATTTCCCTGTAAATGGCTGTGGCACAGGGGCAGTCCTCCTGGAGCACTCACTTCAGTGGGCTTAGCTCTAACCACCCGTCTTGAGATAATGAGAACTCAAGGATCCTGTACACTCTACTGGTTCTATGCTTGTAAATTTTTCCCTAATAAACCTTACTTAATGCCTGTTCCATGTGTTGCTATTATGTATGTGTGATAGTGTGTGTGTGTGTGTGTGTGTGTGTGTCCATGCCCTTATGGGACATTGGATGTTGCCTTTATACATTAAATAATATTCTGTCATAGAGACAGCCCCTAATTAACTAACTTACTATTGAACAGGTAGGCTTTCCAATGTGTCGATATTATGAATAAAGCTTTGATGACTATCTTTGTGTATAATATTTTGTTTTGTTTTCATTATTTCAGCTCATTTCCTTAACATAGATTTCTGTAAGTGGACTTACTGGTTAATGCTGTTATTTTTTTAATGTTTATTTATTTGAGGGAGAGAACACATGTGTGCCTGCAAGGAGGAGGGGAGGGGAGAGAGAGAGAGAGAGAGAGAGAGAGAGAGAGAGAGAAACCTAAACAGTCTCCGTGCTGTCAGGGCAGAGCCTGACCTGAGCTGAAGTCAAGAGTTAAAGGTTTAACCAAATGAACCACCCAGGTGCCCGGGTTAATGCTATTATAGAAACGTTTGTGTCATTAATACATCCTGCCCAATTTCTTGGCAGGGAAGTCATGCTAATTTACAGTTCCATTAGCAGTATATGAAACAGTACCTGATTCCCAATATTCTCTCCCTTTGGAAAAAATCTGTACTTGGTAGTATCAATTTTAAATCTTGTCAAACAGGACTATGTCCTCCTTTTAATCTTTGTTTAAAAGACTTTCCAGTCCTGGGCTGCGTTGATTAGAATCTCCTGCTCCAGTAAATAGGAAAGCAAGTGAGTCTCTTCATGCTAGGAACTCAGTTTTATCCTGTAGGGGAGTAGGCACGATCTTAACAAATCTCTAAATCTGTTGGGCTTGTCTTAGAAGGAAGAGATTAGCATTAGTTGCATAAAAACTACAGTACTGTATTTTTCTTTCTCCACCATTTAAACAAAAAATCTTAAACCACTCCTTTAATAGATTAGTCAGCAACTTAGGAAAACAGTTTGCAAATAACCCAATCTACTAAACGTGAGTGGGTTATTCTTGTGCAAGAAATCCTGGTAACGGGGAGAGCTGTAGAAGAACTCTTTTTGGTAAGAAAGTGGTTCTCAAGGGGCTCCTGGGTGGCTCAGTTGGTTGAGCCACTGACTTCGGCTTGGGTCATGATCTCACAGTTTTTGAGTTCAAGCCCCACATCGAGGTCTCTGCTGTCAGCACAGAGCCCACTTCAGGTCCTCTGTCCCTCTCTCTCTCCCCCTCCCCCACTTGCACTCTCTCAAAAATAAATAAAACATTAAAAAAATAAAGTGGTTCTCAAAAGATAGGATGCATCCAAATCCCTGGGGGAACCTGTAAAAGTGTATTCTGGGGCCCACCACCAGAATCTGATCCCTATGCATTGGGTGCGGTCCAGGAATCTGCGTTTAACCTATGCCCAGGGTGATTTTGATACCGGTGATCAATGGACCACATTTTAAGGACCTTGAAAGACAATGATAGCATCTGCTCTTAAGATTTTTTTTGTAAGCTAAAACCACCTTACTGAAGTTGTAAGGCACTGGGAATTTGGGTTCTTGATCAAGCTTGGTTCTCAAGAATATTTTCAGCCTTATTCTTGGTGCTCAAGTTTTGCTGGAATTAACAGACCTCGTTTTTTACCAGCATGCAAGCCCGGCTCTTCAGCTCCCATCAGATTATTAGACAGCCGAAGCCTGTCTTTCTCGCCCTGCCCAAATACATAGCATATTTGCAGAGCTGAGAGCTAGGGATTTGAGTGCAAAGAGCTGATATTTGAGAGAAACACTTTCCCTCTCCTCTCCCTCCTTTTTCTATGACAGTCCGTCTTCTACTTCACCGAAAAGACCATCTAACTTGATCTCCTATGTCCCAGAACCCTCTCCACCAGGAAACATCTTTGCCCTCACCCGGTCCCTCATCTCACCCCAGAAGACTGGCTCAATCTCTACCAAAAGGATACACACACAGAGACACACAGAGACACACCCAGTGCCCTTTCTGCTCCCCACTTCTCTCCTCAGGTGGCTTAGTCCATCGCTTCTCTGAGAGTCTCCTTCTCTTCTGTTGACAAACAATCCACAAGATGGATGAAAGACTTATTTCACGTCAAGAGAGACATAGGTCTCCTTATCCCTATCTTTTGTTTCACCCACAGGCATCCTGAAAGATGGTTCTACACTCTCTACCTCTTTTTTATCACCTATCTTCTCCTTACACTCGGCCCTCCACCTCAGTCACCTCAGCAAAAACACTTTCCTGAAAAGTTACCAAAAAAAAAACCCCAAAAAACAAAAATAAAAAAACAGCTCCTTTCTAATCACCAAAACCAATTTTCTTTTCAGTCTTCGTTAGTCTCTGTGAAGTCTGGCACCGTCCATTCATCTGGTCGACAAGTATTTATTGAGCATCCACCTCAATCTTCTCCTCAGCCAGTGTCCCCTTACTATTCGCACCCATTGCCCTCCTGGAAGCAGAACAATTCTGCTCGTCCAGCACTCTCCCCATTCTTTCTGCTCCCTGGGCCATTTCTCTTCTCTTCCCAGCCCCCAGATGAAGTCAGCTTTCTGAGTGTCATCTCCAGACCTTCCCTTTCTTTCTACACTTTCTTTCTGGCTAGACTACATCTATTTTTACACCTTACAAATCTGTGATTCTACCCTGACTTCACACCCATTTTTCCAGATTCGCCTTTCCAATGATTTCCTGTCGGCCTGTCAAATGCAACACGACCAAGCCAAACTTTTCCTCAAACTGTTTCTTCCATCTTCCTTCCTTATGTTAATTGTAACATCATGTCCCCCAGATGCTCAGGACAGAAATACCTGAGTCATCTTTGATTCTTTCCTCTTCCTGGTCTCCAGCATCATAGTTTGGTACCAACTATTATTCCTCCAAATTATTTCTCCCACCATGGTCTCTTGTTCACTTGCTGTGTTATCCTTATTACCCTGACCAATGCCGCAGCCTCTAACTGCTCCTCCCGATTGCTCCACACCCCACCTTGACCCACTGCCAGCTTGACATTCAGCAATAAGAACCATAAAGGAGAGTCTCTCATCACCTCCTTAGCAGGGACCTCTTTAGAAAATGCCTGTACTGCCCTTCCTTGGAAGGTAGCTGCTTGGATCCTAAGGGCATGGGTCTGGTTGTCTTATCAGGGCCACAGAGACTGGTGACTGGAATTGTTCCTGTCGCCCTGTCACAACTGTGATAAGGAAATCAGGGTGCTGAAGCATGTATCCTTAGAGAGAGGTCATTTGATTCTGATTGACCTTCCTCTGGTTGTGTCTGAGAAGAGTGTTTAATTGTTTTTTCTGTAGGCCTGTCTGTACTGCAGCGTGGTTTCTGTAAGGAATACCCATTACCAAGGCGTTTCTGTGGGAGACATTGTCTCCTCTTTGAGTTCTTGAGTGTCAACTGACTTGTGGTTAATTGATCCATACAGTTGGGAATAGGGATTTCTTTTGTACTGCTCTCACTAGGTACATTTTGACTCTATAAATAATGCAAATGTTGATACCACATATTTGCATAGTGTTTTATAGCTTCTCTTAGTCAATAGTGCTCCCATTTCACAGATGAGGAAACTGAGATTTGGAGAGCCTGAATAGCTTGCTCAACATTGCATGCCTTGTAAATGACGGGGCAGGGGCTCAAAGGTAAGCATCAAGACTTGGAAATTGTGAGCTATTGTTTAGCTGTGAGAGGTCACTGAGGGTATAGTCTCTCCACAGTTTGGGCTCTTCTAACCCTTCCTCAGGAGAGATGAAGTAGAGGGATGGAGAAAAGATGACTAACTTGCCCTGAGTTCTTGGTCTGCCACAAGCTGAGTGGTCTGAGCCCTGGGGACAGTTTGGCACATTTTCAGGGGCAAATGATATGACTCCGGGCTATTTCTGCCAATTTTCCTGGTGTCTCCTTTTCCATGAGGATGTCAGAGTGAGTTATGATGGTTGTTGACCCCTTGGGGTGATGAAACTACTGTCAGAAGACACATGTGTGATATTGCCTAAAACAGATAGTTTAAAAGAAGTTATCTCAGAGGAGGAGCCTGCATCAAGGACTAGTGAGGGCATCAGGGCTGGCACTGAGGTGGGGCATTTCTCTGAGTCCTGGAACCCTCCATGGGTTTCTTGGCTACTACTATAGTGAGAGAGCTCTCAGCAAGACAGTTATTAAACTGTGTCTAGGAGGGGTGTCTAGCATTCTCTGAGTCCTCTCAGGGCTTCAGGGATGGCAGAGGTTGATGGTATTGATAGACATTGTTTCTCCTGTGTGGCCCTCTAGTGACTCCACAGGTATGAGGAGGCGATGGGTGTGTTGTTGACTTAGGGGAAGGAGTGGTGGATGTAGTGGTGATGCTGGTGGAAGATAACATTCCCACAGTGCGATGAATCACTCCTTTAAGGGAAACAAAGCTTATGTCTTACGTGCCTGTGTTGTGAGCAGAGGTTTATTCTTAGTGCCTGGTCTGTTTGTCTTGAGTCATTCCTGAAATTGGAGGTGAGGAACCCATGAGCCATATTACCCCCAAAGTTTCACTTTTCTGCTGTTATTTCCTGATTGGTGGGGCTCTTTGCCAGGCTGTGCCTGGGGCAGTCTAGAGCTAAGGAAGCATCCAACTGTGAGGATAGCCTTGAAGAGAAAATGAACTCATGGATGGGCGGCAGGTGCCCTGAAAAGTATAAAGAGGTCAGCAGAGGGAGGCAGGACCCCCTGCCTTGCCACCCCATGTAGGGAGCCAAGGGTCATTTGTGTGTGTGTCAGCCTCAGAACCAGCACAGCTCTCACCCTCATCATGGTAACTTGTGCAGCCTCAGAGGAAGAACCAGGTCATGGAAACTGTTGCTTACACACATCTGGGTCTGTGCTTCTCAGGGTTGAAGACTGTCATTCCCTTGGAAATTCTTGGTGACCAAATAATGAAATTTCTGAGCTGTTCCTGGACTGTGGGTGATTTCAGGCTTCTGTCTCTCTGTGGTCAGGGTTTGGGAGCTGGAGAGCTCCAAGAGCTGCCCCTCAGGGACCTAGTGTTAGTGTGAGATGATATATACAATGGCTGTTAGAGCCATGGCTGTAGCAACTGAAATAGGTGACAATGGAGGTTGTGGCTATGGTTTCTGTTTCTATTTTTATCTTAGAGGAAACAGAAACTGTGACCAGCATTCTGTCTGTTGGGTATGTTTCCTCCATTGTTCCTAGAATTCAAGATGAGGAAAGACGCTAACTCAGAATGTCCTTAGGGTTACTGATCTCATGATATCTTCAGCACCTAGAATGTGGCTGGCATACAGGGATTACTTCATGGACATCTGTTGAATAAATGAATTCAGGTGTCTCTGTCCCCTGGTCTTTGGTTTCTCCAACTGAGATTTCTGAGAGAGGGTGAGGCTGCACTTTTTCTCCTGTCATTGTCACAGTGGTGCTGGGGCCAGGAGGAGGCCAACACCATGATTGCAGCCTGGGAGGTGTGACCACCACTGTATCAGACTTCAGGCCACTGTAGCTAAACTTCTAAGGGCAACCCTAGGCTAGGAGGTTGTGCCTGCCTCAGATGGGAGCCAGGGAGACATGAAATCCAAAACCAAGATGATGGAGCCTAGAGATAGAACTTCTGAGGAGAGGAAGGGGTGGGGAAGAAGAAAGTTGGAACTGTGCTTGTGAACATCTGTTCAAAGCTGGGTCTTGACATCTCTTTGCTTGGTTCTGGAGCTTCTGGGGTTTTCACTAGGGCAACCTTAGTGCCACTACACAGATGCTGGCAGAAGTTTGGTCAAATGACCTGTGACGGTATCCAAGGTGAAGAAACACCTTGGCATTGTTTGGGGCGTGACTTAAGTAGGTGTAGTTGGAAAGGAGGGATAAATTTCTTGCCTTGGAGCCAACTGTGAAGATCAGATTCTAATTTTTTTCCCCATGGTGTTATTGACCTAAATATTTCAGACCAACTCAAAGGAGGTGGCTCCGTTTACTAAGAAGGAATAGGAAAGAGATGCTTGAAGAAGCTATAATGATGTCAGTGACTTTTTCAACACCCCAGTTCTCTCAGAACACAGGTTAGCTGGTCTTTGACTCAGGGAAGAAGGAAATGAAACGAGAAAACAAGATTGTAGTAACTACTGTGATTTGGTGTTTGCTTGGTTGTTTTATCTGTGATTCTTGACAGACATGGTGCTTCTGGAACCACCTAACTAGGATCTTTCTGAGCCTGACATGGACAATTAATGGCAGAATCTGACAAGGCCATGGGGTGGTTAAAAGCATGTTCTAGAGTCAAACTGATCAACATTCTCTGTGTGACATGGGCAAGTTACTTGACTTCTCTGAGGTTTGAGGTCCTTATCTATAAAAGTGGGGTGATGGTAGATAATTGTAACACCAATGTGTGTGATACATGTGAAATGCTTAGCTCAGTACCTAAGCTCAATAAATGGCACTTGCACTGTCTGTTACCTTGATGATTGCAAAGTTCTCAGATCCTGATGAAGGCAGCAGTCCTTGTGACTTAATGCTGTTTTCACAACTGCCTGTTCCCTTCCCAGATCTCTGCTGCTACCACCAGGCAAGCCAGAACAACTTCTGCCTGGACTCCTGCAGTCAGCAGTGAACTGGTCTCCCATTTCACCCTTGTCCACTTCCAATCCATTTTCCCCTACTGTATCCAGAGTAGTCATTCCAAAGTTCGAATATGACTATGTCACTTCTCTACCTAAACCCCTCTCTGTCTACCCATTTTAGTTCCTTAAAACCCATAATCCATTCCAAGGCTTACAAAGCCCTGCATGATATAGCACCTGCCTCTTTCAGGTCCTTCCAAGTCAAGCTTTTTCCTGCCTCTGCATGTCTTCTGCTGCCTGGCTTGTGCTTCTTCCCTCTCCTACTCCACCTGACTTACTACTTACTACTCAGTCTTCTCATCTCAGCTCAAAGGGCAGCACTTGGTCAGAGAGACCTTCATGAACTTACTAATTTAAATTAAGTCTGTCTATTTTACTCTCATCAAAACATTTGTTCAACATAACACCACATTTGTTATTGGGAATTTTTCTATACTTATTTTATGTCTTTCTGCATACTAGATCTTAGCTCTAGGAGGCTGGGCCCTGTCTGTTCCATCCCTCACTATGTACACACAATGCTGCCCTAGAACAATGTTGGGCACTCCTAAAATAGTTGTTTAATTAACAAATGTATGAACAAATGAATGAATGGGTGGATGGATGGATGAACGGATGAATGGATGAATGAATGAATGTCTTCACAGGGGTTGTGAGTGTTTCTGTTCATCCTCATTGGTGGGCTGGGCTGGTTTAGAGATTTGTTTGTAAAAGTTTGTGTTATACAATGCAAACACAGTGAACGAAGAGTTCAGAAATTGGGATTCTAGTTCCAGCTGCCCAACTTACTGGTTGTGTGAACTTTAAAAAGCTTTGGAGGCAGGAACTATGCATGAGTTAATTCATCTTTGTGTCCAGAGCACTTGGCATGAGTAAAAGTTCAACAAGTGAATGAATAACTCCAAACTTTTTCCTTCTTTGAAGTTCCCAAAGCCCATCACCAACAGGACTTTGGAACTCAAACTGCTATTTTCACTGGGGGCATTTATGTAGAGAATAGATATCTTAAAAATGCACACTGAGCTGCCTACAGCACAAGCCAGTGCCCTCTGTATGGCCATGGCCATGACTGTAGAGGCTTCATCCACAAGCACAGACACCCAGCTCCTGGAGCCTCTTCAGAGTCTCAAGCAAGATGTTGAGTATTTGGACCACTGCAAAGTGCCAACAAATTGAATTCATTTCAACTCAACTCATCCATTCTGTGCTGGGGAATGGGCATAACAATGATGACTAAGTGTCTGCTTGCCATGAATTCAGCCTAGTAGAAGGAAAGATGAATATTTGAGGAGGAAGTTTGGAACTAGGAGATCTCCTATAAAGTCTTCAGTCCTGGCCTTTGATGAAGTGGCTCAGAGAGCTGCATTACATGCCTCCCTGAAGCATTTAGCAGTGCCATGAGACCAGGGAATAGACAGCAAAGCACTTGTTTGAACACATAAAAAGCCAACTGCTTCTTGGCCTCTTTCGGGAATGAAGACCTAAATCACTTGCATGTCAAACACTTCCTGGACAACCTCAGCCTCCAGAGCTGAGCCCAGAAATCAAGGATCAGGAGAACATTGCTGGGCAAGGAACCGAGAAGCAGTGGTGTCAGCTCTAGTGGGGGCTGTGCCCAATGGCAGAGCTGGCATTCAGGGTCAGTTCACATGATAAGCCACATTCTAAATAAGCCGAGCCAGCCCTTGCAAGCCCACAGGAAGGACAGGGATGGCCTTTTAGAGGCTCCTTGGGTGAATGGAAATGCCTGAGCCAACAGAAGTGTCCTTTCCATTCCTGGATTCACCCTCCTCACCCCCAATCTCCCCAGCTCTAAAAGGTAGCAGTAGACCTTCTCTCAAACAAGATTTTATGGCTCTTCTACTTTATACCATATAGTACCTCATTTTATCTTCACCACAACCTTATGAAATAGTCCTTTCCCATTTAACTCATTTTGCCATTAAAGACACCAAACTAAAGGGACTTTTCTCATGTGTCCTTAGGCTGGCTAAGGGCAACATTCACTCAGTGTCTTCTGATTTGAAGTTCCTGCTCTTTGCTGTACATTTTGCTAAGCCACTTGCCTAAATTTGATCTATTTTCTTATTAGGACCTGTTATTCAGGGGTTCTCTCCTTTTCAGTGTCTCCAAGCACAGTGAGAGTTTCCTGGGGTGGGGCAGATGTCCTGTGCCCTTGGTGGCAAGTTGGGTAGGACTCTCCCAGACTGACAGATAGACTGAAGATTCTCTGAGAGAGGGAGAGCAGAAGACCCTTCTCTCTGGGGTCCTCTGTGACAGCAATCTCCTCTGTCCTACACTTGTGGCAGCCCAGTAACCTTCCCATGGGGGCACAGGGCAGGGCAGCAGCCCCTCAGTTACTGGGCCACTGATAGTATTGGCAACTGGGTTTTTTTTTTTAAGTTTATTTATTTGTTTTTGAGAGAGAGAGAGAGAGAGAGAGAGAGAGAGAGACCTGTGTGCACATGGGGGAGGGGCAGAGAAGGTGGGGTGGGGAGAGAGAATCCCAAGCAGGGTATGTACTGTCAGCACAGAGCCCAATGTGTGGCTCAAGCTCATGAACTGTGACATCATGACCTGAGCTGAAATTTGAGGCTTAACTGACTGAGCTACCCAGGTGCCCCAGCAACTGAGTTTTATTTTGACCCAGTTTCCTTGCCATAGACTGTGGAATCAGGGTCGCCAGGCTTCCTCAGAGTCACTCTTGCTGGGAGCCACTAGTAGCCATTGAGTTTCCATTGACTCCCTGTCCAGCCCACCTCTGTCCACCCTCCTTTTCCCCTTTCACATTTGACAGCTGGGCTTTTCCTTCAAGAAGCCATTTCCACTGTAGCATCTTTGTGGAAACCGCAGTGTTTTTCTTTCTGGTGGAGAGGCTCTGACACCTATTCCAGGGATGAGCCAGGCCTGGGTGAGGGTACTGGCAGCAAGTGTGGAAACAGGTCCTAGTTTCTGTTAGGCAGTTCACCCATATGTCACCCTCAGCAACCCAAGGGAATGGGAGACCACTTCCTACTTTCCCAGAAGCTTGTTGGAGCACATAAAGGGGGAGGGGGTGGGGGGCGGGTGGCAACTACCTGTCCAATGGAGACTGTTTTTTCCCTCACATCCTCTAAATGCTCAGCCAGATGCTTGAGGCATCTCTTCCCACCCCATACCCACCTTCTTTGTGGGCTCTGCTCCATCTTGTCCCCTTAACAATGTACAGGCCCCAGCACTCCAAGTCATCCTTTCTTTCAGGTCCTCACCTTCATGGTCCTTTACTCCTTCTCTTGTTCATACCCCACGGATCCCCAAGGCTTTTTCCTCCCACCTCAGTTCTTGTCCTCTGAGCTCTTCTTCATGGATTTCCTGGTTCCTCCTGAGCTGGAGGACCCTAAGACAGGACTAAGTACAGAGCTGGGACTGAACACTTTTTCTGTTGACTTTACATCACAGAATATCAAAACTTAAGAACTTGGGAATTCAGAGGTCATGCCATTCACCACCTGGTTTTTTACATAGGGGAACCAAGGCCTGGAGAGAGAGAGGACAATAGGACCTAGACATAGGAACCAGATCAGTTAGTGGCAAAGCCAACACTGGGCCCCAGGGCCCCTAAATCCAAGCCACCTTCTCCCCATTGCCTATGGTCATTAACCCCCATGGACACCCCTTCCATATCCCTCTCTTCTACTCCTAAGTGGCTTGCCACTGCAGGCTCCTTCCAGCCTCCATTTCCTTATGATGTGATGAGTATTTTGGGCAGAGGTAAAGGGGGGTATGGTGGGAGGGTTGGAGGGTTGGGGAAGTGGTAGTTGTTTCATTTGCTCTTAGCCAAGCCCTTAAACATATCAAGGAAGGCAGAGTATTACACTTCACCAGTACTATCTCTCTTAATATCTGTAATAGAATATACTCTTTCTGGCCCACTCCCAAGAAATGATCCCTTGGGTGAAAGCTTCCCCAGGCCTATTGAGGAGGGGAGAGAGCTGTGACTATTTCTTTGGTCTGGGCTCTTGACCCCTCATCCTCTTCTGAGCCCCAGAGCCTCTCAGAAGGCTCAGACATCTAGAAATTCAGAATAAAACCTGGTCCTGGAGCCAGGAGCAGCTTGGAGGAAGACTACAGGATACAGGGTGAACTTCTCCAACAGGCCTTGCTTCCACCCCATTCATAGAAAGGAAGTGGAGTGTGGAGGAGGCCAATGCTAACACCAGGCCTATGAGTCCTGCCCTGAAGGCATTATCCCAAGAGGAGGTTTTTCAACCTCAGGTCAGAGGCAAGAAGCCAACTGCCCCACACCTCAGCTGCTCTCTGGTCTCGCCTATTTCTAAGTCAGTCTGCCTCTTTTTTTCCTCGTCCCTTTCCTTTCAGGTCTGCCTCTGGTTTTCCCCACTTTCTCTCTCTCTCTTTCTCTCTCTCTCTCTCTCTCTGTCTCATTCATCTGCTTCTCACTGTCTTTTCCTCAGACTCTGCATATTTATGTCAGTTTTCCTTCACGTTCTGTCACCCGGCTTTCCTGTTTTCTCTGTGTCAGCCTCTCTCCTCAACTCTCCCTCTCTCTCTCTCTTTCTACAGTTCCACCTACCTGTCTCTCTCCCCACAAAATAAAGCCATATTTCCCCCAGTGGGTTTCCCAAAACCAGGCCACTCCTGCCCGCTAAGCACCTCTCTGCTTCTCACTGTCTCTATCTCCTCTTTTCTCTGTTTCTCTAGTGTTCTCCCCACTTCTCTCCTCCTCTTGTCTCATCACTTCTCTCCCTTCTCTCTCCCTCCTTCCCTCTCTCTCCTTCCCCCAGCCCCGGCTCCCTGAAGTCAGCCATTCCCTGCCCCAGAATGCTGCCCCAGGTGCATCACTTACCCAGGACCATTGGCCAAAGGAGACGGGAACATAAACAGCTCAGGAACACCCAGGGGACCCTCCTCCACTGGGCTCCCCTCATGGCTCAGAAAGAGTCCCTCAGGTTCCCCCAGGGAAGCTCTTCAGCACAGAAGCAGTGGGTATGAGGAACAGGTAAGGAACAGAGGTGAACTTGTCTGTACCAGCTGCTGGTCTGAAACAGGTGTATTTCCCTGAGGGGCCAGAGTACCAAGGGAGGAGGACAAAAGAAGGCGGGGCCCCATGCCAATCATCCTTGCCCCGTCTTTTCTTTCCTCAATCTCCACCTCTTTCCCCCACCAGGAAAAAAAGAAAACGCTGATATACCTATTGCTCTGTCCCTGGTCAGCCTGAGCCAATTAGGGGGAGGGATGGGAGGAGGATGTGGGGGATGGAAACCAGGGCAAACTGGGAATGAGTGGGCCACCCTCCTGCCTGGGATCCTGGACCCTCCTCTCCCTCCCAAGGGCTGCCTTGTCCAGCCAAAGCTTTGGACTGCGTCGGTGGGAGGGAGCCTTTCAGAAGAAATGGCAGAGGAGAATGGGGAACAAAGGGGCCAAGAAGGAGTGAGTTTAGGGCTGTATGAATTGGAGGATGAGATTTGAGGAGACCCTAAGAAACACAGGAAGTGGGGGGGGGGGGAACATTGTAGGAATCAGAAATACCCTGTATGTAAATTTTGGAAAGAGGTGTTGGGCTCAGAATATCTGCTCAGCACCAGGCACGTGGCAGACTCTCACCAAATGGTGGGTTTCTTCTTTCTAGAAGAGGGAGCACAGAGCCAGGGTCCAGAGAGCCCAAGGCCACCTGGGAAAGTGGCTTGAGGGATCTGGGATGGGTGGTTGAGGGTAGAATCAGGGGAGAAGTAATAGTGATCCCACAAGAAACTGAGATTTTTCTGGAGATCTTAGGGCTCAGGGCACCCCATTTTTACTTATTGTGATTTGCTCACAACCAAGAAGGGACAGGAACCCCAGACAGGGTGTGCTGGGCAAAGTTCTGAAGGGAGGGTAGTTGGTGTAGCTCCACAAAGGAAAACAGTGGAGATATTCCCCCATCCTTTGCCACAGCATAAACCCCTGCTTCTGGTTCCTCAAGACTTGGTTTCCTGAATGTGGGAATCTGTGGAGCGATTGGTCACAAAGCAAGGAGCTCAGGCTCTCAGACACCGCACAGCCCAGGATGAGGAATTTAGCATTTCCACATTCTCAGGCAGAGCGAGCCATATCCAAAGAGGAGTAAATGGCTGACACTGTGATGACACTTCAGAGGACCATGAAGGCCCCACCACCTGTTGGCTTCTTGCTCACTGAAGCTAAAGTCCAATTACAGCCAGAGCACAAAGGCCAGATCTTCCAGTTAGAATGTAGATACTGCAGAAAAGTAACATGGTGTCCCCACCAGTCCCTGTACCTCTGTTTGGATGAATTGCTCCCATTCTCTCCTGAGAGCAGGAAACCCATAAAGGTAAACGGACATTTCAGGCATAGAGTACCTAGACAGAATAGGAGGGGGATATCACTGAAGAGAATTTACATAGACACCAAGACCCAACTTGGCCTTCTTAATAATATTTCTGTCATGAGTTTTCTCTATTAACCTGCTGTGTGTTTTGTTTGGTGACACTGTCTGGACACTACAGAGTAGAAAAAAACTTTCCAGGTTAGACCAAAGTAAGAGTTGGACACACTGTTGACCTGACGTCACAGATAACCTCCCACTTTCCAATGCAAGGAAGACCAGAGGCATAGTGTTTTTCAGAGGCCACTGTGGTGGCCAAGATTCCACTGGGCATTAGGACACCTGGGCTTGAATCTGCCACCCAAGGTAAGTCATAGCCTCCCTGAACCTTGTTTTCCTTATCTATAAAACAGGCATAATATGTCAAGGGAAAACCAAAGCTGGACAGTAATTAAAGCGGTAAAACCAGATTTTATTCAAAACCCTTGCAGTAGGGGGAAGGACTTCAGGATAGAACCAAGCTCAACTCTGGATGCAACGTGGACAAATGGGAATTTATAGTTAAGGAGTGAGGTGGCGGGGGAGGCGGTTGGGGGGGGTGGTCAGTGGATGGGAAACTACTAAGAGAAAACACCAGTGGAAGTGGGATTCTGGCTAAACCAACCTAACTGGACTCTTGCCAAAGACAGGCCAGGGTGATCAAACATCACCTGGGGGACAGTGGGGGATGAGGGACCAGACAGGACATTGAGGCGACCAGATATTGAGTATGGAGCACTGTTGCTGAACTGAACTCGCAGGGTTCTTACTAAAACTGGATTTTACAAGGAAGTACATAGATGGGCCTAGAAGAAGGTTCCAGAGCCTAAGATGTGGTCAAGCAAAGTATCTCTGTCAAATAACACCTCAAAGATTGTGAGCTCATACATATTAAAATGCTTTAGAAATGTTAAGACACCCGGAAAGGGCATGTGGCCCCTCATTTCATCCGAACATCATCCCTAAGGCTGGAAACTGATAAGGGCAGCCAGGTGACAAGGAGGAGTGTGGAAAAGAATTTCCAGGCCCATCTGCATTTCAGGGTCTTTGCTGTGTCCCAGTGGGGTTTAGACATTGGCATATGCAAATCTCATTCATCTTTTCCCTGCCTGCCTCAAGTCCCCTCTCCGTTTCCCTTTTAGCCCGGCTCCTTCTTAATTCGCCCATATTCCAGAGCTGGGATGTTTCTGGGTCTGTAACAAATGCTTCTCTCTTTGTCTTTTGTCCTTCCTTTTCCCCTCCCAAGGCATCTGATGGGGACTCAAAGGGGTGAGTAAGAGGGGAGGCAATGAGTGTATTCTCTCTGTTTTGCCAGGTAGAGATCTCCTAGGCCAGAAGACTGCGGGGTTTATTCATGGGCAGGAACCTGAAACCAACTTTAAGCTGATATTTTGTGGGGAGCACCAAGAGAGGTCAGTCTGGACTTGGGGTATAAGTAAATTGGAGCAAGGACAAGGTTATGACCTTTTCACATGAAAGAAAGTTACAGACTTGGCTTGAACAGACTCAGCCTGGGTTCTGGGCAGTGAAGTCAAGATCCTAAAGAGAGATTTCTCTTCTAAGCTAACTGGAGCAGGAGCAGGACGTCCTAGTTTTTTGGGTTTGGGGGGTGGTGGTGGCTAAAATTGCTTACATCCTTATAATTTGTGCCCAGATAGACCCTCATGCTGCTAATAAACTTATTTCTCATCAGATTTAAGGTACCTAGACTGAGATGGTGCAGGAAGGCAGACATTTATTAATCTGGTTTATTAAGTCCTAAACATAAAGACTTATAACTGGAGTGCTGGGCCCATGTATGTCCCCATAACCCTGTGAGGTGCGTATCAACCTCCTATCTCATGTGGGAGAGAACCCAGCCTCAAGGAGATGAACACATGCTCCATCATTGCTGAGTCCTGGTTCAGGTTGGGTGATCAAGGGAAATTGGAGAATGCTCTCCTGACCACTTGGCCCAGACCACAGAACACAAAGCTGCAGTCTGTGGTCAGCCTGCCTCCAGAGGAAAAGAAGGGATTGAACATGTGCTGAGTGCTTACTTTGTGCTGAACCGGCTGTTAATTCCCCCAGGCAGACATGGAGATGTGCCTTTAAGGAAGGACTGTGGTCCAGCTGCAAGGGGCGTGGTTAGTTGGCAGCCTCCAACTGCTAGCTCCTTCTCGGCTTTCAAGCCAAGGCAGTGGTGCAAGGTCCCGGCTATTCCCCCTCACCCCAGCCCCCACCAGGACAGCTCTAACAGGTGTTGGGTTCGCCAAGGTGACAAAGGGCAGCTCCGATCCCAGGGCCTTGGCTCCCAGACCCTGGTGAAAGCAAGGGCTGTGGCCTTTTGGGCCACATAAAGGCCCCTGTCATTCTCCCAAGATTGGGTTTCTCAGTCCATTTCTTTAAAAGTGCCGAGTATTTTCACACCAATTAACTTATTTCCCTTCTCATTTTACTTATGGGGGTGGGGGCTACAGGGTGGGGGATGGGGGATGGGTATAATGCCTACACAAGCAGCATCTTCTCGCCTGGTGTCTCTGTGAAGGAGGAGCCATCCTGAGTGTGCAGGCAGAGGCCCAGGGGAAGTACCGACTTGAGGCCCAGAAATCTAAGTTTATCCATTTACTCTGATTTATTTATATATTTGCCACACAGCCCTTAATTTGTGTTTGTCAAAACACTTGATGTAAAAAGGCAACTCCTAAAAAAAATAGAAGCCAGTAGAGAAATAGGATTCACAACGTAAGCAGAAATTTCTCAGCCAATTTTTTGTTGTATTTTAGGGAAAATACATTGTAAATATGAGGCCAACTTCTGATGGAATATAGTAAAGATGGTCATTTTTAGAGTGTTTATGTTTTAGAGTGTTTAGATATCAGCTTTAGGCTGATGACTTGATAAGAACCATTCAGTTGTTTAAAACATCTTACTAACGTATTCTGCTTTTAGAACATGTCCAAACCTAAAATGTCACCAGAAATAAGATGACCTATACTAATTAAAAGGAATGGTGCTCTTAGTCTAAAAGAAAAGTTAGAATCTCTAAAGGAAAAAGTGCATGTATTAAATGAGTCCTTCCTGTTTCTTCATTTTGGCGAGTTTATTTTAGATCTAAACATCCCCCTGATGTACTATGAGCTTAAAATTTTCTGTATGTTTTAACTAGAAAGAGAAACTAATCAGAAATAAAGAAGATAAACACATTGACTCAATAGATTCTCCTTTTCCAAGCAAAGCTACAGGCAAACTAACAAAGTAGAAAAAGCAAAAGGCATGAAAGGTTTGCAGTTCCAACCCATCTAAATGAGTATTGGTGAGAGAAGGAAAGTCTTGCCATCTACTGAGATGAGCAGGGGCAGGTGGCTCAGGGTTCTGCCTCTGTTTCCAGGGTGGCTACTATCCCAGTGACACAAACAATCTTCGAAAGGCTCACGCTTTAAAATTTTTTTTTAAATTTTTTTCATGTTTATTTTTGAGAGAGAGAGAAAAACAGAATGTGAGCAGGGGAGGGGCAGAGAGAGAGAGACACAGAATCTGAAGCAGGCTCCAGGCTCTGAGCTGTCAGCATAGAGCCTGATGCAGGGCTTGAACCCACAAACAGTGAGATCATGACCTGAGCCGAAGTCAGACGCCTAACCGAATGAGCCACCGAGGCACCCTGGCTCATGCTTTGATAACAGTGATGTTCTGGGACACCTAGGTAGCTCAGTCAGTTAAGCGTCTGACTCTTCATTTCAGCTCGGGTCATGATTTCATGGTTCATGAGACTGAGCCCCTTATTGGACTCTGTATTGAAAGTGGAGCCTGCTTGGGATTCTCGTTCTCTCTCCCCCTCCCCCACTTGTACTGTCTTTCTCCCTCAAAGCATTTAAAATAATAATAATAACAATAATAATAATAGCGATGTTGTGTTCTAAGAGGTCGGCTCGTACTAACACATTTCATCTCCACAGCAATTTCATGAAGTAGGCACGGTCATTGCCCTATTCTATCTGCAGGTGAGGGGACTGGGGCACAGAGATCGCACCCGGCCACAGCCCTGCGTCCATTCACTCAAATTTGAAGAGCAGAACACTAAGTCCAGGAAGTTAGGCACAGTGCTAAGTCAAACCCCCAGGGGCCCAAATTTGCTCTCTGCAGCCTACAGTTAGGTTTCCCTTTCGAAATTCTGAAATAAAAAAAGAACTCAACATAACTTTAGAACTGGAAGAGACTTGGGCAATCCCATGTAGTCACACTCCTCATTCAACCAGGGAAGAGGTGCAGACCCAGAGAGAAGGGAGTGTCCGAGTTCACGAGGTCGGTGAGTGGCTGATGTGGGCCTTGGCCCCAGGTCTCCAGTGCTCTTTCTGCTTTGCTGTCTTGCCTCCTGCGTTTATTCGTTGTCCTGGTTGTCCTCGCACTTTCCTGGCACCCCAACCAGAATCCCTGCCCTTAGGGTAGACCTGTGTTCCCAGGAAACACTCATTATGTCATTATGGGAACTGAACAATGACAGATTGTCCTCAGACAGGACAGCCGACAGACATCTCCAACTCAGCCTTCTGACCGAGAGTCCAGGCCAGGCCCAAAATTGT
Source organism: Prionailurus viverrinus (assembly GCF_022837055.1). Taxonomy (NCBI): domain Eukaryota; kingdom Metazoa; phylum Chordata; class Mammalia; order Carnivora; family Felidae; genus Prionailurus; species Prionailurus viverrinus. Next base: position 87,898,961 of record NC_062569.1, on the reverse strand, counting down.
CTTTTAAAATAAAGCTTACTGGTCAGTATTTTTTTCCCCATTATAAAAGCAATACATGCCCATTATAGCAAATATGGAAAATATTTAAAAGTAGAGAGAAGAAAAACATCATCAATGTTTCACCGCCAAGAAAAACCTCTCTTAATACATTGACAGTTTTCTCACTTCTTCCTCATACACATAGTTTTAATCTATCATATCACAGATAAAATTTGGATTCCTACTTTACCACTAACCTTAAACCCAGGCATTTTCTCCCATTATTATAAACACTTCATTCACATATTTTTCATAAAACTCATTTGAGTGGACTACTACCATATCTTATTTAATTATGTTGGACACGGCTTATTTACAGTTGTACTTATTACAGGTAATGCAGGGTGGAGAGTCTTCGTGCCTGAAGCTCCTTGCATGTTTAGGCTCATTTCCTTAGGTGAGAATCAGGCCTTGTATGTCTTTGTAGACTGCTCTGACCTTCCTTCTAGAGCAAGAAGTCAATGAACATGAATTAGCTATGTCTACAAGATGTGGGGTCCCTTAAGTCTCTAAGGCTGACAGTCTAATGGTGGAGGTGAACCCAACGGAATGAGATAATTACTCAGGCGACCTAAAAATAACAGGTGAATTAAGGACTCTGCAGGTGGGTTAAGAAACAGGTGGAGTCCCTTAAGGATGCCTTCACTCTTCTTATAAGGACATGAGTCATTGGAGTAGTGCCCACACTAAGCCAGTATGACCTCTGTTTAATGTAACTAATTATATCTGCAAAGATTCTATCTCCAGATAAGGTCACAGTGAAGTTCTTGGTGATATGAATTTTGGGGGGGCACTTATCCAAGCTAGTATAATCTCTGAAGAAAGTTTGGGAGGGTAAGTGTATGGGATGACTTCTACAGGGAAGTCCAGCAGGGAAGGCCACTTCATCCTGGGCTGGCCCTGGCAACCCCAAACGCCGCACCCCACCCCACCCCCCACCCCCCCGCCTCTGTCACTGTCACCGCTGAGCTCCCAAGCCAGTCTGGATGGCCAAAGGAAATGGCTGTACTTGATCCCTTGATCAAACTTCCCAGGGGTGGGAGGCTGGGCAGGCAGCGTTTCTAGCCCTGCCTCCTTATGTCCATGCAGAGGCCACCCCTCACTCCCTGGGAGGGCTGAAGAGATGTGGTGGAAAATGGAGTATGAGGCCCAGCCTGAGCTGACCTCACCTGTCCCCTCCCCATGATTTCAGCCCTGCTCTTTCAAAGGTGGACCTTCTACAGCTGAGTGAAGGCTTTGTACTTCCTGGTCTCCTTCTGAACCCAGAGAAGAGAATAAGGGTGGGTAAAGCAAGAGGGACAGGGTGTATAAATATAAATTAACCCTACCCTGTGCCCAGGCATTCCACAGCTGGGCATGGCAGCCAACTCCCCACCCCCCACACCAGACCCCTCCCTGCTCTCCAAGGGTGGGGAAGAACCTAGACATTTTCCCTTTCGCCCACACAAAGCGACTTCTCACTTTGCTCTGCCCCCTGAAATTATTTCTTCAGGTGCTCCTGGAATGTTGTCTCCCCCCACTCCAGCCCTCAGTTGTTACCAATTCTTCCTGGAGACCTGGAGAGCAGGGTGGGGGAGGGTCAGTTGGGAGAAGGAGGCAGAAGGATTGTAATCACTAAGACTGTGTCCCATGTGGGTGTAATACTGCAGGATGAGTTTCGCACCGAGACAAGCATGAAGCTTCTGGGGTTTTAGAGACTGCTTTAGGTGTGAGGTGGTGAGCCTGAAGGAGGGGTCACCAGCAGGTTCTCCTTTTGAGGAAGGGAGATGTGAGAGGGACTGTGGTCAAGCCCCAGAAGGCGGAGTGAGTGCACCAGGGGAAAGAGCGAGGCTTTGGAGTCACCATTGGCAAGCTACCTCCTAGCTGAAACTTGATCTCCCCATTTGCGCAATGGGAATAGTAATAATTTCTATTAACTTAGCACATAGAAGGTTAGTATTAATGTTCCCTCCCCTCACAACCTACCCCCGTCACCCCGGCCGAGGGAAAGTGACATGGAAAGAGAGCCAAAATGTTGTTTGGAGCAAGAGTCTGGGGTTGTTCTGGGTGGCAGGTCGGCTCTTGGAAATGAGGGGGCTACAGTATAATTTGTGCTGAGTGACTAGCTTGGGAAGGGAAACACGTTGGGGAGGCCTGGCTATGGGGCTCAGGAGGCTACTGTCTCCCCCAGGCTCCTGGTAAACTGGGAGGTCTTCAGTTTGGCTAGATCAGGTGTCAGTGTTAATCATATTCAGATTAGCTTATTTTGTGCACTGATCATGCAAGTTCTTAAGTTCTTCAAGAGCTATGGTTTAGAGGCTGAGGGAGAGGACCCTGTTTGAAAGAATGAGGTTTGAAGAATCAGAGCAATGGTACAAATCAATCTACTAAAAAGCATAATATGCAAAGGCAAGGAAGAGCCGGGTCCCGGAAGGATTTTTGAAAATTAATTAATTAATTTTGTATTAATATAATTTATTGTCAAATTGGCTAACATACAGTGTGTTAAGTGTGCTCTTGTTTTTTGGGGTAGAGTCCCGTGGTTCATCGCTTTCATACAATAACCAGTGTTCATCCCACCAAGTGCCCTCCTCAATGCCCATCACCCATTTTCCCCTCTCTCCCCTATCCCCCATCCACCCTCAGTTTGTTCTCTGTATTTAAGAGTCTCTTATGGTTTGCCTCCCTCCCTCTCTGTTGTAACTGTTTTTCCCCCCTTCCCTTCACCCATGGTCTTCTGTTAAGTTTCTCAAATTCCACATATGAGTGAAAACATGATATCTGTCTTTCTCTGACTGACTTATTTCACTTAGCATAATACCTCCAGAAGGATATTTTTGATTTGAAGGGTTTTTCTTTTCTTTTTTTATTCTGACACTAGACTGTCTCAAAAAAAGCCTGAAAGCCCTAGATGCAACCTAACTTTCTGTTGGGAGTTCAAATGTAGGCTCCAATATCTTATTATACTAATTAATATGTAGTATAATCACTAGTATATTATGATATGTGATATAGTATGTTATACAGAATTATTAGCTTAATTTATTACTTTTATTTTTTTAAGTTTATTTTATTTAATTTGAGAAAGAGTGTGTGTGGAATAGGGACAAAGAGAGAGAGAGACAGAGAGAATCCCAAGTGGACTTTAAGCTATCAGTGCAGAACCTGATGTGAGGCTTGATCTCAAGAGCCTGTGAGATTATAACCTGAGCCAAAGTCAAGAGTCAAAGGCTTAACCGACTGAACCACCCAGGTGCCTCTACATTAGCCTAATTTAAATGTGAGATTGGTTTTTTTTTTAATGCTTTAGAAGTTTTCATAGCTGTTTTTGCCTGGAGAGCTCCTGAATGTATGATTCCCTTTAACATGCCTGAGCCGCCAAACCCCAAACCTCTGGTCACTCTGACACAATTAGGCCACCGCCTTGCTTTGTTTGCCTCGTGGCAAGAGCCAGGTACACACTGCAAGGACCCAGCTTTCTGAGAACCTGGCTGTGGGAAAGCCTGCCCCACCCCCACCCCATGCCATCGGAGTAATTATCACTGTAGTATGCTTAAAGGATTAAGAACATGAACCCAACTCTTTTTATTTTATTTTATTTTTTTTATTTTTGAGAGAGAGAGAGAGAGCACAAGTAGGGAGGGGCAGAGAGAGGGAGACACAGAATCCAAAGCAGGCTCCAGGTTCCAAGCTGTCAACACAGAGCCCGATGTGGGGCTCGAACCCATAAACCATGAGATCATGACCTGAGCTGAAGTCAGTTGCTTAACCAACTGAGCCACCCAGGCACCCCAAACCCAACTCTTGTTCTTTGGTTAGAGCCTCTTCTTCCTTCCCCACCAGCCTGATGTGGGAAAAAGAGGCAAAATTCAAATTCACTATGTTTTTATTCATATCTGTGTGTCTGTGTTTCTGTATAAATGATCAATGCATTAAAAAAAACACAACCCATGACTTCTTAAACACTTCTCAGGGCTGAACATATAGCCTTTTATCAGATGAATACAGAAGGTGAGGAAGGCAAGGAGAAAATAGGAAGACGAGGAGGGGAGTGCTGAGCAAATTTACCGGCTCCAATTGGACATCCACTCAAAGCCAGATCTTGGACTACTAAACTGCAGGAAAGGGCTACGGTGGCCAGGGTTTCTGGGACACAGGACGGTCATTCTGATGGAAGCAGATAGGGAGTCTAGCCCCTGTGGGTGTGACCCAGGTGTGGGGGTTGAGGGAGTGTGAAGAATAAATGAGGTGGTGAAACCAGAGTCATTCATGGGTGCATTGGTGGTTTAATGCTCCCAGCCTGTGTGGCACCATGAGAAATGTGACAAACACTAGTAGCTGACTCACCCAAATTGCCTCCAATGTGGCTAAAATCTATTGGGTACCTGGATGGAATCCAGAATACCTTCCTGGGGTTGAGAAGCCTCAGAAAGGAGGAAATTGCAGAGAAGAGTTTGAGGGGTGAGAGGAGCATCCTGGGGACCTGCTTTGTAAGAAGTGATGGCTCCCATCTTGCTGTGCTAGGAGGTGGGTGGGGTTGCTTCATGCAGGGGGCACTTGTTTTTGAGGGATTTGTAGGGGTGAGTGTCTCTACCCTACCAGGGTTTTCTACCAGGGATGAAGGACTTTGAATTCATGGAGAGGAGTGAGAGAGAGATGGGTGGGAACCAGAATGTGAAAGTTCTCATATTGAGAGGGGGCTTTCTGCAGGAACAGCTTTGGCCAGAGACTTCTAGCTACCCTCTGGTCCCCAAAAATGCTTCAAGATTTTAGGCCCTTCTCTGGCTTTGTGACCACCTCCCACCCACCTCAAGAAGCTCTGACTAGGCCCCTAGGAAGCCCACACCATCTTGCTGAGGAGGAGGCCAGCCCTCATGTTGTCCCAGGGATTCTTGCCCCAGCTTCTTCTGCTCTGCAGTCAGTTCTTCTGTCTCCCACTCTCCCTGGCTGGTCTTCACAGTGCTTTAGGTTTGGCTGAAGCTTATTCATCAGGCCAAAACCTTTTCTACCCAGACAAACCTCGGCTTCCTTACCTGCCCTCCTGCTCAGGTACTACCTGAGGCCCCCCAGGTGCCCAGGGCCCCAGCTTTGTCTTTCCTCTGGCTCTCTTCTGGACTGTCCTGAGGACCATTGTTTCACAGTCCATTTACCAAGCTGAAAAGGCATACCTACCTGATGTCAAGAACTGTGAAGGGCCTGCCACAGTATCATGGATGCTGACAGAAGACATGAGACTCTGAGGTCAGAGACAAAGGACTTTTCCTGACACAGCAGGTAGCATAAACTTCATGTTCACAGTGGCTGCCCTGGCCCCCTAAGTCCTACAGGGCAACCAAGAGGTAGGCCCAAGTGAGTTATGTGACACAATGGGCTTGCATCACAGCTGAGAAACCCTGATTTTAGGAAACCCCAATCTTTTTAAGAGGCTGGAAGAAAACTTACTCACCATTTCCCAGATGTAAATATTATCTTTATTTTGTTGGACAGCAACTAAATCTGCCTTCTGTCCCAGAAGGAGACAATATTTCATCTCTCAAAGCTGTTCGCCATATACACACCCTTGAAGAGATAATCTAGAACAAAAGACTGTCTATATTTCTGCTCCTGAGACTTACAAAAAAATCAAGAGGCCGATGGAGAATTGTCTCCAAGAGCCAAGACCTGGGGAAACCAAGGTCCCCTGGCATGGGTCATTGGTTCTTTCCCAGCCTTAGGTTTACTAGGATGACTGATTCAAGATATACTCCCTTCTCCCAGGTCTCCGTGCCCAGTAGAGTGCCCCATCCCCAGTAGATTCTCAATAAATGTTTGTCAACTGGATGGGTGAAGAAATGGGTCTTTATAGAATTTCTGCCTTATAGCCTGAAAATAGCTAAAACATTTTTTAAAACCACAAAAGTAATGACAACGAACATTTTGAGGATTTACCACATGCTGGTATGGTCAAATTCTACTGACACCAGAGCTGGCTTGACTTGTGTAGTCAGATGGGGCCCTCGTGCCTAGGAGAGCACCAAGTTTGGTCAAATGCTCTGCCATCACCATCTTGATATTCTTTATTTTTTTTTTTTACAAGGGGCCCCACGTTTTCATTTTGCATTAGGTCCCACAAATTTTGTAGCTGGTCCTGGCTATAATCCTCTGCAAAATCATGGGATAAAAACCACAGGGCTCATGGGGAAAATGGGGCTAGCGTCACAACACTCAAAAACTTGTAAATGGCATTAAAAATATACCTAATGAAAACAGTAGCACAGTTTTGCACGTTAAATGGCTAAGAAAGACACTCATACTACAGTAAATATGGCACTCTACCTTGAGGAAGATCTGAAGTTGCCTGTGGATGATGGTGTTGGAAGAGCAGCGCTGTGTGTTAAAGCGGAGTGTGGAAGGAGAGCTAGCTGACATCAGATGTCAGATGTGCAAGGATGTCGCTCACAACACACACCGTGAACTGAGGTAGCTGGGAGACGTCTGTGGGCAAATGTGAGTTTTTTGTATTCTTAGGTGGCTCCATTCACTGGGTGCAGGTTTTTTGCTTTTGCCTAGTGTTTCTTGAAGATGAAATCATTCATAAGCAAAAGCAAAATTGGCGGCAGGTTCGAACTGTCCCGAAATATATCAGTCTCAGTGGAACAGATTAGCATTTCTGAAACAAACCTTATAGCAGACCCGACCGTCCTGCTCTAACGCTTGCAGGTGTTGACATGTAAAGGTTTCACAGTAATAACAAGGAGGCGGTTACTATGAGATTCCCATGAGGGAATGGGGAGAACCAGCCTAAAAGAGGAGCCTGGCTAACCAAAGGGAAGCTGATGAACGTTACAGAGTCTGCCATCCCATAAACCACATGGCTAGATTCTCACGCTTCCCAGAGAATCTGGAAATAACTAAAATTGCTGGCTCCCATTGTTCCAGCCAGCCTGCTCCGGGCAGACTACCCAAAGGACCCCTCACCCAGCCACCCACCTACCAATTGACCAAATAATAAAAAATAAAGCAAAATCAGTTCCCAGATGACCTTTTCTCTCTCTCTCCTCTTTAAAAAATCCTATTTACATTTTTTTTAATGTTTATTCATTTTTGAGAGACAAAGAGAGACAGAGCGTGAATGGCAGAGGGGCAGAGAGAGAGGGAGACACAGAATCCGAAGCAGGCTCCAGGCTCTGAGCTGTCAGCACAGAGCCGATATGAGGCTCCAACCCACCAAGTGGGAGATCATGACCTGAGCCGAAGTCGGACGCTCAACAGACTAAGCCACCCAGGTACCCCTAAAAATCCTATTTTTGAGGGGTGCCTGGGTGGCTCAGTTGGTTAAGCCTCCGACTCTTGATTTCAGCTCAGGTCATGATCTCACAGTTTGTGAGATTGAGCTGACAGCATGGAGCCTGCTTGGGATTCTCTCTCCCCATCCCCTCGGCCCCTCCCCCACTCTCTCTCTCTCTCTCTCTCAAAATAAATAAATAAACATTTTTTAAAAATCCTATTTTTGCTTTTATTCATGGACAACAGCTTGCTGGCTGTTCTGCCTCATATATGTGAGTAAATTATTTGCCTGCACCTTAGTGTCTCTGAGTGCCCAGAGGTTAAGTAACTTATCCAGGAATATGCAGCTAACAGGAGCCAGAGCCAGAATGAGAATGCAGGTCTGTCTTTCTCCACAACTTTTTCACTTTTGCTACTCGATATCCCCTAAAGGCAAAAAAGCCTGTGGTTTCTTCACACAGTGAGAGAGGGAAAGGTAGGTGGGCCCTGGGGCTTGTGAGAAAGAGGCAGGGCTTCTGAGGGTGTTTCCACCATGGAGTCTTCCTAAAAGTCCCTCAGGAGTGAGGTGGGCACAGGAGGAGCGCAGGCCAGCCCCCTTTGTCCCACTAGCGGCAGGGTTGGGAGGCCAGTCTTTGTGCCCTGAAAGGAGAGTGGGGCCAAAGTCGTCAGTATCACTGCCATTGGGATTACACGGGTGCGTAATCCAGGTCACAGAATATCCATAGTTAGTTTTTCTTCTGTGACCCAGCTGTTTAACTATATGCTCCTAGCCTGACTATGACCTAGAGAGGGGCAGAGAAAGTAAGAGGTTGGAAAATGAGGTGAGTCTTGCCAACCACACGAAGCTCTTGATTATCTGCTTCTAGATGGTACATTGTGGGGAGGGAGGCGGCAGTGAGGAGAAGAGTAGAATAACGTACAAAACCCAAACATGATCATTATTGGCTTTTGAATGCAGTTGGCAATATTTCAAAAGAAGGCTAAACCTGTATTTAAAAACAAAAAGCATAGGTTAACTTGAAAGGCAATTTTAAATAGCTCAAGAAAAATATTTGCAACATATTTAAAAGATATGATATCCTTAATATATATATTTATAACATTTATATATATTTACATATTGAATATTATATGTTATTTATATATTTGTAAGTATATAATATATATCATTTATATATTAAATGTTATATAATATATTATTACAAAGTAATAATAGTATTATAAAATAAAATAGCGGGACGCCTGGGTAGCTCAGTTGGTTAAGTGTCTGACTTCGGCTCAGGTCATGTTCTCACAGTTCCTGAGTTCAAGCCCCGCATTAGGCTCTCTGCTGACAGCTCAGAGCCTGGAGCCTGCTCTGGTTTCCATGTCTCCCTCTCTCTCTGTCCCTCCCCTACTCGTACTCTGCCTCTTTCTCTCAAAAATAAATAAAGCATTTAAAAAACTTTTTTTAGTAAAAAATAAAAATAAAATTAAAAAGGGGAACCAAGACATGAAAAAACAAAAATATATGGAAGTTTTCAACCCTACTAGTATTTAAAGAAATGCAAATCAAAACTAGATACTCTTTTTTAAAGTTTATTTATTTATTTTGAGGGAGAGCGCATGGGCTTGAGCTGGGGAGGGTCAGAAAGAATCCCAAGCAGGATATGGGACTCGATCTAATGAACCATGAGATCATGATCTGAGCCAAAATCAGGAGTCAGACACTTAACTGATTGAGCCACCCAGGTGCCCAAAACAAGATACTTTAAAAAAATTTTTCCATTTGTAAAGATTTGGAATAAATGACAATACCCAGGATTGATAAACATACGGAGAAAGGGACTCTCATAGTTCTTCTAGGATTATAAATTGGTACATTTCTGGAAAGTAATTTGTTAAAATATAGTGAAAGTCTTAAGGTTTTACTTCTCTTCGAAATTCACTTCTAAGAATTCATCCAAAGGAAATCACAGGCCAAGTATACAAAGACGTATGTACAAGGCAAAAACTGGAAACTGCCTAACGGAGCAGTGCTGCAATTTGCTTAAGTTCTCGTGCACTCGTACAAAAGAACATAATGCATTCATTAAAAATGATCCTGTGGAAAAATATACAGCAATCAGGGAAAAGTCAAAACATTGTGAAGTAAAATGTTTAAACAAGGTTTGTATGTTTGTAATGTTGTTTTTTAACGTTTACTTTTGAGAGAGAGACAGAGCCCGAGATGGGTAGGGGCAGAGAGAGAGGGAGACACAGAATCTGAAGCAGGCTCCAGGCTCCGAGCTGTCAGCACAGGGCTCAAACTCATGCGCTGTGAGATCGTGACGTGAGCTGAAGTCGGACGCTTAAGTGACTGAGCCACCCAGGTGCCCTGTGAGTTTTCCAAATGAAGGTTTGTCTTCTTACATGACTTTTTCTCAGGCCACAGAATTCCAGGCCTGACAGGGGCTACAGGCCAGCTGGCACAGTGCTTTCCCCAGGCTTACCCTGAGATCGGGGGATAGGCCCTCACGCCAACAGAGTGGGCCAGCACCAGCCCTTAAAACAATCGCATGTGCCTGTGTGGAGGACCACAACGTGAACTGTATTTTATGTAGGTTGTAGTTTGAAAACGATTTGAGACAGTAGCCCCCCACAATAGCCCCACCAAATGCTACCCAGCCCTGGCTAAGCCAAGGGATGGAAGCTACCATGTCACGCCAGAGTCCAGGCCGGCCTCTCCCTACTCAACTCCTCAGCCACCCTCTACTCCCAGGTTTTGAGGCCATCGCTTTCCACTGCCGCTTCTGAAGTCATCCTCTCTCCAGCCCCTTGGTTCATGAAAGTGTGACACATACACCCCTCTCCTCTCCCGTGACCGAGGCCACCATGCTGGGCCATCTTACTCATCAGTTAATCCATAAGTTGATTTAGGGATCGTTAAGCGAGCACCATTGTGTGCTGGGTGCAGGAGAGGCACCTGGAGAATAAGTCCCAGTCGCCTGCCATGGGGAGCCCTTGGTCTGGTGGGATGAGATGAGTTGGCACAGCTGTCGTGATGAAGCTGTAATGCCCGTGAGCGCGGGCTTGAGGGCCAGCTGGACTCACATTCACCAAAGGCCCTCAGCCTGCCACCGTCCATTCCGCTAGAGCAGAGGGAAGCCAGCCTCTGTGTGCTGCACAGGCATTGCCTGCCTCTTGCCATCTTCCTCAACAGCAACTCTGGGCCTCGGCCGGCCCCCGGATGGGGCCTGGCTCTGTAGCAGGCAGGTCCAGGGCCAAACCTCTGCCTTCCACCCTCTCCCACCGGAAGGCAGCCAAAGGCTCCTGAGGCCACCTGATGCACAGGCGGGAGAAGGAATCGGAACCATCCACCCTGGAGAAAATGTCCTTGCTGCTCTCTCCGTAAAGCTCTGTGTGGGCTCTTTTGTGCTGCTGGTCCCATTTGTCTTGTCATTTTCTTAAGCTACCATTTTATGCATCTATTGTGTTTGGCATTTTGATATATTATCCTTAATCCTTGGGTCTTTTTTATCCTTTTTTACAGCTGAGAAAATTAAACATGGAGGTTAGTTCTTTAATACAAATAATGTCTATCGAGTGCCTATCTGTGCCAGTTATGGGGCTAGAAGCAGAGATCAAGGCAGCAGGGAGCAAGACTGCCAGTCTCTGCCCTCATCAGTCCAGTCCAGTCCAGAAGGAGATATTAAACAGAAGGCAAGCAAATGATTATCACTGTGATAGTGCAATGAAGGAGAAGTAGAGAGCATGCCAGGGACACACAGTGGGCACATTTACTTAAGTGGGGTGGGGAGGCAGGGAGAGGGATGCCTAAGTTGGGGCTAAGGGGGAGCATGAGTCAGCTGGGCAGAGCTGGGGCAAGAGAGCTGTGGGCAGAGGAGTGGCATGTACTAAGACCCTGAGGTGGATAGAAACTATGCCTAATCAAGGATCTGAAGGAAGGCCAGAGGGATTGATGTGGGGAAGGGAAGAGTGAGAGGAGGCTGGAGAGGTGGGTACGTGTCAGGTCTTTGAGGTTTTCAAACTCTATGGGCGTGAGGATCTTTGCGGGGGGGGGGTGCTGATTTCAATGCTGGCTTTGGAGCCTTCCCCCCCCCCCCCCCCCACTGAGCCACAGCTGGAGAACCTGCACTTTGACCTCTTTCCCCAAGTGATGCTGAGGCAGGTAGCCAGAGGAGGACGCTTCCAGGAACATAGATGTAGGGCTTATCAGCCATTTCAAGGATCTGAGACTTTTCCTAACAGGAGGGGCAGCTGTTGAGACCAAGACTGATACAGCAGGCTGGCTGGTGCAGATTTGAATCCAGTTCCATCTGATTCCCAAACCAGAAGGGCACTGACTCTTCCTAAAAGGAAGGTGGTGCGATGGGTGCACCAAGGGCCGGAAGGAGAACCCTCCAGATAAGGGAAGGTGTCAGCGAAGCCAGAATCTGCTTGGCTCAGAGGTCGGCGGGGCAAGACAGAGCCTGAGCCACTGGCCGCCAGAGCCACTGGCCCGAGTAGAGCCAAATGTCTCTAGTGCAGATCGCCCTTCCCCATTACCTTGCAAGGGCCTCACACAGTCCCACCCCAAGTGCTTTGGCATCTGAATCCCATTTTGGCTTTATAAGACCACTGTGAAGAAGAATCTACTGGGCTCATTCTCCCCCCTTTCCCTGGTGAATACACTGAGGTTCAAGTAGGGGAAACAGTTTACATGAGGGCCTATGTTAAGTCAGTGAGTAAAAACTGGTGCTGGGGCCGGGAAGGGCGCTGGGCTGGATTTGTCAATGGGCAGCCAGGGTGATAACTGCACACACCAGAGGTTATGGGGTAGCAGTGACACTGTTGTCACCAGCCCTTTGGAGTCAGGAGACTAGACAGAAGGACCTCTGGATTTTGATCCCAGGGGCTCTCTGTGTGGGTATCTTTTCGGCTCAGAGATTCGGTTCAGGTCACCAAGATTCTAAAACCTGGACAGTCTCACCGCTGTGTGACCTTGGGCAGCTGCTCCCCACTTTGCCTCAGTTTCCTTGTCTGTGAAATGAAGTTGGACTAGTTGGCCACTCCAGTCCCTTCCAGCTCCGACACTGTCAGACTCTGAGTCTGCCTGGGTGGGTCCCTAACTCCAGAGGGTGCTGGCCCAATGGGCATTTAGGGCCAAGATGGCAGTGACCCAGGTGCCAAAAGGAACAAGGAAATAAGAGAATGCGTCAAATTCAGTTTCAGTTTGGGCTGCCATGGGAACTGTAAGCAGGGGGGGGGGGGGGGAGGAGGGGTGGTTGGGGGAAGCGTGTCACAGGACTGCCCTGGCTGCTGCCCTCTGGGCAGAGAGGAGGTGGCTGTGAGCTCAGGCCCCTAGGCCAGGCAGAGGAAATAGAATTGGCTGCCATGGTGTCCTGGCCCAGGTAGGTAGGGGGATCCCATAGAGCACGAGTCTCTCCAGTCTCCACAGGCCCACAGGGAGCTCCCTCTCCTCTCGTGACAAGAAGGGTCAGGGCAGTGGCTGAGGAAAGGGATATCCAATGGGAAGATGGGATATGAGAGGCTTTGAGTCTCAGTTTGCAGAGCCCAGCCAGGCCCTTACCTTCCATGAGCCCTTCTCCCCAGGCGTGAGTGCTTGGAGCAGGTAGCTCCTGCAGGGATGACCTCCAGCCTCTGTCCACACTTGCAGAACTCCCCCACGGCCGTGCAGACCCACGGCCAACTCTCGGCCTCCCAGGCTAGGACATGCATCTCCTCCTGGCTGATTCTCCTGGGTTCAGCCTGAAACCATGGTGAAGCCGGCCTGCAGCAGCCCAGGTACTCTGACCTCCTGTTTCCCCCACCTCTCTTCCCCCGACTGCCCTCCAGTATTGGGCACCTACCAAATCCTCTGTCAGCACTGGCTGTCACACCTCCCTGACTCATCTCTCCTCTCCCTTCTCACACTTCCCCTTTCCTCACTACCTCCCTCACACACCTCTGGACACTCACTGGCCTTTTGCCCATTGCTAAGAAGACTGGCTTATGATGACCCCATTGGTCCTCAGCAAGGTTAATGTTTATGAAAGATCCATGTTTCCTAAAGCCCATAATTCTAGCGTTGGAAGGTGCTCAGTGGGAGGTTGCAAGGAGCCCACTGCTTCATCATCTCAGCCCAGTGCCAGGAGGAAGGGCCTGGCCTCTGGGGAAATGATTCCTGCCAACCAAAGCCATGGAGGACAGCTGATATATGAACCAGAATGCCCGTTTAGTCCCTGAAAACATACACTAGAAGTCCGCAACTAGCTGGGTGGGTGCGTGATGCCTACTGAGGTATTCTCCCCTGGTCCCGTCTACTCATCTTCAGTGCGAGCTGCGCCTTTGCAAGGATTAAGATACTGTGTCTGATGACAGAGTGCCTGTCCTGTGCACAACTTCTGGGTATCTGAATACCCAAACTAGGCAGCTTGGGGAGTCTGGAACCAGAATTAGGGGTGAGGGGAGTGGGAAGGCCGCATTCCCCAAAGCAGAACACGCCCACATGAGCTGAACCCTTTTCCAAAAAACAAAGGACTCTTAAAGCCAATTAGGTTTGGAGAAGGCCGCTTACGTCCCCCCACCCCTGGAAATTCACTACATGTGTTGGCCGAACCAAGGCTCTGAAATGAATGTCATTTTACAAGAAATGTTCCTAATTGATTTGACTGCCGAAAGCTTTCCCCCATACTCACTAATGCTCTCCAACGGCTAACACTGGGCTATTGCCGCAGCCGGTTTCTGGGAAGTGGAGAGCTGTGTTCCTGCACCGTGGGCCTTTCCTCTCCCATCTGGCTGCCCGCCCAGTTCAGCCTCCTGGGCCCCCTTTCTTGTTCTCCTTGTTGACCAGCCTCAGCCTGCAAATTCTTTCTTTATCCTTATAATTTGCATTGTTTGGCACTACCAGGCCTTCTAAACCCTGATGTCAGCGTGGGAAGCTGTTTTGTGTTTAAGATGACTTCTATACCACCAACGGAGGAGGAAGGTGCTAGTTAGAATCACAAGTTAAAGGAATTCAGGACGAAACCATAGGCTACGGGTGCACTGAGCTAATAAAGGAGCAGATGTTCTTGAGGGATTTAGAAATGCAGTTGTAGTCCAGGGCTGAGTTTGGGGATGAGATCTGGGGAGACCAGGATTGCTCTGACCTACACAGTGAACACAATCTGGAGAGTCAGGGGAGAGCTCAGAGGGAGACAGAGCAGAAGCCTTGGAAAAAGAGAGGAAGCCAGATTGAACAAATAAAAATATAGGCTGTCCAGTTAAATTTGAATTTCACATAAACAACCAATAACTTTTTAGTGTATGTCATGCAATATTTGGGACATACTTCTACCAAAGATCATTTGTTGTGTGTGTGGAATTCAAACTTAACTGAATGTCCTGTATTTTATCTGGCAACTCCATGCAGAGGCAAGGGGGGTGCCTAGACAGCTGGGGTGGGGAGGGAGGCAGCCTGGGGCAGGTGACAGAAAGACTGCCTGCCGTTCAGTGACAGGCAACTATGTGTGCAGCGTGGCCAGTGAACTGGAGCCCACAGTCAGGGTTCTGTGGCAGGTGGACACCTAATGGGGGAAAGGAAACGGGGCCAGGGATCAAGGAGAGAAAGGCCATGTCTCACATTTGGGCTGACAGAGAGGTGGAGTAAAAAGCACAATTGCTTTATGTAGGGTGAAGCCTAAGAAGCCATGAGACAGGAAACTAGGGTAGGGTTGGGGAGGGCTTGGGGGATGGGCACTGGCACAAGGGCATCACCTTCCCCCCACCACCAAAGGGTTCTGGGGGGAACACTGGACTCGACAAGGGAGGTGGGATGGGGCTTGATCCAACTTTTATCTCTAGACTGCAAGGAAAGGATGACTGCAGTTGACATCTGGGTCCCATGTATTTGTGTATGTACACAACACGTGTACGTGTGCGTGTGTCTGATCTTATCTATTACATGTTAACTTTACCATTCTAACTTTCAGAATCCTGGTGATACCTTATTGTTACCCTTAAAAGGGACCTCAGAGACCAGTTATTTCAGGGCCTCTTGGCGGACACGAGAAACCAAGGCCCAGAGGCATGAAATGGCTTGTCCAAAGTCACACGGCTGAGTCAGAACTAGAACCTCCTGCACATACTACAGCTCTTTCTGGTATTCCGGGTTCTCTCTCCACCAAAGAGAAAACTCTGTGCGTCTGTTTCCTTATCAAAAATATGGACAGTATTACCTCATGGGATGGCTGTGAGGATTAATTGAAGTGATCTGTGATTAGAAGTGTCTACCACTTCCACACATTCAGGAAGGGTTGAGTGTTTTTCTTGTCACCTGTTTACACCCATGTTGTTTCAGTGTCCTGAAAAGCTGAGGCTGTGACGGGCTTAGACATGCAAAAGATTTGCTGGCGGAAATACTTCTGATGGAAAAAAGGGAGTTGTGTATTGCTGCATAACAAAGTAGTCCATAACTTAGTGGCTTAAAACAACATTTATTATTTCACAGTTTCTGAGGGTCAGGAATCTGGAGAGACCGAGCTAGGTGGGTCGTGAGCTCAGAGCCTTTTAGAAGGTTACGGTTGGGCTGTCAGCAGAGGGGCTAAGGTCAGCCACAGGTTTCCCAGCTCTCTCGTGTGGCTGTTGGCTGGAGGCTTCAGCTTCTCACCTTGTAGGCTGGAGCTGCTCAACAAATGGCAGCCAGCTTCTGAGAGACAGACAGAGACAGAGAGAAGGAGGCAGAGGAGGCAGCCAGGACAGAAGCTGCGGTATCTTTTATAACCTTACCTCAGAAGTGACATGCTAATCACTTGGGCTATGTTCTACTGGTCACACAGACCAACCCTTGTACAATGTGGAAGGGGATATATACAAGCATGAATATCAGGAGGTAGGGTCATTAAGAGCCATCTTGAAAACTGGCCACCACAGGGAGGGCACCAGAGAAGGTGAGAAGAACCTTCACATCGTGATGCGGGCCTGACCCTGTGGGAGAAACAGGGAAGGAAGAATGAAGGCTGAGTAGGAAGAGTTTTAGACTGCCGGCAAGTCTAAGAAGGTTTTCATCAGGCACTTAAGATGTCCTTAAGCAACAGTCACCCATTGGAGAAGTCCCATGTTTTTCTGGAATGTGCCTGCATGATACCCTCTCTGTGCTCAGGCATTGTCTGGGAGCAGCAGGGGGGAAGCATGTCCTTTGGGTAAAGGTGGTGGAGGATGCTGAGGGGCAGCTGCTGGGGTGTCAGTCAATTATGTTCCCTGCAGCAGGAGAGCTGAGCGGTGCATTTTCATGGCTGTCGCATCACTGAAGTATTTCCTCCCTCCTTATGACATGCAAATTTAATCAAAGAAGCTGTTCTTCAAAAAATAGCATGTGTGGTGGGGGGAATTGGGGACCCAGGGAGATGTAAAGCTAAGAGCCAGGTCAGTCACAAGCAAGTGATTTTTCTTTTCAGTTGGTGAATATTTTCTACATTTCAGCTCTGCCTAGGCCTAAGAAGACAGAGCCTCTATTCTCCTGGCTTTCCCAACCTGCGCCAGCCAGGAGGGCTTCCTGCAGGAGGTATGTCTTAGCTGAGTCTCTCAAGACTATAGAAATTAACCAGGCAAAGAGAGGAAAGGGCTCTCCGGCATAAGGAGGAACATATGCAAACATCCAGAAGTCTCCTTTCTCCCCACCCTTGAGCAGGAGCGATCTGGGCCTCCAGGTGGCCCTGGGCCACCACTGGGTGAATTCATCACTAGCAGTTAGTTGGCTAAAGTTCTAGGCAAGTTTCTGGGCCTAACCCTGGCTCCCCGCCTTGTTGGATTCCCACTGGGAGAACAACAGGGAGACAGACCCTGGCTACTCAATCAGTCCTCAGATGTGAGCAGGTAGTGAAGGATAGTTGGACTGGAATAGGTGGAGGAGGAACCCAGTGGTAGAAGGAAAGGTGACTGGTACGGGGAGGGCCAGACAGCAGCTCTTCCCTCCCCTCCAGGAGCTGCTGTATGCCCACCTTCCTGGTGGAGTTGGGGTGCAGAGCCCGTACCCCGAAGGCAGGCACAACTGTGCTCACCACAAAAATAGTGTCCAAGATGTCTGCTGTCCTCTCACTCTCCCTTCCCCCCACCTCTTCCCTCCCTCTATCCCT
Source organism: Prionailurus viverrinus (assembly GCF_022837055.1). Taxonomy (NCBI): domain Eukaryota; kingdom Metazoa; phylum Chordata; class Mammalia; order Carnivora; family Felidae; genus Prionailurus; species Prionailurus viverrinus. Next base: position 87,881,601 of record NC_062569.1, on the reverse strand, counting down.
TCCTTCCTTTAATCTTTTAAATAAATAAATAAATAAATAAATAAATAAATAAATTCACTACACAAATGTTAGAGAAAACCTGATGTTAGAGAGCAGAAAATCAAATATAAATAAATAACCCTAATAATTATTTTTGCTCCCAATGTTCTCACCCACGCATACATTTTAACACGGCTGGAACAACACTAGATATAATTTTATATTCAGTTGTTTCATTTAATTAAACATCTGCAATGTCACATGTTTTTACAATTTTACTGAGTTTCAGCAAGTAGTGCTACTACAGTTTAATTAACTATGCCCTTAATATTGAACATTTAGATGATTTGTTGGCTGGTTTGCTTGTTTAGCTGTTGTAAATAGTGCTATGGTGAATACGCCAGTAGCTTCTCCTTCGATTCATCATTTCCTTCAGATAGATTCCCAGAGGTGGTATTACTGAGTCAGACTTTATAGATCTTTCCACAACTCTTAATACATAATGCCAAATTACTTTTCAAAAATTTTGCAGTTAGCAAAGTATGAGAGTGCCTGTATGAGTCAGGATTCTCTAGAGAGACATAACCCCTCTCCCCCTAATTACGTATGTAATTGTATATTGTAATTACACATATATATGTAATGTATATATACATACACAGAGAGAGAGATTTGTTCTAACGTTTTCAGTGTTGATTTATTTATTTTTGAGAGAGAGAGAGAGAGAGACTGAGCACGAGCAAGGAAGGGGCAGAGGAAGAGAAAGAATCCTAAACAGGCTCCATGCTGTTATCAGAGGAGAGCCCAATATGGGGCTCGAACTCATGAAGCGTGAGATCATGACCTGAGCTGAAATAAAGGGTCAAATGCTTAGTCAACTGATCCACCCAAGCACCCCTAGAGGGAGATTTATTGCAAGGAATTGGCTTGCACAATTGCAGAGCCTTGGTGATTCCACAATCTGATGGAGGAGGCTGGCAGGCTGAAGACTCAGGAAGAGTTCAAAGTCCAAAGGCAGTCTGCTAGAAAACTAGAAAGAGCCAGTGTCCAGATGAAGTCCAAAGGCAGTCTACTGGAGAACTCCCTCTTGCTCAAGACAGTCAGCCTTTTATTCTATTCAGACCTTCAACTGATTAGGTGAGGCCCACCACATCATGGAAAGCAATCTGCATTACTCAAAATCCATTAATTAATTAATTTCTTTTTTTTTCAAAACGCATTAATTTAAATGTAAATCTCATCTAGGGGCACCTGAGAGGCTCAGTCAGTTAAGCATCCAATTTTGAATCAGAACAGAGCCCCCTTTGGATCCTCTGTCCCCCTCTCTCCCTGACCCTCTGCCATTCACATTCTCTCTCTCTCTTTCAAAAAATAAACATTAAAAATAAACATTAAAAAAATAATAAATGTAAATCTCATCTAAAAACACTCTCATAGAAGCATCCGGGATAATGTTTGACTAACAGTCTTTCACTGGAGGGACCAAACATGGGGGGACGGTATGGATAGGAAAAATTGCGTTGACTCTTTCTGAGTGCCCAGAGTGACAACCAATAGTTAAAGGAGACCTGAGAGTTAGAGGGAGGAAGGGAAGGGGAAGATGGCTCCAAAGACTACCAGAGGAGGAAGGCAAAGGAAATGGCAGAGCTTGCATCATGGGGCAAAAAAAGAAGAGGGTGAATGGGGGAGAAAAGGACACAGACAAAGACACTGGACAACAGAAGGATTTGGGTAGGTATTAGAGGTAGGGTGGCCTCAGGCAGCTTCTGTGTCAAAGTTCTTGTACCTTGGTGTCACATCACATCTACCACCCAGCCCAGACTTGTGGGTGAATGTGGGTCAGCAGGAGTGGGGGCTTGGGCCAGTGCTGTCTCTGCATTCCTCTGCACGGCCGCAGCAGTAAGAGGACAAAGGAAGATACCAACTGCAGGCAGGTGGGCTTTCAACCCCCTGCGGCCCATGCCCCACGGTGCCCACAGTGAAAGGCTGGTGTGGAGGGAGGGAGGGCTCCATGCAAGGGAGAGCTGTTTGAAATGAGGAGAGGGCACTCCCATTAAAGGGAGGTTGTGGGCTTCAACCTGAAAACAGAGTCAGGCCGGTACTGGGAAGAGGGTATTGGAGGGGGTTAGGGAAAAGGAGGCACCGTGAGCATAGAAGATGGCAGACAGAGCAGGGATGCCTCTTTGCAGGGCCTGAGGAACCCACGAGAAAGCCTCTGTTAGGAGCCCGCCTTGTACCCAGCACTGTGCTCGGTGCCCTCCCTGGAGCATGCACTCAACTCTGACTAGTAACTATCCTCTGAAAAGGGCTTACTATCTTTACTGGCTCAAAAGGAAACTGAGTCTCAGAGAAGTCTAAATCAGCGCTTTCTAAAATGTAGTTCACAGACCTAAGCTGGTCACAGGGAGGTAAGGACAGGAGTTGAGAGAAGGTGTTTGAAAATTTCTATAGCACTTTAACAGAAAAGTTGTATATCTCTTTTATATAATAATAAACATTTGGCATAAAACTGCTAGGAACAAACTTTAAAAGAACTGTGAAGAAGTCACACGACAAAAAATTTTAAACTGTTAACAAGGGACTTTTAAAGTCTTGACTAAATAGTGGAAGGCATGTTGCATTCTTAGGTGAAGATCTTTAATAGTGTACAGATGTTAATTCTCCCTATATTTATCTCTGCATTTAGAATTAAAATGCCAGGGCGCCTGGGTGGCTCAGTTGGTTAAGTGTCCGACTCTTGATTTTGGCTCAGGTCATGGTCTCACAGTTTGTGAGTTCAAGCCCCACATCGGGTTCCACGCTGAGTATGGAGCCTGCTTGGGATTCTCTCTCTCCCCCTCTGCCCCTCCCTCGTTCATGCTCACTCACTCTCTCTCTCTAAATAAAAAAGTAAATAAAAATTTAAAAAAGGAAATATTTTTTAAAAAAGAATTAAGATGCCAAAAGTTTTCTGAATTTGAAAATTTGATTCTCAACTTTATATGAAAAAATAAATTTTGAAGAAATGACCAAACATCAAAATGTAAAACCATAGCAATTTGAAGTATAGCCTTAGCCCAAGAACTGGTAAATAGATCAATGCAAGGTAATTGTATCCAGAAAAAAAAAATCATGGAAACTAAATGAAGATTTTGACAATGTTGAAACTCTGGCACTAATTGGAATCCCAAGAAATAATATATATATTTAGTGGACATGTCTCAAGGGATGATTATTTCTCTTAGGGTTGTTGGAAACATTTCCATATTCATGAGACCCGTCAGTATATATTCGCTGGAAACAAAAAAAAATGTTTAACTTCACAAGGAAAAAAAATTTATGAGAAGTTTGCTTCACAACATAGTGATTTGAAAACCTGTCACATATTCTTGGGGAAATTGATAAATCTCACAAATGTTTGGTTAAAATGCAAAGGGTTGGCAAACTATGGCCCATGACTTAAATTCACCTACTGCTTGTCTTTGTAATTAAAAGTTTTTTTTTCAAGTGTTTATTTTGAGAGAGAGAGAGAGAGAGAGAGAGAGAGAGTGTGTGTGTGTGCACGCACAAGGGGGCGAAACACAGAAAGAGACAGAGAATCCCAAGCAGGCTCTACGCTGTCACTGCAGAGTCCAATGCAGGGCTGGATCCCATGAACCGTGAGACCATGACCTGAGTCAAAATCAAGAGTTGGACACTCAACCGACTGAGCCACCCAGGTACCCCGTAATTACAGTTGTAATAGAACACGGCCAGGTCCATGCATTTTCAGACTATGTCTGCTTTCTTGCTACAAATGGCAGAGTCGAGTAGTTGTGACAGAGACCATTATGGCCCTTTGCAGATGAAGTTTGCCAAGCTCTGCTCTATATGACTGAACTAGAATAAATTAAAAGTGCAATGAAGGGTATCTAATTATGCCATAATTTATTTTTTATCAGAAAAAAATACCTTAGGTAATCATCATGCATTTATAATCACAAAATAGTTGTAAACCTAGCCTACAATTTGAAAACTAAAAGATAAAATAAAATTTGGGAATTCATATTTTATATATCTTTTATTTTTGTAAATTTCATTTTTTAATAGCATTTAAGAGAATTTAATAGAATTTATTTTTAATAGCATTTTTAAATGAATAATTTTAGATTTACAGAAAAATTGCAATGGTAGAGATGGCTACTAGACACATGGAAAAACGCTCAACATCGCTCATCATCAGGGAAATACAAATCAACACCATAATGAGATACCACCTCACACCTGTCAGAATGGCTAAAATGAGCAACTCAGAAAACAACAGATGTTGGGGAGGATGCGGAGAAAGAGGATCTCTTTTGTGCTCCCGGTGGGAATGCAAACTGGTGCAGCCACTCTGGAAAACAGTACGGAGGTTCCTCAAAAAGTTAAAAATAGGGGCACCTGGGTGGCTCAGTCGGTTAAGCGTCCGACTTTGACTCAGGTCATGATCTTGTGGTTTGTGAGTTCGAGCCCCACGTTGGGCTCTGTGCTGACAGCTCAGAGCCTGGAGCCTGCTTTGGATTCTATGTCTTGCTCTCTCTCTTCACCTCCCCTGCCATGTCTCTCTCTGTCTCAAAAATAAATAAAACATTAAAAAAAATTTTTAAGTTAAAAATAGAACTACCATAAGACCCAGCAATTACACTACTAGGTATTTATCCAAAGGATATAGATGTACCGTTTTGAAGGGGCACATGCAACCCCAATGTTTATAGCAGTGCTATCGACAATAGCCAAAGTATGGAAAGAGCCCAAATGTCCATCGACAGATGAATGGATAAAGAAGAAGTGGTATATATATACAATGGAGTATTACTCGGCAATCAAAAAGAATGAAATCTTGCCATTTGCAACAACATGGATGGAACTAGAGTGTATTATGCTAAGCGAAATTAGTGAGAGAAAGACAAATATCATATGACTTTACTCATATGTGGAATTTAAGATACAAAACAGATGAACACAAGGTAAGGGAAGCAAAAATAATATAAAAACAGGGAGGGGGGCAAAACATAAGAGATTCTTAAATACAGAGAACAAACTGAGGGTTGCTGGCAGGGTTGTGGGTGGGGGGGGATGGGCTAAATGGGTAAGGGGCATTAAGGAGGACTTGTTGGGATGAGCACTGGCTGTTATACACAGGGGATGAATCACTGGATTCTACTCCTGAAATCATTATTGCACTATATGCTAACTAACTTGGATGTAAATTAAAAGTAAATAAATAAAATAGAAAAAAAATTGCAAGGGTAGTACAAGTACCTTACATTCCACACCCATTTCCCCCATTATTAATATCTTATGTAAGTAAGTACATTTGTCACAATGAATGAGCCAATACTGATAACTAAAGTTACTACTTTATTTATATTTATCCACACTTTATTCAGATTTCTTTGTCTAAGTTCTTTTTTCTGTCGTGTTCTGGATCCCATCCAGGAAGCCACATTACATTTAGTCGTATCTCCTTAGGCTCCTCTTGGCTGTGATAATTTCTCACACTTGGTTTTGAAGATCTTGATAGTTTTGAGAAGTACTGGTCAGGAACTTTGTATCATGCCCCTCAACTGGAATTTGTCTGATGTTTTTCTCATGATTAAACTGAGGCTATGTGTTTTGGCAAGGAACATCGCAGAAGTAAAGTGCCATTTTCATCACATCATATCAAGGGTACATGCTCTCAACATGACCTGTCACTATTGATGTTGACCTTGATAACCTGGCTGAGGTAAAGTTTGTCAAGTTTCTCCACTCTTTTTTCCCCCTTTCCATACTGTACTTTTTAGAAAGAAGTCACTATATGCAACCCACCCTTTAGTGTTGGGGGCTATGTCCCACCTCCTTAAGAGGTCAATATCACATAAATTATTTGGAATTCTTCTGCATAGATTTGTCTTTTGTCCCCCATTTATTTTTTTATATAAGTATGGATTTGGGAATATTTATTTTATACTTTAGATTAGAATCCAATATTTTATGGGGCGCCTGGGTGGCTCACTTGGTGAAGCGTCTGACTTCTGCTCAGGTCATGATCTCGCAGTTCTTCGGTCTGAGCCCCTGCATTGGGCTCTGTGCTGATAGCTCAGAGCCTGGAGCCTGCTCTGGATTCTGTGTCTCCCTCTCTCTCTGCCCCTCCCCCACTTGCACTCTGTCTCTCCCTCTCTCTCTCTCTCTCAAAAATACACATTAAAAAAAATTTTTTTTAAAAGAATCCAATATTTTATTTATGTTCTTGCTCAAATTGTCCCAGCTTTAGCCATTGGGAACTTTTTCAATTAGCCTTGTGTCCCTTTGACATGTCTCATCATTGTGTTTTATTTTTTTAAGCACTTCTTTACTTTCTGCACTTCTACAAGATGCTGCAGCGTATCTTGCCTTGGTCTTAGAATTCGTCATTTCTCCAAGGAACCCAGGTTCTTTTTTATGGGAGAATGCCATTAGAAGCCAAAATCTTGACGCTAGGCATGCCCACTGTTCCTTTGGTGTCTCTCAGGTGACAGAGAAAGGAAATATATGTGTGTACTAACCCACAACATACACATATTTATAAATTCTTTATATAACCTTCAGTATCTACATTAAGTTCAACATGAGTTCTGTTATCTGTAGTTTCTCCATTTGAATTCTGTTAGTAATGGTTGAAAATATTCTCAAACCCAGGCCTGTATAAGGCAGATGGATGACCTGTCCTCATCAGGCATATAGTCAGCTGGTGAAAATAGACATTGTACAAATATTTTAAAATGTGGTACTAAGCATTATGAAGGTCAAGTGCACGGTACTTCTAGCACATTTAATCTCAGAGTCCTGACCTACATTAACCTTGGGAATCAGTTCATTCTGATGTCCCCACCTGCAATCCACACGAATAATTTTAGCCTCCTCCTCTTACTTACCTGTAACTTCCTGCTCCTGAGAGAGAGCCACCTAGCTGCCACCATCACCATCCACTTAATTGCTCAATTCTAGTTTGTATAGTGTTGGCAGGATTCTTAGCCTGCGCCTCCATGAGAAGCAACTTACTAGTTTCTTTTGCCTTTAGCCTTATAGACTTCACTCATTTGCAAAGTTACTCATATCAGCACCATTTCCCCACTGCCTTTAGCAAGACTGTTTTGTATATTCCCAATACAGTTAGATTGTTTTGTCACATTCTGCATTCCATCCTGGGATCCCTGACCTCCTAAATGATCCTTGTTTCGTTTGCATGCGTGAAGTTTCACTTTATGTGCTATAAAGTTCTCCAGTTTTGACGCATGCTTGGTGTCATGTATCCACCATTACAGAATCATATAGAATAATTTCATTGTCCTGGGGCACCTGGGTGGCTCAGTCAGTTGAGTGTCCCACTTCGGCTCCGATCATGATCTCATGGTTTGTGAGTTCGAGCCCCACATCAGGCTCTGTGCTGATAACTCAGAGCCTGGAGCCTGCTTCGGATTCTGTGTCTCTGTCTCTCTCTGCCCCACCCCCTGCTTGTGCTCTCTCTCACTCTCTCTCTCTCTCTCAAAAGTAAATAAACATTAAAAAAATTTTTTTTAGGATAGTTTCACTGTCTTAAAAAAACCCATGTTCCTCACCTCAATTGTACTCAACTCCTCCTCACCCTCTTCTCCTTAGCAACCACTGGTCTTTTTACCGTTGCTATAATTTTGCCTTTTGCAGAAAGAATTGTATTGTGTAAAAATATTGATCTAAAATGAATTAATTTTTTTTCAAAAACCTGATCCTTTACCACTGATTGTGTGAGAGGCAGAGTTCTAAATAACCTGTTCATGGTCACTCTGCTGCCACGGGGCAGAGTGAGCATATGAAGCCACATCTGTCTGGTTCTGACTCCTGAGCTGGTTCCCATGTCTGTCTGTTGTTTCTTCCCTGTCCAAGCACTATGAGGGGATCTCTCACTCTGAGCTGTGAATAGCTACTCTGAAACAATTTAGGAGCCAGTTGGACAAGATTATGGAAGAAAACAAAAGTAGGCAAGCCATGGTTATTTTAAAAAAGCCTTTATGCAGACTCAGGAAGTTGAAGGAAGAAGGAAGAAGAAAACAATGCATGTGGCCCTGGGCATTAGGTAAAGCCCTTGTGTTTGACGAGATTCCATAGCCTTAGATAAAGAGCCTACCTAATGCCAGGCCCTTAGTGGGTGTCTGGGATAAGGACATAGAGGCATACTGTCCCTCAAAAAGTTCACAGCCTAGTAGAATATTTATCAACACATCTACAACCCCATACATTATAAGAAAACACAAAACAATTCTTTCAAAACCATAAAAACTAAGACTCAGGAAAAGAAATGAGTGGCAAGATTTTGACCCACTCAACCAAAAACGAAGGAAGAGTCTCATGAAAAGGTCAGATATTTGTATTTTTTATGCTTTAAGATATGAGGCAAATAACTGAATGACTGTGTAAAGCTTTTGTTCCATTTGGTGAGGGGCGAGAATGGACATGTGAAATGTGGAAAAGAAGTTCAGTCCATAAATACCAAAGAAGTCAAAGTAAAATCACTCTTGGTGATGGCGATGAAGGTGGGAGTCTTTCAGGTGGACTTGGGGTTTAATTTGACCCCAGAGAAACCGACCAGTGAGTAACTCCTAGTGTTGACATGGGCAAAGCCAGATTCTGCAGTCCTGTAGAGTTGATTCAGAGGTCATGCTCTGTAACAAAAAGTTCAGTAGCTCTTTTCATAATACCTTATGGATATGAACCTGACCTCATTCCTCACGTGAAAATGTAAAATTCTGCATTGCAAAGAGGGTGAATAATTAACACGAAGGGTGACCTGATCTCTGTCTCTGTGGGCACAGACCTAATGCAGATCGAGGTGTCTCTGTGGTTCTATGCGTTGATAACTGAGGCCTCTTTCCTGAGTCAAATACCACAACTACCTACTGGCCAGTTCCATTGGCTGTCTGTCACACACTCCAAATTCGCATCTCCCAAACAACCTCATTGAACCTGCTCTTTTTTTTATTAAAGTTTTTATTGAGATAAAATTCACATAATATAAAATTCATCGTTTAGCCCATTTTAGTGTACAGTTGAGTGGTTTTTGGTTATTTTACAATGTTGTGTGACCTTCACCATGAATTCCAGAATATTTTTATCACCCCTAAAACAACCCTGCCCTCATTAAACAGTCACTCCCGATCCTCCTTCCCCCTCAGCCCCTGACAACCACTAAGCTACTTTCTGTCTCAATGGATTTGCCTATTCTGAACCATTCTTGGAAATGGGACCATCCAGCATGTGGTCTTTCATATCGGACCTTGCTCACTTAGCATACACTTTCAAGGTTCATCCACGTTGCAGCGTGTGTCAGTCCTTCATTCCTTTTTGTGGCTGAGGAATATTCCATTATACAGATATACTACAGGTTTGCTTATCCCAAACCTGTTCTCGTGCCTGTCTTCTGGATCTACTGAGTAGCACCATACTACATGCAAGGTTCCAAACCAAAAATTGGGATGCCTTCTTGATGCCTTTTTCTCTCATCCACCCTCAGAACCCATTCAGATAAGATAGAAGTCTTGTTAATTTTATCCCTCTCTGTATCTCTCTCCCTCCCTTCCCTCTATCCATCGTCATGGACCCTACCCCAGTTCAGGACACCCTCCCCTCTCATCTAGATGACTGCCCCGAGCCCCCAAGCTGTCACCCTGTCTCCAGCCCTATGACCTCTGCCCATTCTCTATGCCATGGCGGCCTTGATCCTCCTTATTTTCAGAGCTGACCATGTCTCTACCCTTCCTTCCTTCAATGCCTGTCCACTGTCTTCAGGATAAAGTCCAAGTTTCTCAGCACAGCTTACAAATCCCTGCCGGCCATGTGCTCTGCCTGGTTCTCAGCTTTGTCTGACATCCCACACTCCAGCCCACTAAACGCCCTGTCTTGAGCCAGCCAGGCTGTTCCCTGACAAATAGCAGCTCATTGATCAAGACTCACCTCAGTGGCCACTTTCTCTCTGACGTTCTTCATCCCTTACTCACACTCTGGGTTGGACTAGACCCCACACAAGCCTTCCCACGGCAGTCAGACCCCTTCTTGCTCACATCTCTTCTCAACTGTCACCATGTCACCTCCACAGACAGACCTTCCATGATGATGCCACCATCCATTCTGGGGGCTCCATCACATTTCAGTTTTAACATTTATAACTACCTGAAGTCTTATTAATTTGTTTTCTTGTGTATTATCTATTTCTCCACACTAAAATATAAGTTCCCTGAGAGTAAGAACCTTGTGTTTCTTATTTATCTCTGAACCCCAACCTCAGAACAGAGCCTGGTGCCCAGAAAGGACTCGATAACCATATATTAAGTGATGAATATATGTTTAAAGTGAAAATAGATTTTGTTTGTTAAAAATCACATTGGGGTGCCTGGGTGGCTCAGTCAGCTGGGCATCTGACTCTTGATTTCGGCTCAGATCATGATCTTGCAGTTCGTGAATTCAAACCTCACACACTGACAGTGCAGAGGCTGCTTGGGATTCTTTCTGTATTCTCTCTCTGCCCCTCCCCTGCTTGCTCTCTCTCTCTCTCTTTCAAAATAAATAAACTTAAAAAAAAATTAAAGATCACATACTGATTTTTTAACTGCAGGAAAATTGGTATACAATTATATTAGTTTCAGGTGTCCAGAATTTGATCTTTGTTTACACCACAAGTCTAGTCACCATCTGTCACACAATGACCATTTTTAAAATCACAAATCTGAAGACCCTTTGCAGAAGTTAAAGGCCCCCATATCACTGCTGTGCCAACCTAACCTTGACATCCTCCTCCTTTAGGAGATTCTTTTATTTTCTTTTAGTGTTTTATTTATTTTTAAGAGAGAGAGAGCGCATGCGCATGCACGAGCAGGGGAGGGGCAGAGAGAGAGAGAGAGAGGAGGACAGAAAATCTGAAGCGGGCTCTGTGCTGACCACAGGGAGCCTGATGCAGGGCTTGAACTCACAAACTGTGCGATCATGACCTGAGCTGAAGTTGGACGTTCAACCAACTGAGCCACCCAGACACGCCTACGAGATTCTACTCTCTGACCTCTGTGGCTCTTGGGTCATCCTGGTTCTTCTCTCATTCTCTGACTGGTTCTTTGTCTACTTATTTCCTGTTTCCCCTTCCTCTTCCTCTTCTTTGCCCTCCCAGCTCTCGGCTTTCCTCAACACCTGGGTCTTAGTTCTCTCCTTTACACACTAAAGGAAACCTAAAATTATATATGTGGCTTACATTATATTTCTGCTGGGCAACCCCACTCTGCACATCATTCTACATCTTGTTTTTTTCCACGTATTTGGAAATTATTCCAAATCAATACATATGGAACTGTTTCATTCTTTTCAATGGCCACATGGTACATACATTTGCATAAAAATGCTATAGTTAGGTTTCGACGTGGTGAGTTTGTAGTCATTACAAATCCAGTCTGTAATCAGCTTAATTGCTAGAGCCATTGGTGTGCTATCACACAGTTTAGAGGCACAAAGGGAATTCCAAGTGGGACTTCGCAGGTTGCAGAGAGTGAGAGGATGTACCAGGTGAGCTGTCCACACAGAGGGACCCAGATGCCATCATGGGGATTCATTTTAACAATATAGTTTATTTAACTCAATATATCCAAAATAGTATTTCAACATACCAATACAAAAAATTATTAATAAGATATTTAATTTTTTTCTCATATGAAATCTTAGAAATTCTAAGCCTTTGAGGTGTACTTTGTACTTACTGTTCATGCCAATTTGGTCTAGCCATGTTTCAAGTGCTCAACGGCCACCTGTGGTTAGTGGCAGCCATAACGGATGGTGAGACTATGTGAATAACAAGCACACAGCAGGAAGCAACTACGCAGCCTCCACATCCTCAGTCATCTTTCCCATTTGAACGCTCTATGGGACATTGGTGACTGACCATGGATCACAGGAGCAGTTGGAGGCCACCCTGAAATGCACACCCTAGATCTCTCCCATGGTCCTGCTTAGACTTCTCAAAATGGCTGCCATTCAGGGGTAGAAAAAGACTCCTCCCATTTTTGCCCAGAGGCTGTCTCCCCTAGGAAGCAAACTAGCTCCTCTGATCCCAACTCCATCTTCACCATCCTCTCGGTGAAATTGTCCAAAATCAATCAACCAAAATCAATAAGTCCTTGAGTGTTTACTGTGTGTTACTTGCTTGCCAGGCCCTGGGGGCATGAGACACCTGGTTCCTGTTCTCCTGGACCTCCCAGTCTAGGGAGAAATCTCTCCCTGCCCACCCTTGCCCACTCCCTCTGTCTTCCCCTCTTCTTACCTTTGACCCCCTTCCTTCCTCTCTCAGGGCTCCAGATCTCTCTCCTGGCACCCATGGGCAATGACAGGTGGCTCCCCCAAGCACCAACCACACCCTTTTGGGCTTAGTTTTCATTTCAGAGTTCAGCCTGGTCTCTGCTTTTCCTGGGGAGATTCCTGTGCATTAGTCACTCTGCCAGGGGAGCACAGGACAGCAGAGATGATGGGATCACTAGGAGGACGGGGAGGAAGTCTGGTCTGCAGAGCAAGGACTTGGCTCAGCGTCTCACAGCCTCTGGGCTGCTCTGGAATGACCAAGGCCAAGCTCACCCTGGAGAGAAAGGAAAGCACAGATGGAAGTGGGTCCAGTTGACACTGGTTCTGGGTGTTGGGGCTCCAGCAGTGACTTGTCTAATCTGCCCATATACGCAGAGGAGAGAAGTACTAGCTACCCTGGGATGTCCAGTCCTGCACTGACTCTTTCCTCCCCTTCAAGTCTGTAACAAACCAACATACTTCCTGTTCGACATGGCGTTTCAGGCCCTCAGACCTGCTCCCTGTGGCCATTCAGGGGCCTCCCTAATACCCTTCTATACCCTCTACTCTGGTTCATCCTGTACCAACCACCACATTCACCTTCACACGATCCTCCTCCTTGACTCCTGCTGAACAACCCTGCTCAAACCTTGCCCTGACCTCTGTGGTTGGTACAACCATACCTCCCCAGGTGTTTCTCCTGCTAATCCATGAACAATGTGACAGATCACCATGCTCGCCCCACCCCAAACTCTTCCTGGGAGGGGTTCCTTAGGGAAATGGAGGGAGAAAAAATAGAGATGCTCTTAGCATAATAGTGCTCCACAGTTGTGAGTTCTCAATGTGAGCAAGAGAAAGGTATGCTTATTTTGTGGCTGAGCCTTTCTGAGGCTGGGTGTGGAGGGCCATTTGCCTTTATCCTCTTCCTCCTACACAACTTCTGAAGTCTCTTCATCAGCTCCAAGTAGAGGAAATCCTGACACAGCCAAAACCCTGGGCTGATGGGAGGTTGATGGATGTGTGTGTGTGTGTGTGTGTGTGCATGCGTGTTAGAGGTGCTGTTAGGGTCAGAGTAGAAAATCTTGTGTCCCCAGACACTGTCTGACCGTGGCAGGGATAGAAATCCATCCCTGAGAGACAGACACAGGCTCCAGAACTCCCTGACAACTTTTTCCAACCTTTTGTAGAGTCCTGGAGGTCTGGGACATGCCAATCTGCCCTCCCTCTCTCCTTCACTTGGGTTCAGGCTTGCACAGTGGCCTGAAGGCTCTCCCAGCATCTCCGGCTCCCTCCCTCATTTCCTCTCACAATCACTCTCCCAAGTCAAATCCTTGGGCATCCAATCCCAACCCTTGTTAAGTGGGTATTTTGTTTGTTTGTTTTTGGAGAATCTGGACTAACGCAACTGGGCTATGCATGTCTTCGCCCCACACTCTCAGCCTCAGCCAAACCCAATCACAGATTCTACCAGCAGGGGGCGTAGCAGGCAGAGAGAGTGCCCCTCTGCCCTCCTCCGCCAGGCCCAGTCAGGGAAGAGCGCACTCCTCCATGCCTTTGTCAGTGACCTCTTAGACCTGCCAAACTTAGCTGTCCTTCAGAGCCACCCTCAAGGCCATGTTAATTCAAGAGGAAGCCACAGGGCATCTGAAGTGGATACTGCAGCGCTCTCTGCTCCCTCTAGGACCCGGGTGTGGAGCAGGGCAAAGGGCCCCCAGAGATGCTGTCACTGGCACTTCCCTGATCTGGGCCTGCTGATCTTTCTAGGGGTCTGCTTGTGGTGTGTAGGGATGGCAGGTCACTTAGGGTGCCACCTGAGGAAGGAGGCTTAGGGCTGTGGTTCCATCTGCCCACCCAGCCTCCGAGGGCACAGCACAGGGAGGCCCAGCTGCTCTCAGCCTCAAGTTCCTACTGTTGCCCTGTGTCCACGTGGAGGGTGGCCCTTACCCAAGGTTTTTTTCTGTTAGAAACAAATCTGGCAATAACCTTGTGGCCATGCAACTCGATAAACTACGAACACCCGCAAAGCAGCCTCTGGGAGAAACTGGGTGACTTGGGTTCAGATCTTGCTTGCTCCCACCTGCTATGTGTGTGAACTTGGATAAATTAACTTGTCTGAACTTGATTTTCTTAGCAAAAGAGAGGTAATACTAACACATACCCCCTACGCTTATTGGGAGGATTAGATGAATAATATGTGAAGTTCCAAGCACAGGGTTTTCTCTACGGGACCAGTGGTTCTAAATGAGGATGGTAATGACCTCTAGAGGACAGTTTGGGAAGTGCTGGGGGTGTTTTCCGTTGTCCTCATGGCTCAGGCCACTGGTGTAAAAGGCCTGCAGTACCCTGGGCAGTAAAGCACATGAGGAAATATCCTTTATTCTACATGGCAAAACAGGTTTTTGCGTAAGTTTTAGACACACTGAATTTTCCAGGAAAGCAACCGCTGTGTAAGTTGAGGGAATTTCATAATGTGTTTTGTTTGGCACATTATCAAAAGTTGTTCACCGATTTAGAAAATCTTACCACTGACAATATAACCACTTGTGGTATTTGAGTGGCCACGAAGTGTACTTTTCATACTCTACTGTGCACACATGTTCCCTGGGGACCCTGCTGAGGTTGAGGTTGCATCCAGCAGGTCTGAGGTGGGAGCTGAGTCTGCATTTCTCACCAGCCCCCAGGAAAGGCCAATGTTGCAGGGTCCCAAGGCAGTCACACCTGAGCAGGACGTACAGAGAACATGTTTTATTAAAAATTACTCTTCTTTTATTCTCCATTTGTATGACAGGGCTGCTTCATCTTAGGTCAAGATGTTTCCCTAGGAAACAGACTCAGAGAGACTTGTGTGCAGTAATTGACTGAGGCATGTTCTTGGAAACACCCGTGGTGTGTGGGAAATGCAGGATTGGGCAGAGGAAGAAGTCACTCCACGATGCAGTCACAGGACAGGCCTCAGTTGATCCCTCGGGAGCTCAGGATCGGGAGCTCTGGAGGTGGCCCTCCAGAGATGTCTCACATTGAAGCAGGAGGGGCCGGCATTTATTCCACATCAAGCACTCACTGGAAGTGATAGGTGCGTAACCTTGGCTCTCTGGTCCCAGGCAAGTCCTGGGGAGGCCTCAGCTGTGAGCTGTTTGCGCATCCAATGCTCCCGCAGCTGGAGGAAGGAGGGGGACTCCCTGCACAAGGGATCTGGGCAGGCAGGACACCTGGCATCCTGTATGGGCAGTATTCAGTTTTAAAATGGTATATGTGGACAGATTATATTATCTATGAAATTTCATTTTCAGATAGCAAAGAGGATGTATCAAAATATTTGTTACTGAGGGGCGCCTGAATGGCTTGGTCGGTTAAGCGTCCGACTTCGGCTCAGGTCATGATCTCAAGGTCTGTGAGTTCGAGCCCCGTGTCGGGCTCTGTGCTGACAGCTCAGAGCCTGGAGCCTGTTTCAGATTCTGTGTCTCCCTCTCTCTCTGCCCCTCCCCTGTTCATGCTCTGTCTCTCTCTGTCTCAAAAATAAATAAACGTTAAAAAAAATTTTTTTTTAAATATTTGTTACTGAAAGGGACCTCTGGGTTTCATTTAGAACCTCTGTACATAGTAATTGGTGTGTCTATTAATAAAAACAATAGTTCACCAAACTTGACAAACATTTATTGGGTGCTTACTATGTGCCAGGCACTGAACGTAAAGATCCGTCAGTGAACATAGTAACAAAGGCCCCTGCCCCCGTGGAGGTTACATTCTAGCCAGTGCCAGGGGGTTAGAGACTGTGGTCCCAGTTTTCAGTTTTCGGCCTGTATCTGCCCCCCAGGTGGCCCACCACCCAACCCACAACCCATGCCATTCAGTGGGTGCCTAGTTCATGGTGAAAGCCTCTCTTCTTGCTCCATCCAGGCTGCCTGCATGTAACAGATTCTTGTCCTTGGGCTTCATCTCTCAGTCAGGTTCTCATTACTAACCATAGAAACTGCCTATGGCTACTTTAAACAGAAAAGGCATGTGTTAGGGGCACCTGGGTGGCTCAGTCAGTTAAGCGTCCGACTTCTGCTCAGGTCATGATCTCGTGGGTTCGAGCCCTGCGTCGGGCCCTGTGCTGACAGCTCGGAGCCTGGAGCCTGCTTCGGATTCTGTGTCTCCCTGTCTCTCTGCCCCTCCCCTGCCCATGCTCTGTCTTTCTCTCAAAAACAAATAAGCATTTTTAAAAAAATTAATAAAATTTTACAAAGAAAAGGTATGTATTACAGGATACTGAGTAGCTCACAGATCCTCTAGGACAGCAAGAGGGCCACCTAGTAACATGCAATAGTGCTGACCCAGCCCCTGATTGATTGCACCCTAGATACCGAACAAAGTAGGAACATTTCTTCATGAAAGATGCCATCTGAAGCCTCTTAGTCTTCCCTACACACTGTTCAGCATAAAGTAATCATCAGGCATAGAGAGAGTGCCTCCCCCACAAAGTGACTGACATGGGGGAAAAGTAGACAAATAGAAGTAGACCCACAGATGATCCCAACATCATTCAAGGACTTTAGAACAACTGTGATCACTATGTGGAGGAAAATATGGAAAAAGTAGATGAGAAGGCCCTTTTCAACAGCAGAAAGAATGTATCACCAACCAGCTTGCACCACAAGAAATATTAAAAGAAGTTCTCATACTACAGGACAATGACCGCAGATGGAAGCACAGAGCTGCAGGGAGCAAATGAGATCATTAGAAAGAATAAACATGGAAACCACCAAAATTAAAATGAGTAACTAAAAAAAAGCTGGTAAAGGAGAAATAAGTGGAATAATAAATCTGTCCAAGTTTTAAAAGGCTCAGAGAAGAGAAATCAGTTAAAACTGCTGAGGAGATTCTCCAGAAAGCCAGGACTGTGGCCCGCAACGTGACTGGTCAGAACGTGTAGGTTGTTTCGTTGGGGGAGGGGAGGATGGACCTGGTGGCCTGTGAGAGATTTTCTTATCCACCAAGTGTTCCCTGCCCTCCCTACGGCGGCAACCCCATGGAGCCCCAGGTTGCCAAGCTCGGCCAGGCCAGGCCAGGCCATGGACGTGTTTCTTGTCACTGGGGTGGAAATGGAGTGTATGCATTCTGAGGTAAAAACCTCCAGGATTTTTACCTTTGTCCTGTTTCCCGCCCCCCTCTTCTGCAATGAATCTGGTACATCCAAGACAGGGGAGGCTTCTTCAGCCTGGGGCCCAGAATGAAGGACAGAAAATAAACTTTGTTTCTGTAACGCTAAGGCCGGCGGCTCAAGGAGAGGGTGTGTCAACCTCAGCTCCCATGGAAAACTTCTCCCAGGGTTCTGCTCTGACGCCGGAGAGTTTTCATTATTTCTTGCCCAACCTTTCATTCACTCATTCATTTATTTGTTAAATTCTTACTAAGTGCCAGAACCGAAAGGTGTGAAAAACAAAAATGACTAATTCAGTCCCTGCCCCCTTGTACTAGCTGTCCCCACAGGAGGTAAACAGCTCTGAGAGAGGTCCCTACTCACAGCTGGGGGAGGGGTTGTTGAGTCAACGCAAACAATTTGACAAGAAAACAATAGTAATAAGATAAAAACCATTAAATCGCCCCAAATCTCTTCCTCTTCTGTCAGTGTCCTGACAGACATGTTATTTAGCTGTCCCCAGCATTCTAGAACCATCTGGGGACATCTCTCACTGCTTTGGCAAAGTGTAGACACAGGTCAGGATGCATTCAGGCTGCAGTTTGAGCCCTGTGTTTACTGAAATGTTTGAGGGGCTGGTCCAGGAAAGGGGGGTGCTCAGACCCTCACAGTGGTTGTCAAGTGCTAGTGGGGGGTCACATCGGGCAATGGGGCATGACTGAGGGGCAGGATGACTGTCATGTCAATGATTTGGGGAGGATAGAGGACCACTTCCCTTTAGTGAAACTGGGGTACCTGTTGCTCAGTGAGTCATAGGCCACCTTGTGGGGGTCTCCAAACCCACTCTAGGCCTCTTTCCCTCTGCAGCTTTCCCTCCACTAGGTCCACCCAGACCTTCACTGACTGATTTCTGGGAGAGACATGCCCAGACTGGAGCCCAGGCAAGGAGCTAAAGGGAGGGTCTCGAGCCAGAGGCCTTTCCACAGCAACCCTTGCTACTGCTGGCCTCTCCTTGGGGCAATCCCTATTTTTTCCCTGAGTCTGGGTCCTCAAGTCTTAGTCTCAGTCCCCAAGCACCCCAAGGACAACCAGATAAGGGCCCAGATGGGAGAACAGAGCAGTCATCTGTGCAAATGAACGTGCACACGCTTTCCTGCATTTTTCTGACAGTCTAGGAACTTGGGTTTCCACCCGGGCTCCTCCATAGACCATTTGGATTGTCAGGAACCATCAACTTCAGATAACTTTTAACTCACTAATAAACACAATTATTATGATGGGTCTGTTTCTAAAATGTTTGATTTCCTTTGAATACAAAATTGTACACACGCATGTACGCACACACACACATGATTTAGAGTGCTGGTAAGCTGGAGCGCCTGGGTGGCTCAGTCGGTTGAGCATCTGATTCTTGATTTCGGCTCAGGTCATGGGAGCAAGCCCCACATTGGGCTCTGCACTGAGCATAGAACCTACTTGGAATTCTCTCTCTCTCTCTCTCTCTCTCTCCCCCCCCACTCATGCTCTCTATCTCTCTCTCTCTCCCCCACTCATGCTCTCTCTCTCTCTCTCTCAAAATAAATAAATAAACTTAAAAAAAAGAAAGTTGAAAACTGAAAATATACATATTTTAAGAAGAACTAAAGGTTACCCACAATGTCGCCACCCACAGTCAGGCATTGCTAACTCAGGGTGAATCACTTGCCGGGTTCTTTGCGGTTACAATGGAGCTACCATCAACAGCTATTACAGTCACGACTGCAGTCTTATTAAGACTCTGGTGTTTGTTCAGGGAACCTGTGTTTAAGCAACATTACTGCTCACTAATTAGGGCTCCACTGCAGCAGTGACCCCCCTCCCAAGATCCTCTTCTGCCTCCTTATTCTCCAGCTTCTCTAACCTGAAGTTTGTGCCAAGTGCTTTACATTCTTTATTTCATCGAATCCTTACAACCACCACAAAATATGTCTTCTTATGTCCATTTTATGGATGAAGATACTAAGACTCAAGGAAACCAAACAGTTTAGCCAGAGGCAGCAAGTACAGAACCTAGGTCTGGGCTCATGCCCTTTCCATAACAGTTTGCAGCCTGCCGGAAGCCCTCTGGGGATTGCCCAGGCTGGAGAAGAAGAGGCTGAGGGAAGATTCAGGAAACACCTTCTGGTCCATGCAGAGGTTTAACTGGAGGGGCTAATGCCTATTCTTTCCTGAGAACAAGGCTGAGCATATGGCCAGAGGCACGGCTAAGCGTCCCCCAATGGTAGGGCAACTCTGTTATAACCTACCGTCTATACTGGGATGGTTTTGAGAGTGAAAACATTGCTATTAGCAATACTTAGGAGCAATGGACATAAATGGGAATGTGCCAGAGAAACTGGTATGGATGGTCACCCTGATCAGTAGGGGCAGAGGGCAACAAAAGGACTCTCTTAAGGGATTGCCCAGGCCAGAATGCACCATCTCATCTCCTCAGGTGTGCTCTGGGCACTAGGAGAGGTTCCAAGAAGTCACGTGGTTTCTTCAGCTGTCCTCTGACTCTTCATGACTGGCTTCCCAGGATCCACTTTGGTGGCCATGCTGGGTGCTTATGCAGGAGGCAGCTATGTGGGTGCTAGTGTAACCCAGATCTGAATTTAGATTCTAATACCATCTCTTTCCGTGGCTTTGGAAGAAGTCACCTAACCTTTCTGAGTCTCAGTTTTCTTGTCTGTAAAATGGGACCAATAAAATCTAATTTTTGAGAAAATCTAATTTTTGAGACTATTGTATTATATGAGGTAAGGCAAGTGCCTCCTGTTTAGTAAATGCTCCGTAAAGATAGTGTTAGCCTCTGAGATGCAGTTTGTGGCTGGGTAGGACTGGGGTCATCAGGTTGATGTTAATTAAGTGACAGGGCCAATGTAAGTTTTCTAGACCAGGATCAATCCTTGATTGGCCTGTGGCTTTCTCCTACTTGTACACCCTCAGGAGTGCTAACCTGGAGGCAGATCCCTGGTCTGGTCTGAGGCCTGCTACTTGAGACTCGGAAAAGTAAACGATGGCAGGTGGGCTGGGGAAGGAAAGCACCAGCAGCGGCAGCAACAGCTGAATAGGCAACTAAAGCTCCAAGGGAGGGGACTCTTCTCTCTGACCAGACGCTCGGTCCCAGAAGGATGGGAGAAATCCCCATCGCTTTCCCCTCTCTCTCCATTCTCTCTTTGCTTGGTCAGAGGCAGCCGTAGTCATGGGAAGTGCATGGTAGAGCAGGCAAACTCAAGTGTTGGCTGTCACGCCAGAGAACCGGAAAGGGGGGTCCGTGAGAACCAAAAAGTGCCAAGTGGATTGTGAAGAGGAGGAGGCTCAAGAAATCAACCCCATAAAGGTGTAGTTGAATTCCTGGGCCCATCCCCAAGCTGCCCAGGCATGGATCCAACCCTAACCAACACTCCAAAGGCATTGGGCACTGAACTATGGGATAGACGGCCACCCAGGTCCCAAACTGGCCACCAGGTGATGTGTACGTGGGATGATCAGGATAGCGCTACGAAGCACTAGCAAAGGCTTGAAAATCAGATGACACTGGAACCACACAGCTTACAGAAGGCGAGCAAACTCGTGCCCTGAACCTACCTAAATCAAGGACATGCTGAAACAAACAAAAGAACATTCTCCACAGACTTTAAACAAGACTGGAGTCTTAGAACATAATTTTCACAATGTCTACACATGATCAAAAACTCAATATACAAAGAACCAAAAAAATTTAACATCTCCCAGAGAAAAAGGTAATGAGATGCCAATCCCAAGATGAGGCAGATGTTGGAATTATCTAGGAGGCTTTAAAGCAGCTATTATAACCATGCTCCAAGAAATAATAACAAACAGAGGCGCCTGGGTGGCTCAGTTGGTTAAGCATCTGACTTTAGCTCAGGTCGTGAGCTCACAGATCATGAATTCAAGCCCTACATCGGGCTCTGTGCTGACAACTCAGAGCCTGGAGCCTGCTTCGGATTCTGTGTCTCCTTCTCTCTCTGCACCTCCCCAACTCTCTCTCTCTCTCAAACATGAATAAACATTTTTTAAAAATTTATTTTAAGAAATAACAAACACTCTTGGCCTGAATAAAAAGATAATTTCAGGAGAGAAATAAAAAATTAAAAGAACCAAATGGAAATTATAGAAGTGAAAAATACAATAACCTAAATAAAAAATTCACTGGAGGGGCGTAACATCAGAATGGGCCACAAGCCATGGAGTTCCACAGGCAGCGCCTCATCCTCCTCAGATTTGGCAGACTAGGGTAGAGGCACTAAGGCCAGCACCGTACCAAGTGGCTTTGATCCCGGAACCGTTAGTGTGGCTGCATATGTGTGCATATGTGCATATCGTGTGGCCTACATATGTGTGAGTCTTCCCAGAACTTCCTGGCCCATCCACACCAGCTCCTGTCTCAGAACTCGGCTGTGCCTTCCAGCCTAGCGTTACGTGTTTGCTTACCCACCTCCTCTGTGAGTCGGCCTCCCCACCCACATGTAAGCTCCCTACCAGGAAAGGACTGTGGTTCTTCTTTCTCTTCATAATGCCCTGCACACAGCGGGAGGCACAAAAGGGAATCTGGGAAGCTAAGGACTCACCTCCAGCTTGGGCTTTGGGGGAGAAGCAAAAGGTAATGGGTAATAAAACCTCACCGCCACGCCAGAAGCCCTGACACATGTATGGCTTCAAAACTGCTCACTCCCATTTCAAGATGAGGAAACCAATGCTCCCAAGAGATTAAAAGATCGGAATGAGGTTGCACAGGAATGGCAGCCTGAGGCCTCACCAGGCCTTCCGTCTGTGACCCCGGCCCCTTAGGGAAGACGAGAGAGACAAGGGTGAGGAGTGCAGTGGGCAGAGCAAAAGCATCAGCTTCTCCTCCCTGGGACAGAACACTGGATCTTGGGCCTGGCAGGCTGGTGAGGACCCTCCTCCAACCCGCTCCCTTATGGCCCATGAATTTCGGACCCAAGGAAGGACAGGGACTTGGCTAAGATCATACAACCAGGGGCAGAAATACCCACTTTCCTGAGGTGCCTATATCTAAGGGGAATTAAGTACAATAAGACTTCCTGAAGTTTCATTAAGGGTTTCATTTTTGCCAAAACGTGTACCATTCAAGGAAGAAAAGTTCTTAGGTGTAGATGTGCTTAATAAATACTTAGCTAGAATAGCATGATGAGGGGTGCCTGGTGGCTCAGTCTGTTAAGCGTCTGACTCTTGATTTCGGCTCAGGTCATGACGGGTAATTATTTTGTAAGTGTATTTTGGAATACACCAAATGAAACGCTAAGCACCGAGTGAAGTGGATTAAATAGTAATAGATTTAACAGTTAGCTTTGGCAATAAGAACTATAGAAGGAAAATGGGAAGTACTTGTATGCCCACCCAAAGGGGAATGACTGGGAAGGACATTTTGGCACATGTACTCAGTGGATTGTGCTTATGAATGTACCACGACGTGAACGCAGTGGGGGGAGAAAAAGACAAAACCAAGATGTTACACGGTGGTTGTATATTCAAGTGTCAGACTACACTTGAGCTAAAGACTTTATTTATTATTTTTTTATTATTATTTTTTATTTTGGTGTTCCAGAAATTCTAAAATGAGAATATCCTTTTGGCAAAGAAGGAAATGTTTTATTTGGGAAGAAAAAAAGAAAACCACTCCTTTTCTTTGGTAGGGGACATAGTTGGAACAATAGCTTGTCTGGCGTTAAGCAAATGCCAAGCCCGGGAGCCTATCCCCGTTTTGCTTCTGACTGTACCTCCGGCAGGAATGCAGGCAAATGTTGTTTGAATAAGTTGGTTGGATGACATATGTGGAAATAGTTGATCCTTAAAATTTCCAAATACCTAGTAGAGACATAAAGGAGTTGAAAATGAGAATTATTCCAAACGGGGGCTGTGCAACGGAGACAAAAATAAGTGAGGATTGGAGAAAACTGTTAGCCTTCTCACCTGTGGGTTGGGCTGTAGGGAAAACAGGGTGACCATCAGACATGACATAGCGCTCAGAACGCCAGGGCTTTCGGCAGCCAAACCGTTCCTCCAAAACATGGGCCAGATGTGGATTTTCTGCAGCTCAGCCATCCTTCTCTGACCAGCTCTCCCTTACCTCCATGGCCAGAACCTTCCTGAGGTTCTAAGGGGAAGCAGGTAAGTGAGAGAGGTGGGCAGCCAACAGGCCAATAAGGCCTGCCCTTGACAGGACACAGGGGTGCTCACTGCCCCATGTGGCCACCTAGTGCTGGCAGGGGAGAAATGGACCGGGAGCAGCAATTTGCCACCATCAGACCTCATGTCATACAATTAATGTATCCTAGGTACACAAAGGAAGCCTCAGTTCCAACGGGGAGTGAGGAAGGAGGGAGGGAGGAAAGGAAGAGAGGAAGGGAAGAAGAAGTGAGGCAGGGAAATGAAATAGAAATGCTAACCTGGAAAACAATGAAAGCAAGTAATTGACACACTTTCCTAGAGCACATAAGGAGGAATAAGATACAAGTCTGCTCTCTAGAGCTTAAAACCTAATAGAGACAAAACCATCCCCTGAGGTCACCTTTCCAACTCTTCTCTGGGCTCTCCCCTATCTGAACCCAGGTCCAGGCACCATTTTCTACCACACGAGTGCTTCTGTGATTTTTGATCTTTGCTCCTTCTAACTTGGCCCTGCCCCTCACTCACTGTGAGCCCACAGAACCTAGTTACTGCTCCAGAGGGCAGCTCGCAGCTAGGCAGGACTGCCGTGAACAACTACTGGGCAGCTGCTGGCCATGCACGCGTGCACAAGAGCAGCCGACCTTGCAGGGGCTGGGACAGACAGCCATGAGGACGGTGGGGCAGCCGTGGGGGCGGTGGCATTTCACAAGGGCTGGAGACCATCAGCAGGACTGCGAGCGGTCTCTGGACAGGTGTAGATCCAGGCTAGATATGGGGACTCCGAGAGACACATGCATGATGCTGCTCCTCCAAGAACAGGCTGATAATTCCCTCAAAAAAAGGAACAGCCACGACAGAAGGCGCTTGTGCGCATGGAGGGAGAACCAAGCCCACGTCACGTGCTTGCAGAGAGGAGAAAGGCAGGGAAACCTGAGGCCACCCAAGCCCAGTGAAACCAGATGGTGAGAGATGGGGCACAGGTCATGGCGTCTGGCAAAAGGGCAATTAGGACAACAAAATCCAAACAACCCAATTAAAAAATGGAAGAGAGACAAGCAACAAGCACAGGAAAAGATGTTCCACATCACTAATCATTAGGGAAATGCAAATCAAAACCATGAGATACCACTTCATGCTCATTAGGATGAGCTAGTTAAAAAAAAAAAAAGCATAAGTTTTATGATATGTGTATTTTACCACCAAAATAACAACAACAAAAAAACTAATAGGAAGCCATTTTGCAAACATAATGTAGAAGTTAAAAAAAAAGCCACAATCTCATATCTCAAAATAATTGATTTTAATGTTATTAATCAAATGGTCTTTTTAAGGATTCTTTGATTTGTGGTGCTATTTCCCATTCTGTGGATGAAACAGTTATATTTAACCAATCCCCTATGATGGTACATTTTGATAGTTTCCAATTATTTACGATAATACTTGGCAACTAAATTCCTTGCATATAGTTTTAAGTGAATTATTTATTCAAAAAAGGGCATTTAGGCTGGGTGATGGGTCATGGGAGGGGGCACAGGTAGCACAGCCCTGCCTACGGGGACCAGGGGCTCCTGGCAGCCAGGCGGGGCCTCCCAAGGCCCACCAGTTCTTTGGGATTAGAGCAGGGCTGCCTTAGTTGAAGGCTTCACACACTTGACCGTTTCTGTGCCCCTCCTGGGAATCTTGGTAGAGCAAAGATTCTAGTTCAGTAGGTCCAGGATAGGGCTCAGGTTCTGCATTTCCAACAGGTTCCCCAGGTGATGCTGATGTGGATGGACCTCGTGCAGCCCTTTTAGTAGCAAGGCCTCAGGATAAAGGGTGAACACACGGGATGGGGTCTGTGACAAGGCTGGTGACAGGACTGGAGATATTTCCCTCAGGATTTGGCTCTGTGGTTTGTAAAACTCCACCTTGACTCTACCTTGCAAAAGCTAGCAAGAGAAGGAGGTTCTGAACACTCTGTGCCAGAGCCACAAAGGTGGAAGTTACGCATCCCTGGGGTCTGCCTTGTGTCAACGGAAACAAAGAAACCTCCAAGGGGCGACTTCAGAGAAGACGGCTGGACCAGTGGGAATGTCCCTCGCTGGAGAACGCGTGCATTTTTGCTGAGCTTTTTACTGTGGAAAGGAACATCCCTCATCTTGAGGACTACAATAAGCCCTCCTACTCCATCATCAGCTTCAACAATTATCAACCCGTGTCCCATTTCCTCCAACCATCCATTTCCTCAACAGATGACTTCATTCAGAAATATTTTAAAACGTTATCTCCAAAATACAAGTCCTCTCTTTAATAACACATATACTTTGTTTTAATAAAAGACACAAATCTTTCTGAAAAGTCATTTAGCAGTATTTGTTAAAATAATTTGTTGCAAAATAAAAATGTTAACAAGGTGTTAAATAACAATGTCTGCATTTCATTTCTATAGAATGAAAACTATGCTGTGTTTTAATGTCCCTTGAGAAAATGAGTTTCAAGATATAGAAAACTGCCTGTGGTATAAAATATTAAGTAAAAAGGGGTTACAAAACAGTATAAGCAGGATGGCCTTTATGAAACTGTAATACACACAACATACACGCACAGGAAAGAAACTCGAAGAAAATATAACAAAATTCCAAGTGTCTTTCTGGGTAATTTTAATTTTCTCACAGTGCTTTTCTGAATGTTCCATGAACAATGAGCATGTGTGGCAATCATAAAAACATTAAAAAAAAAAAATATATATATATATATATATATATAGTAGTGGCTGGGGCTTCCCAAAGGGCACTTGTGTCATCCCAGGACTTTTCATTGGTGAATGACTGCATGCACTTCCTCAGCCCACAGCATCCCCCCAGGGACCCCCTAGGTTTCTTTCCTAGGCTTCTTCCTAGGAAGAACCTAGGTTTCTTTCCTAGGTTTAGGGGCGGTCTTCAGAGCCAGTCCCTTTTCCCGCCATTAAATCCTAGCTGGCCTCCATTTGGCTCCAGATGGTGGGAGAACCAGTTACCTCCCCTCCCAGCTTCCCTGGGACGAGTCCCTTTTAGCACCCATGGACCTGGGCCAGCAGCTTTTGGATTTAATGTATTTATTGGGCAATGACTTTCACACAATCTTCTCTCTCTGTCATCTGAAATTTAGCCTGACTGCAATGTCTTCTTTGGCCAATAGGTGGTGCTGCGTAACACAAAAGCACTTTTGTCCCGCGGTTCTGAGGCTAGATTTCAGGGATCCTTACAATAATTGCTGGAGAGTGTGTGCTGATATAGCATCACCACATAAGGGCAGGGGGACAAATCTGTCACCTGCCAGTATCACTATCATCACCAGACAAAAATAGCCATTTCAATACCAAAAATGCAGGAAGACAAAAATCTCAGAACTAAGGCAGACTTTGAACTTGAATACCTTTTAAGAAAAACTGTTATATGGTTCATATTCTTACCATTTCAACTCAGACCAAAACTTGACCCGAGACCACCACTGGCACTGGCTTGGCCTTTGGGAACCCCTGCTCTAGTCAAGGATTCCAGAGTTGGAGGTCGTTCCATTCCCCAAGGTCAAATTTCTGTAAAATTTATTTGCTTCAAATTAAGAACACATTTGTGTTCCCAGTGTGCAGTGAGACACATCTACTAGATCTTTCCTCCACCCATGGTTAAAGTGGAGCAGTGAGCCACTTTTAAGCAGAGCTCTCTTCTTAAAAACATAGACTTACGTTGCTCTGCTTATTCTCTGCTGTCTCCCCTCATCTACATGGTCAAAAGGCCTCCGGGTATCACACCAGCGGCTGCATGATCCAGGACTGCCTCACTCCACCAGAATCAGGATCACATAAAAGCTACCTCCAACTCATCCCAAATACACAAAGGATGGCCTCCAGCCTTACCAAACTTGAGCATTTACACAAGTCCCTCCACCTGCAATATTTGCACGCCCCCTCACTTTCCTGACATATACCTATTCTTCCCCCATCAAGTCAGCACAAGGTCACCTACTCCAGGGAGCCACCTCCTTTGCTCCCAAGGCATCGGGCACATTATGATCTTAGAGCACTTATCACCTTGCTATAATGTCACAGTCCTGTGGACAGACTGTTCAGCTTGTATTCCCTCTTCAGGGCTTGACTCAGTAAGATACCCAGTGAATTTTTGCTGATTGATTCTCCTTGTTGGCAAACAAACCTGGGCCAGCTTTTTCAACATCCTCCTTTAAGATCTTTTCAACAAACCCAGGAGATGCTCGAAAGAACTGGCAGGCTGGTTAGAAGTGAGAAAAACAGCAGGAAGCCCCTAGGATTTAGGGGCTATGTATCTGGCAAGAAAAGTACATGGGGTTTCCCAATCCTCTGAGGAGCCCCCAGATCCTTTGGTGTCACCCTTGCAAAATATCTAAATTGTACTAGCTCTGCCATCATTTACCAAAAAACAGCATTAAAAAAAAATGGGAGTTGAAAATGTCCATGATCAGGGCGCCTGGGTGGCTTGGTCGGTTAAGCGTCCGACTTCGGCTCAGGTCATGATCTCACGGTCCATGAGTTCGAGCCCTGCGTCAGGCACTGTGCTGACAGCTCAGAGCCTGGAGCCTGTTTCAGATTCTGTGTCTCCCTCTCTCTCTGCCCCTCCCCTGTTCATTCTCTGTCTCAAAAATAAACGTTAAAAAAAATTTTTTTAAAAATGTCCATGATCTATAAAAAAGGAATGACTTTATAGCAAAAGA
This sequence comes from Prionailurus viverrinus, assembly GCF_022837055.1. Classification (NCBI taxonomy): domain Eukaryota; kingdom Metazoa; phylum Chordata; class Mammalia; order Carnivora; family Felidae; genus Prionailurus; species Prionailurus viverrinus. Next base: position 87,853,316 of record NC_062569.1, on the reverse strand, counting down.
AAATTATTTCAAAAAAAATAAAGTGAAATTAAGGGGAAATGGGAAGAGAAAACAATTTCACGCAAAGAGATGTGGTCAGTGTGTAATGTAAGCTATTGATTGATAGCAGCAACATGAAAAAATAAAACGTAGAATGATTATAGTTTATTGGGTACGTATCATGGCCCATGCACTAGGCAAAATACTTTACCTGTGCAATCTCATTTAATACACACCACCATTCTAAAAAGCAAGGATTACTGTCCCCCAGATTACAGGCTGAGAAAGGTTAAGTAACTTCTCCAAGATCAAACAGAACTGAGAATGGAATCCAGGTCTAACAGCAAAGTCCAAAGTTAACCATACTAATGTTTTCTTTTGGGTGATATATTTTGATTATTCTTATTTATTTTTAAAAAAATGCTTATTTTGAGACAGAGTGCATGCTGAGGAGGGGCAGAGAGAGAGGGAGAGAGAGAGAATCCCAAGCAGGTTCCATGCTGTCAGCTGTCCATGCAGAGCCCAATATGGGGCTCAATCTCACGAACTGCGTGATCATGACCTGAACTGAAATCAAGAGTCAGAAGCTTAACTGACTGAGCCACCCAGGCACCTCTTGACTAAATATTTTTAAATTGCAGTAAAATATAATTGAATTCTTAACTTAGTACACAGGGTATTCAGAACATGTCTGGATCTGAAGGCCCAGACCTCCCAGGCCTGAGGGCCCACCAAGCAGTCCAGCCTGGAACAGCAAACACATAGCACCCAGGCCCATCCTAAATGGCTTTTGTGTTGTTTTTAATAAACTAAACCATCAGCTTCCCCTCTCATGATTTAGCTGTATTCCTAAAGTTCAGATCACATGGTAAAGCTCAAAGAGCTAATTCCCTTCATCCAGTCATTTCCTAAGAGCCAGTAACAGACTAATCACTTACTTTGTAGAATGGACCAGGGGTGCCTGGGTGGCTCAGTTAAGCATCTGACTTCTGCTCAGGTCATGATCTCGCGGTTTGTGAGTTTGAGCCCCGCGTCAGGCTCTGTGCTGACAGCTCAGAGCCTGGAGCCTCCTTCGGATTCTGTGTCTCCCTCTCCTTCTGCCCCTCCCCTGCTCATGCTCTCTCTCTCTCTCTCTCTCTCAAAAATAAGCAAACATTAAAAAAAAAAAAAAATTTAAATGGGCCAAGGGTATTAATAGGCAGCTGACAGAAAAGGAAATATAAATGGCCCAAATCACTTTTTATAATGTTTATTCACCCATTGGGTAAATACAAAAACTACAGAAACCCATTTCACTGGCCAAAATCAGAAAGCTCTGGGACACATGGAGAGAGCTCTCACACGCTGGTGGCTGTGGCTACTGGAATGAGCTCCTCCGTGGAGAGCAATTCAGCAACACCCATCACTACTGCACATACTCTTGGACTCAGGAGTTCCACTCCTGGGAACTCATCCTTCAGACTGACCTGCAGGTGCAAAATAATCCATATACGCCATTTATTGCATCAACGGTTATAATTGCAAAGGACTGGAAACAGCCCAAGGGGCCTGGTTAAGCAGACTATGGTACATCCACACACCCAGGCACCCCTGAACAAGAATGGGGACACTCTTTCAGTATGGCCATGGAACCCTTCAGAATGTGCTGTGAAAAAAACCAGACAAGAAGGCAGCCTCTGGGGAGGGGAGGTGGCGGCTGGGGCAGTAGACTTCACTGAGGACTCTTCAACACCTTTTGAATTTTTTTTTTGAAATTTTTTTTTTTAACGTTTATTTATTTTGGGGACAGAGAAAGACAGAGCATGAATGGGGGAGGGGCAGAGAGAGAGGGAGACACAGAATCGGAAGAAGGCTCCAGGCTCCGAGCCATCAGCCCAGAGCCCGACGCGGGGCTCGAACTTACAGTCTGTGAGATCGTGACCTGAGCTGAAGTCGGACGCTTAACCGACTGAGCCACCCAGGTGCCCCTTGAATTTTGAACCATATGAAATATTCAGAAAAACAAAATACATATTGAAGCTTTCCTCCATTACTAAAGGTTCTGGCTTAGCTCTAACTAGGTGAGTTATCGTACATGCTCTCTCCTGCAGTATATATGGCCTTATAGAACTCTCGAGCAAAACCATGGAGACAGAGTCAGTGACTACATCAGCAGGGGCTCTGCCCCTCTGCCAGGGTCACCCGGGGCCCGCACTTCCTCCCTCTGTCCACAGGTGGCACCAGGAGGACTGCCACCCTGGACAGATGGTGGTGGCCTGGGAAGCCCCAGGGCCTCAGGCTGCTGACCAAGAGTCAAAGAAACAGACAGTCACAAGTAAGTAACATAAAATAGAAACTAACTTTATTTCTCTGGAAGAAGCAGGTATCCATAGCTGGGGCAGCAACTTTGGCGACACAGGCTGGTAGGAAAACACAGAACAGCACACGGGAGGAGCTGGGTCAAAGAGGAAGCACTGGTATCCCTCCAGGGCAGCTGCCCCCTTGGTCTCCTTCCAACCCTGGGGCCTTGGGCCCTGGTCCCTGCCAGAGAACAATCTGGCACCCTCGCTCTGCTTCCTGAGCCACTCAGGGCTATTTCCAGGCACAAGATCCTAAGACCAGCCTAGTCCCATAACATATCCATGGTGAGGCCACAAGTCACATTCTCTCCGACACCCTAACTGCCCTCCAGGGGATCCCTGGAGAAGGGCCCTACCCTGGGAGGGCTTGCTGGGTGCTGGTCCACCTTTCTGTGTGGCCAACACATCCTCCCTGCACGAGTCAAGCCCGGCTTCCCCACTGGCAGAGCATGGAAACACACTCCGGCCACAGGCCCAACCAGGGGCTGGAGCCAGAAGCAGGTCAGCTGCAGGGCCTGCTGAGGCGGCCACCAGGCCTGCCTTCATGGGGTTCCTTCCCACCCCTTGGCTAAGGGCACCAAGAGCTGATCCAAAGTTGCAGGGACAGCACTGGGTGAGGGAGGGACAGCAAGGCGGGGCTCCCAGTCTCCTGCTGCCTTGGCTTTGCTCTGCCACGGCAAGTGACAGCAGGTCCTCCAGGCCTGGGCAGGTCTTCTCCCCACCCTTGTCAGATGGACAGGCTCAAGTGATTCCTTCAGGGCAGACCCTCTGGCTCTTCAGACATCTCAGCGCCTAAAGGAGGGGAAACAACGAGAAAGCCCCTCTATCAATACAGGGGCTGATTCAACAGAGTGTCTAGAGTGCGTGGGCACAAGAGGGCCTCTTGATGGTGCGCTAATCGGTTGAAAAGTCAGCAATGATTTTGGAACTTATCATCCTGGGATGCCTTTTTCTCTTTAATTAAAAAAAAAGAGAGAACAGCACTACTGAGTATTAGACTATCAGAGGGCAATAGGCACGGTAAAGCCTAAGTTTCTCTGGATGCAAATTAGTAAGAATCACCACAAGTTAACAGCTGACACTCGGTGATGGTGTCCCATGTGCCAGACGCTTGCTGTGTGATTTGACAGATGCATCCCTCGTTTCTTCTAGTCATTTCTATGAGGTAGATACTGTCATTTGTACAGATTTTTTTCCCCCCTAAGTTATCTCTACTCCCAATGTGGAGCTAAAACTCACGACCCCGAGATCGTACTCTCTACTGACTGAGCCAGCCAGGCCCTCATTAGTACACGTTTTACAGATGAGGATGGAGAGGTCGGGAAACATGCCCAAGCTGACTCCGTCCCTGAGCGGAAGGCTGGGCTCTAATTCCAGCTATCTGCTGCCAGGGCCCACCAGCTCCAAAACCCCCCACCCACCAGCATCCCTCCGAGGACAATGCTGGGATCTACCCATATCTCTACCTCCAACTTGATACAATTCTCATTTATGATGTATATATTTACATTTATACTACAGATCATTTGTATCATTTATTACGTGTCCACATATACATTTTTAACAGGAAAGTAACGGGATTATTTTTGGTTAAGCGTTCCATTAAAATGGCATTAAAACTTTAAACTGAAATACGAAATGGAGAGGTGAGAAATATGTTGAAATCACTGAGCCCTAAACTGCTGCTCCCTGACGCAGGTTCAAGGGTGCTGTGTGGGGTTAGGAAGCAAGCCCCCACAAGGGGAGAGGCTCCAGTGCCCTCTCTTTACTTATTAGTTCTTTTGCACCAAGTGGCTACAAAGTCTAAATGCACTGAGGAGAAACTGTTTTCACCCAGAACTGCCTGCATCCCAGGGTGGGGGCTGCCTTCCCTCCTCCCAGCTGGGCAGCCCTGTGCCTCCTGGCCCTGTGAGGCCCTCCAGGCATGGGGCTCTCTTCTAGCCGGGTATGCTCCCCGAGGGGCTCACTCACTTGTGGTGGGCGGGGCCGCAGGAGCCCAGGAGGTGGCAGCCTGCCTGCTCCAGGTTCCAGTCACACATCTCCAGCACCTTGTGGCACTCGCTTCGCGGCCGCAGACCCAACCCAAAGAGCTGCTCCACCTGAGGAGCAGAGGGTGGTGCCATGGGACACACTGGGGCTGAAGGGCACTGGGCAGGGTAGGGGCAGAGGAGAGCCAGAGGCAGGATGGTAGGGAGAGGCAAAAGGAGGTGAGAGAGGCAGAACCAGTCTTCAGGGTCCCTGAAAGCCAGAGTGGGCAGGAGGTGGTGGTACCTTCAGATACTGGGCAGCCCTCTGCACGCTCCAGCTGTGACTCTGCAGGGCCGCCTGGCACTCCTCTGTGGTCACCCCATGCACCATGGCCTGCAGCTGGGCACACCCACCCACCTACCCATCAGCACCACTTGGGCCCATTCCTCCCAGGCCCTTGGGCCCCTGCCCCTCCAACCAGCGGCCAGGCCCGGTACTTACCATCTGGATCTTGTCTGTTGGTCGTCCAGCCTCTGGCCCGTCCCCAGGGCAGCCCCTCTGTGGCAGCCGTGCAGTGGCCCTCAGGGCTGGTGGCCGGACCCCTGGGTTACTGTTGTTGGTGGAGAAGTTGGCCTTGGGGTCTGGGGCAGCCTGGGGCATTGGTCGAACAGTGGCAGTGGGGGCGGCAGGGGCTGGGGTGCTGGGTGGGGGCAGCAGCAGGGGCACAGGCAAGGGGGCCGGCTCTTCAGGGCTTTGGGCCTCACGCAGGAAGCGCTGGTAGCGTTCCAGGTAGGATGGGCGCTCGGGCAGCAGGTAATAGTGGGTGTTGCTGACCTTCTTGCCATCACGGACGATGGGTAGGATGCAGGGACCAGCCCGTGGGCCGGGTGCCTGGATCACTTGTGGTGTAGCATACTTGGGGTCTGAGGCAAAGCTCTGGGTGGTGGGCATGGTCTTCCCAGGTGAACTTGAGAGCCGGGGCGGCAGTGGGGAGCTTCCAGGTGGTACCAGGGGGCTAGGGGTCCTCGAGCCTTGAGGGGACAGGGGCTCCCGGGGAGGCACCCGGGGAGGGGAGGCAGGTCCAGGCCACCGCCCTATCTCCTCCTCACCTGAGGGGGCTGGAGACAGCTCACCACGTGGGCGAGTGGGCCTCGGGGGGATGGGCACCCGGGGGGGCACCTGGGGCTTGTCCTCACCCGCTGGGGCTGGGCCAGGTGAAGGGACCAGGGAGCCAGCCGGGACCCGCAGCTGCCGCATGCACTCCTGCTGCAGCGCCTGGAAGATCTGTGCGGTCTGGGCCGAGCTGGGCGGCTTGCTCCCACCCTGGGGTGGGAGGAACAGATTGTCCTCCAGGGGAGGGAGGAGCTGCGCCTGCTCAGGCACAAAGGCATAATTGGTTTCACCCTGGCTGGGCCCAGCACAGACCCCTGCAGCCACCAGGGTGCTGTTGATGGAGCAGACTTCAAAGTCGTCCTCATCCTGGGCCACATCGTCGTAGGCAGGAGGCGGGGGCAGCGGGCGGGCATCCCAGTCCACCACAGGTGTGGGATGCAGGGGCCGGGGCAGTGCCCGAGTAGGGCTCTGCGGTGGAGTCTTGTCCAGCAAGGAGCAGGCATCCATGGCCAGCTGTGCCAGTGAGGGTGCACAGGGCCGGGGGGCGGGGACGACGGGCTCCTCGCCGAAGTCAATGAGTGTGACCTCGCTCCCGCCGCCACGCCCTGCCTTGGTGCCCGGCACCCTAGCTGAGGGCTTCGCCAGCCACAGCCCACGGGTCAGGCCTGGTTTCCGGAGGCCCAGCCTCTTGAAGTCGCTGGACAGAGGGTCCTGGTCCTCACTCACTGGGTCGTAGGTTGGCTCTAGGATAGAGAGGGAGATCCTAACGAGAAGGCAGTGTCAGGGGGACAGGAAGAAAGACAAGTGCCTTCCACCAACTCCCCACTCCAAATGCCCCCAGAGGTTAGCCCTCAGCTGCCAAAATTCTTAAGGCACACCAACCCTATTCACACGGGAAGACAGGACCTGCTCTGGACGCCATGAGCTCTCCACACAGGCTAATGAGCCCCTGCCTCCATCTCGGCTAGAGCAAGCAACACCCCACACCTGCCTGCCTAATACCCCAACACACAAGACCCCAGGTATCCCGGGCTCCTGGGCCTGGTTGGTAATCCCTTGTCCCCACTCCGTTATGGCACACAGCACACCACTAGTGCAGGCAGCGGGCTATGGGCAATCCTCCACCATTAAGGGCAACAGGAGCTGTCCTTGGAAGAGCACAGAGCTCCTGACTAGCCACCACGAAAGCCCAGACACAACCTCTGCAGGCCCCAAAGGGAGTGGAGCAGGGCCAGGTGACAGTGGAGAGGGGGGACCAGGACCACACAATTGCTCCAGGAGCCCAGGTGTTTGCAAGGCGGGGGAGAGGCAGGCATGCTGGGCCAGGTCAGCGGCACGAGCTCACAGCACACATCCCACCTCCCCTCCCGCCCGGCCAGCCCACCAGGGCTCTGTACCTTTCAGAAGGAGAGGAGGAATGAGAGGAGAGAGGGGGCAGGGGCAGGGGCCAAGGCATCGAGAGCAGCCCCACTTACTCTGAGCGAAGATGGCAGGCTGAGGTGGGCGAGGTGGAGGCTCCCCTGCAAGAAAGGCCATGCGGAGAGTAGAAGGGACAGAGCGGGAGAGACAGAGGACGGGGGAGGGAAGACAGCCAGACAAGAGGGCAGAGTGTGGAGAGAGACAGAGAGAGGGCAGTGAATAGGAGTGAGTGGACATACACACCCAAGAGCAATGGGAAGCAATGGGGTAGCAGGATGGGGAAAAACGGGTTCCGGAACAACAGGCACAGGATCCGGGAGATGGATGAGGCTCCTGGCCAACATGAAGCCCGTGGGGTGGTTTTGGCTTGGGAGAGGACAGCAGGATTGGGGGGGGGGGGGGTGAGGAAAGCCAGGATCTGAGCACAGCGGGAAGGAGGGAGGAGGGAAGCTGAGGTGGGCAGGCCAACACAGGACGGCCGAGGATGCCCACCTCGGCGGATACAGCTGCTTCTCATCTTCCACCCCACACCCAGCCGGAGCCGGGTCACAGCTGTCCCCCGGCAGCCCTGGCCCAACTGTCCCAGAGCCAGAACAGCCAGCTCAGAGTGCCTGCACAAGACAGTGCCTTTTCCTGGGCAGCTGATGAACTAGGGGGCACTGGGGAGCCAGGCTCTTACTTTTCACCCTTCCTAGATGTTGGGTGGGTCGGGAGGTGCTCAGTTCCACGCTCAGCAGGTCAGGAGGGTCCATGGGGTTTCCCAGGTACAGTCTGTGGGGAGAGAACCGGGTCAGAGGGTGGGGGCTGGGGGAAGGGTGTGGAGTGGTGACGGTCGTGGGGAACCTTAGGAGGAGATGCCCGGGGTCAGGCAGAGAACAAAACCCTGAGTGCATGTAGGGGACCATCTTGTCCAAGCCCCACACAGACTTGGGTCTGGAGCACAGGACGTGCGATTCCCCGAAGACCGTACTCAGGGAGGGTGTCATGGAGAGAGGGCAGAGACAGAACTGACTGCAGGGTGAAAGGCTTGGACTGAAGGGGCTCCAACAATACCCTACAAAAGCAGAGCTGGCCCTCCATGACTGCCATGGCACCCCAACCCACGTCTAGCAGCCACCTGCTGGCATACTCTCTTCTGTCCTGGGGGGCCCGCTCCCCTGTCGGGGTCCGTAGGAGGCACCCTTCTGCCCCGCTGCCAGGTGGGAGAGGGGCTGGGCCACTTGCCCTGCTCCCAATTCACCCTCTCAAACCCTGTGCTGACTGTCAGGCCTTGGGACTTAGTCACTGAGCTGATGAAAGCCTGGAGGAATGGGGCTGGGCTGGCCGCAGCACGCCAGGAGCAGGGCAGAGGGTGCCGGGCCACCTTCTGGAGGGCGTCTACACTCCTTGCCCCAATTCCCACAGGCCCGTGCTGGCTCACACCAGCTGCTCTCCCAGGGCTTCGGGTTCTGGTGTGTGGGGGCAAGAGGGCAGGCCTGCTTCACTGTGCCTCTCAGGGCAGAACCGAATGTCAGGAGAAGTCAGAGGAGAAAGGGCTGCCTCGAAGCCTCCTGGGGCCAGCAGAGAGGCATGAAGCCTGGGCTGAGGAGCTGCCAGGTGGCTCGCTGGGGTAGGGCACCCAGGAAGTGACTAATTCTTCTCCTCTGTGTCCTCCGCAGAGGACAGGTCCCCAGTGACCTCATCCTTTCACTTAAAGGAGACTGAACCCCCTGCCAGGTAGAGAGTGAGCACGCAGGGGCGGGGGGTGTTGCCTAACCTTCCTCCTGGGCTTTCCCCACAGGGAGCTCTTTCTCTGGGCCCCCAGCTCACCCCCTGGCACCTGTGCACACCCCAGGGCTTGACCCAGCAGGCTCCATCTCCCAGACTCTACACAAACACTAGGGGGCATGACAGAAACCCTCCTGCTGAACTCATTCCAGAGGCTGTTCTCAAGTCCATGTTCCTAAGGTCGGTGTTCTGGCGGGGGGGGTTCCACCAAACAGAAGTGTGCCTCCATCCTCTGAAGCTCCTAACCTCAGTTCTGCCTACAGGGAACAGCTTTCAGGCAATAAGAGACCCTCTGCCCTATTATTGTGACAAGGACCTTGGCAGTGAGAGCCTGCATGCCCAGGGAGGAGCTGCTGACTCTGGAGCCACAGGTGACCCCCACCCCCACAAATGCACTCACTCATCAATCTTGTCGGGGAAGCCCCAGCAGTGGCGGGGGTCACTGTCGCCATGTCCCGTGTGGATGAAGCTATTCTGCAGGGGTTGGCTGATGTCCTGGGCTGAAAGGCCAGCCACGGAGGTCACCACGTTGCGAGGAAAGGGTCCCACACACAGTGTCCGGGTGTTCTGTCCACGCCACCAGTAATTCTCAGCCCTGCTCAACAGAGATGACATGGTGAACACCAGGGTGTGTGAGGTGGCCCCAGGAAGTGGGACCCTTTTCATTCCAAGCTCTCTCCAGCCAGAATATATCTGACTATCTTGGCAGGAGGGGACCCAAGGGCTGTGGCTCTGAGACCAGGCTGGTCTGTCATCAGCCTGCCTGCCCCACGACCTGTCACTCTCCCAGTACAGGGCCTGTCTGTTTATACACACCTTACCCTGAGACACTTAGGTGGGTCAGACAACCTTTTCCAACAGTTTACAAATAAGCAGATAGGTTACAAATAAGTGACAGGACTTGCCTACAGTTCCCAGACAGACCATAGCAGACTCAGGATTCAAATTTGGCTGTTAGTCTCCAGCTACCACCCTTCCTATAAATCTGCCTTGCCTCCCTCCTCCCTGGCAAGACCTGTACCCCTACCCTCTGGCCACCTGACCTTGCTATTCAGCCCAGTTCCCGGGCATCCTGAGCTGCAGGGGCCAAGGGAACACCATGGCCTTAGCACTGGGCTTGGAGCCAAGCCCCCCAACCACACTCTGTCTCCTGCATGCAGCCCCTTGTGAATTTGGAAGCACTGCAAGCAACCCACGCCTTCCCATCACCAGTTTTTGTATCTCCAGTGTCTTCCACCACCTCTAGGCAGGGCTGTGGGACCTGTGCCCTTAACCCTGGTCATCTCCTGGGGAGTTCTACTCTTGTCTTAAATAAGGGGTCTATAAGGGGACCCAGCCTCCCAGTGCGGCTTGACTGTGGGACCACCCCTCCCCCCCTCACTCTGATCTCAGACACAGAACCTCTACTGACGTGGCCTAAGCCTGAGCCTGGGGTGGAGGTTGGGGTAGGATGGTGCCCTCCTGGACACTTCAAGTGGCAGGATGCAGCTCCTTTGTCTGCCACTAGGATCGCTCACACCAGCTGACATGGGCAGAATCTGAGCTAAGGCAGAGGTAGTGCAGCCTCATGCCGCTGTAGTGGACACATGCACACACCCAGTCAACACCCACCTGGGCAGCCAGGAGCATCAAGGTCTCCTCCAAACTGGAGCCAGACCACAGGGACCAAGGGCAGATGGAGGCTGAGCTCCTGGACCCTCCTCCATGAGGTGACATGGCCCGTTGGGGCAGCACGACCTCAATCAGCCTGCTCTGGAGATCACAAGTCAAACCCCATGAGCACAGCAGTGCTTGGGAAGCCAAGAGGTGGGACGGCAGAGGGCTGGGAGCCCAGCCTCCCCATAAACAGGGCCGCTGACCAGCCTACCACCAGACACAGCAGCCCTGTGATTACACCCTGCCCTAGGGTGGGAAGGGCAGGAAAGGAAGCAAGAAGAGAGGACAACACCCAGGAAGGGACAAAGCCCATCGGAAAACAGCAGGGCTGTTCCGAGAAGAGAACGTCCCCTAGCACCCCAGTCCCAAGGACTGGCTGAGGTCGAGAGCCTCCCATGAAGCAGGGTGAAGAGGGATGCCTGACACCAGGGGACCCCCTGCTGCTCTCTGCCCACCCCCACCCCTGCACCCAACGGCTCCCTGGGTTCTGCATACCCCTTTACAGACCTTCTAAACACCAACCCCAGGCTGGACATTGGACTCTGCTCTCCACACCTCTTCAGAGGTGCTCATTAACCTGGGTGAGAGAGGTAACCGAGGCAGAGAGATAGTTCAAAGTAGAATGGAAGCATGTCCAAGGCCAGTTCCACCCTGTGACCCTGTCTTCCCTGTGTCGACCCTGAGCAAGGCCAGACTGGCAGGTCACTCCGTCCACCCCCTTCCTTTTGCCAGCACAGCCAAACACACAGGGGCTCCTTTGGACCCACTTCTGAAAGTGAGAGATGCCAACCCACCTCCCTTTATTACAGGTATGGCCGAGGCAAGAGCCTCCAGGACTGCTGGGAGTCCCGACATCACTTCCCAAAAGATCTGTGCTACTAGGGGAGGGGAGCTGGAGGGCAGGGCAAGTGTAAGACAGACACCCTCAGAAGCAGCATCCTCTCGACAAGGCTCAAATGTAAGTCTTGAGATGGCCAATGCTATATCGTGCTGCCTACCTGTGCCCCTCTGAGAATCAGTAGGGCCGAAGTACCAGCAGCTCAGAGAGGACTGAGGCCACCCTCCCCACCCTCCTGCACTGGCCACACCCGCTCCCCCTCCTTGAACAGGCCAGAGTCTCCATAGCAATGGGAGGGCTAGGCCTACCATGGGCAGACACTGCAGTGAGGACAGAAGTCCCTGGGGGAACAGGAGAAGGGGCCAGCACCTCCAGCAAGAACTCTCTATTTCCTGCTACCTGTCAGTATCCTGGGACAAGCACAAAGTGGAGTGGCACCTGGGAAGCCAAGGCCTGAGCTGAGAACAAGCCCTGCTCTATTTGGGACCAGCTTCTGGAAATCTCAGACCTCTGTCCCACTCCTGGTCTAAAGTAGTCCAGAAATGGCTGATAAATGTTGCTTGAATATTCTACTCAAAAACACCCCACTCACTTCTCTCTGAGAGACCCAGGCAGCCCCTGGTTTTGAGAGACAACCTAGGCCCTTGCATCCCCCTCCCCTACCTACCACTGGGAGCAGAGGCTCCAGGGACCTGGCCAGACCAGGCCAAGGCCCAGAAGATGGACTTCAAAACCTCTGTCTCCCTTCTCTAGATCTATAAAAATGGAACATGAAACAGCTGCCAGCCATCCTAATTTCCAAGTAAGAACCCATGGAAAAGACCCAAGTCATCATTTGTCCTTCCATCTAGACAGCACCTCACAGGCTCAGCAAAACATCTAGGTGTCCTGTCTCTGCCCACTGCCTGCTACCCCGAGAAACACTGAGCCTACAGAACCAATCAGAGCCAGGGACAAGGGGGCTCTCAGACTCCACTTGGAAACAAACACTGGCACAGCTTCCGCAAGAGGAGTCCAAGGCTGACAGATGAGCAGAAACAAAGCAGAGAGCCAGGCTAAGAGGAGACACAGAAACAGAGACCCACACGTACAAGCCCAGACCCAAAAAGACACACACGAACAGAGAGCCCCTCCACTAGGAGACATGGAGACAGAGTCAGCCAAACAAACATAGAGACATCTGGGCACTGAAAAAACAAGGGGGCAGAGTTAAAGCTCTGGTACCATCCGCATACAGGCCTACCCCCAAAGCCTCACCAGCTGTTGTGGCCTCCTGCCCCTCACCTCCCACCTCCTGAGCAGCTCCAGGAACCAAGAGCAGGCGTTGTGGTCCAAGTCGGCCGTGGCCCTGGAGGAGGAGCCCAGCAAGCCCACACTGGCAGGCAGCTGTGGAGCCAGCAGCCCAGGCCAACCGGAGGCTGTGACGCAAGGGCAGGGCAGGGCACGACCACAGTGCCTCCCAAGAGGAGCGGCTCCCCTGGGGCCCCACCTGTTGCCCGCCTAGCTCTGGTGGTAACCCAGGGTGCCAGCTCCAGAGACACACATCCCAGGAACACAAGAAGCATCTGAGTCACCCGCTGGGGACCACTGGGTCCCCACTGAGAGCAAGGGATGGGGGAGGTAAAGACCTGAGGGCTACGGTGCACAAGATGGGTCAGGTTCAAGGTCCTCCTGCTCTTGTAGGTAGGAATGGATATAGGTCCAGACTTCTGAATTAACACCCTGCCATGCCCCTCTAGACAGGCCCTCACCCTAATCTTCCTATTTCTGGAATGCTCCCCAGTCCCTTGTCTGGCTCCTCAGCCCCAAACCCACAGACTGTCTTCCTTCCTGTCCCCTGAGCCTCTCTCCATCTAAAAGCTTTCTGCTTTCGTTTACCACCAACTCCCCAAACTTCACCCCCACAACTTGTTGGTTTGTCATTCATATTCTCAGACTGGGCCCAAAGGCTAGGCAAGCCCTGGCCTGGGGAAGAGGTGCTGGGGCCACAGTGAGGGTAGGTCATGTTCCTCCACAACCAGCTTGGGCTCCAGGGCCTACCCTATCACTCTGACCAAACGCAGAAGCTCTCCCCTCTCACCAACACCCCATGAGACACAGACTGAATGAACTAAAGGCCCCAGACCCCCAGACCTGAAGCCCAGGTAGAAAGGGCTCTGTAGGAAGCGAACCCTGTCCTCATCCCTGCCTGGCTCTGAGTCAGAGGAGCTGGGAGCACAGGGGATTTCCTCTGCCTTGCTCCTCTTCCTGGTCCTCCATGCTCACCCCCTACCCCAAAGGCACCTCGACCCCACCCTGCCCCAACCAGTTCCTCGGCAGCCCTGGGGATCAGATAACAAAGGGTGGGGTGAGTGGTGGGTAGGGCCTCCTTAGCAGAAGGGCTTGAATGGGGGCTACAGGTAGGAGACATGACTCAGGAGATGCTGCCTGGAGGCAGAGACGTGTGTCCCAGGTGTCTGGGCAGGGGCGGGTAAGGAATGGGGACTGGGGACAAAGGACCCCAGGTGGGCAGCCCAGCAGAAAATGGAGGGGAGCCTCAGGAGGCGACAGTGGGGCTCAGTGGGAGGGCAGAGGCTGCCAGGAAGAGGGTGGGGCTGCTTTGGGGTTCTGACAGGTACCCAGCCGGGTAGTCTAGAGTCCCATCCTGGGAGGAGGTGGGAAGGGAAGAAAGACAGGATGAGAGGAATGTTCAGGAGTTCCAGAGTCCCTAGTTGTGGCCCCAGGGCCAAGGCTGAGCCACTTCCTTCGCCTCACCATATCGGCAGTTTGGCTTTGACCCACACAGCCAGGGCTGGAGCCGAATGAGAAAAGGGTGAAAGGGTGGTGCTAGGCAGGGAAAATCCCTCTTAGCAGCAGCATCTGGTACTTAACCCCAGGCACTCAAGACTGGACCCGGGCCTGTCCTCCCCTTACTGCACAGCTCAGGCTCCCCACAGCCTGTGTTGCCATGGGAACCTTGGAGGCAGAAGAGCTCTCAGCCAGCAGGCCCCTCCACCCTGCACCCTTCAAGGCAGTGTAGGCGCAGCCTCAAGCTCCCTACCTTCCCTCGATGACGGTGATGACGTCATTCATCTGGATGTGCAGCTTGTCTGGCTCCTCAAAGTCCTGAAGCGCCCTCATGTCAGTGGGCTGGGCCTGGGGGCGGAGACCCGTCACTGCCCACCCTGGGACTGACCCCTGCTGGGATACCTCAGCCCCCATGGGCAGACCAGTCCTCACCTCCAGCAGGAAGTCCCGCAGGGCCACAAAGGTGGGTCTGTCCTCTGGCTTGTGAGCCCAGCACTGAACCATGACATTGTAGATATCCTGTGGGCAGTCCTCAGGCCGCGGCAGACGTTCCCCCTCCTTGTCAATCTTATGCAGAATCTGGTGGTGGGGTGGTGCAGTTTGAGCACAAGCAGAGCACCCAGCTCTTCACTTCCCACCTTCCCTCCAGCCCATGGAACAACTGGAGCTGTGGGCTGCCATGCCTGCACCCCAAAGAAAAGGTCTGTCTCCAAGAGCCTATCCCTGGGCCTCTGACCCTTATCCCCTGGCTGGGGCCTCTGGATAGGTGGCTATTACAAGGGAAAAGAATGTGAGCAAGCCCCAGTCTGCCCCTCTCCTGACCACTGGAGGCTCTTCTCTTTGCTCAACTATTTGAGAGGTCATGCAGACACCGGGCAAGGGGGACAGGAACTCCAGCAAATAAGAGCTAGTTCCAACAGGGCCAGGTTGGGAACCAGGAATCAAATCAACCCCCACCCATCCTGTAGGGAGCACATCTCCAGCCACTCACCTGACTGCCATTGAGGCCAATCCAGGGCTCCTGGCCATAGGTGAACATCTCCCACAATGTTACCCCAAACATCCAGGTGTCACTGGCATGGGAGAAGGTACGTGTCTTCAGGCTCTCGGGAGCACACCTGGCAGAGGCAGGGGTCAAAAAGAAGGCCCCTCAGAGCACACCCACCCACATCAGCCCAATGGACAGAACATATTCATTCAACAAACGTGTTGTTACCCTGTGTGCCAGGCTCAACAGCAGATACTGGGACACGTGCAAAGTGAACAGGGACAGGACATGTTGACTATGGGGTGCACAGATGGAGAAAATCATCTATGTTCATGTCTTTATTCACATGAAGCCTGGGGTAGGAAGAGGGTGAAATTCCCAGGTCAGGGAAGCCAGGAGGTCAGAGGCTACAGGAGTTGGTGAGGGGATAAGATCTCAGGCTGTTTTCTAATTGTGGTGGGAGGATGACAATTTCCGGATTTGGGGCAGGATCCTGGGATTTGGGTCATTTCAGCAGGAAGGTGTGGGTGGGAAATTTGGATAGGGTCTGGGGAAGAACCAAAACGGGTGGAAATAGTTACACTCACTTCACCCAAACATCCCACACTCCCTCTGGGACTCCCTTTTAGGTGAGGAAGAGAAATGTCACTGCAGTGAGGCCAGCAAAGGGGTATTCCGGGGTGGGGTGAGGTACAGAGCGACAGGGAAGCTGACCGAATGGAGTATCAAAGACTCTCTCCCGGGACTGGAGAGCTGGCCCTGCCACTCAAAGGGGGTGGGACCCAGGGACAGTCACTCAAGATCTCTAAAGCCTCACGGTCCTCATCTGTGAAATGCGAGTAACAATAATCTGCTTATTTCACAGTGCTATGATAAGGGGACCTTATAATTTACCATCCAAACCAGGATGCTTGGGTGTGAAGGGGGTGCTATTAATTACTCCAGAACAACAGGCATAACGTAATCTGAAATGTATGGTCACTCTACATATAAAATCAGTTATTAGTTAGGGTGACCATGCATCCTGGGTGAGAAGGGTGCTCTGGCAAGAACTAGATCTACTCCTCCCGCCCCAAAACAAGGAGACTACACTCCTCTGGGCGCCTCCAAAGCCAGTGGACCACGATGGTGTCAGCACAGGATGAGTTCACACAGGAGCTAGGGTAGGGCCAGGTAGCACCTCAGTGTGCAGGTAAACATCCCTGGTCAGTCTACAAGGCCCAGTATGGCCTGGCCCTGCCTGCAGCTAGCTCTACCTGAAACATACTTGCCAACCAGTCTGCCTGGCGAACTTCTGGTATTTCAGAAGCTTAATACGGAGTCCTATAGGATGACTTTTTGAACTCCCGCAGCACTTATCCCCGTGCACCACAGTACCTGGTACATGGGCCCAGAGAATTCCTGGATGAATGAGTGAATGGACTGCGCACAAGAAGGGCATCCCAGACCCAGAGAAAACAAAGGCTGTTGTGGTTACAGAAGGCCTGGAAACACAGGGACCAAGAGGGGTAGGACGGGGTCCAGGCCCTGTGAGCCGGCAGCACCTGTCCCTCACCAGGCAAAGGGCACCTTGCGATGCTCTTGCATGACATAGTGGTCGTCATTCTGGGGTAGTGCACGCATCAACCCGAAGTCCCCAATCTTGACCAGGTCACGGGTGGCCAACAGCAGATTTCGGGCAGCCAGGTCACGGTGAATAAAGCGCTTGGACTCTAGGTAGCCCATGCCCTCAGCCACCTGCACGGCGTAGCGGCTCAGAGTTCCCAGGAGGAAGTGGCCCTGGTGCTTGCGCAGCCGGTCCAACAACGATCCCAGCGGCGCCAGCTCTGTCACCTGAGGCCACGGAGGAGGCAGGAGGAATAAGCGTGGCTGAGCCCTGCCCCTCCCTCAGTGCCCCAAGCTGGATGCTCCTTCCTGGCCTGCTCTCGGGGGACCTCTGAGAGTTCTACAGCTTCCCAAGCCTCTCCCTCCAGGTAACGTGGGAACCTGAGGCCCGAGAGAAGCAACCCACAGAGGCTCAGATTAGAATTTCTAAAAACTAAACTCTAAAAAAAAATAATAATAATAAAAATAAAAAATAAAAAATAAAAAATAAACCCTAGGGCCAGTCCCTCCTGTGAGTGCGACTCTCTGTCAATGAGCACAAACAAAATCCAAAGACAGACATGGGCTCCAGCGGACACAGTAGGCTGGGCCCCCTAGGAGCCAGTCTGCCACATCAGGTGGGGGACCAAAGCATCTTTGTCAGGATGGAGGGAGTAACACAGGCAGGAGGAGGGGCAGATCTGGGGGCCCAGAGACCCTGCTTGAGCACCTTGCCCTCTGCCCACAGCACTCACCATCTTCATGGGCGGCGTGAGCACCACACCATAGAGACGAATGAGGTTTCGATGGTCCAGGGAATGCATGGCATTAACCTCCCGGATAAAGTCATCCATGGCCTCTGGCTGGCTTAGCACATCAGGCTTCAGGCACTTCACAGCCACACTCACCTGCCCAGAGTGGGGAGCAGAAGAAGTCAGGACAGGTCCCAGGCCCCAACACTCTGAGCCAAACTGTCCCTCCCTCCAACTCAGCCCAAATATCCCTGCCTCAGATCTGCTCATCTGGATGGATGAGCATGTATGTCACAGGTGTCTGTGGGTTGGCTGGGAGAGGGCAGCCCTCCCTTGGGCCTCTCCTTCCTGGGGGAACATCCAGATTAAACAGCAACCATAAAATAAGAGATGATCAGTATGATGACAGAATATTAAAATCTTGTAATAAGATGGAATATTAAAATGTTTTTGGTGTGGAAGAAAAATGCTGTAAATATAATGACAAGAAACTAATCTATAGTGACAGAAATCAGAATAGTGCTTCCCTTGGATAAAGAGGATACTCAGTAGAAGAGGCAGGAGGGAGCCTTCTGGGCGCTGCAACTGCTCTTAATCATGATCTGGGCAGTGGTCACATAGGTCCGTGCATATGCAAAAATTCACTAAGCTGTCCACTCAAGAACTATGTGCTTTATTGTATACATGCTACCTATCTTTCTGGGGAAAATGTTTAGAATACCAAGATGAAAAGGCAAGGTTTTAAAAGTTGCATTCAAAATTTGTATCTTCACCAAATTCAACAAAATACCTGGGGTGAAAAAAAGCAGAAATGCTAACTCTGCTTCCCCTGAGTGAGGGGATTACAAACAATTGTTTTTTCTTATTTTTTAAAAAGTTTTCAAACTTTTACAGTAAGTAAATTATTTTCAAAATTAAAAAAAGAAACAGAGGTGTCTAATTAAACCTGAGCATGTAGTCCAGAGGAAGCCCCTTTCTGATCTGTGCCCAGCCACACACACCACCATCCCAGCAGAGGGGAAAGATCTGCCTCAGAGGGTAGAGTCGGGGAAGGCCAGGGTGGAGGGAGAGTGGGGATGGACTCTGCCAGAGTCTCTTAGAGGCCTGTCCCTCTGGCACACCCCACATGACCCAGAAAGCTTACCGTCTTCCCCGAGGGGGCGTCCCACTCGCCCCTGCGCACCACGCCAAAGGAGCCATCTCCTAGCTTCTCAAAGAGATGCAGGTCCTTCTCCCCAATGAGGCACGTGAGGCTCTGCAAGGGCCCCTCCCCTGCTGGGCCCCCTGGAGTGGGCGAGGTCTTCCGGAAGGTGCTCTGAGAGTGATGAGGAGGGAACTCAGCCTCCAGTCGCTTTCCACTGAACACCTGTTTGAAGGCAGCCAGGGGCCAGATGGAACTCTGAGGTCCCAGAGCCAGTCACTCAGTCCGGCCCACAGGATCCTCGGCTAGGCCTCGAGAGAGGTCCT
The DNA here is from genome assembly GCF_022837055.1 of Prionailurus viverrinus. Classification (NCBI taxonomy): domain Eukaryota; kingdom Metazoa; phylum Chordata; class Mammalia; order Carnivora; family Felidae; genus Prionailurus; species Prionailurus viverrinus. The sequence goes on along the minus strand of NC_062569.1, from coordinate 87,834,659 downwards.
GGCTTTGCCAAACTGCCAGGGGGCAGCCTGGCTGGAGGCCCACCCACCCCCCACCTCCAGATCACACCCTCAAACAGGAACCCACAGTCTCAGTGTGGCCTCAGAGTATGTGCCAGAAATGGACTGACAGGCATGTAGCTCATGACTGCCATAGCCCCACACCCAGCTGTAGGGTCAGGGACAGCCTAAAGCCACTCCAGACCCATCTTGTGCACCACCTGTCCCTCCCTATCCCCCTACCCAGCACAGACTCGGGCCCCTAACCAGAGCAGATGGGCAGGAGCCTGAGGGGCCCTCCACAAACACCTCCCTGTCCATTTTTAGCCTTGGCCCCTTCTCTGGGTTGCCCATTTGGCGCTGTCTGTCTCCACCCTCCCTGGGGAGCTGACTGCCCTTCATCCTGCCAGGGGAGAGGATAATTTGAGCCTGAGGTTGGACCGTGAATGTGTGCGGGGTGGGGGTGGGGGTGGGGGTGTATGTGCAGATGAAGCAAGGTCTTGCTGGGGAAAGGCCTGGGAAGACAGCTGGGTTTCTGGAGGAGCTAGAGCTGAGAGCTGGGAAACGAAGACTGAAGGTGACTCTGTGACCTGGGATGTGGAGGGAAGGGGTCAAAGGTCAAGGGACAGGAGGAAGGAGACCCTGAGTAGCACAGTTGGCCCCATTAGTCTGACTGGGGCTTCCAAAGCCTTGGCCTCAGGCTGCAGACTCTGTCCAGTTGGGCCCCTGCCCCTCAAAGGCTGGCAGAACCTTGTCCGTATGGGGTAGGCGCGTTTCCAATCTGAGAGCCTCTTCTAGCCACTGCTCCGTCCTTCATCCTAGTAACTGAAATCTCTTATGTTTGTAAGCAGTGTTCAGCTAACAAGGCCCTTCACAGCCTTTATCTCCAGGGACCTTTTCCGCCGCCCCGTGAGGGGAACTGGGCACAAGTGCCACCACCACGGTTTTACTGAAGACATGCCTCAAGTCTGGAGAGGTTCGCTGACTGACCTGAAGACCTCCTGCATGGTGGTCCAAGATCCCCAAACCCTGGCACACCGCACAGCTCCTCCCTCCTACCTTCACCCGCCCAACAAACTCATCCTTCCCTAAAACCTGGGCAAGGGACCAGGACAGTGTCCCCAGAAAAGGCCACAGGCTCCCAAGAGACAGCCCCTTTGCCAGATCGCAGCCAGGAAATCTCTGCTGCCCAATCCTAGTCCAGCTGTTCTGCCCTGCCCATCCCCCATCCCAGCCCTGAGGCCAGAAGTGGGGAGGGAAGGCCCCTGGCTGGTTCACTTCCTCTCACATTGTCTTCCAGACAATGGGCAAAGTTCCACTGAGTCAGACCAGGGACTCACCACTCCACAGACCCAAATTAGGGCAAAGGGAAAGGGGGGCAGATTGTGGGGAAGGAAGTGGTCAGCAGGGCCAGATGACCAGAGAAACCCTCTGCAGACTAGGGAGGGCAGGGGGCGGGGGAGGGAAGCAAGGCAAAGATGTGCTAGGTCCAGACAGTCCCCACCACTCTGTCCTGGACACTGGCCCCAACACTCAGACTGAGCAAGGGCTCAAGTTACGGCGCACTTGTCAACGGGTGCCTGCTCCACACCCAGCGCCACTGCACAGCGGGAGGGGAGGTGAAGCCATCGCCGCACACAGGCTACTCACGTGCCATCTCTGGTGGAGACAGACACTTAGCTGGGTGGTCCTACAAGTACCCTGCCCGGTAAGACCTTGGAGGAGGGAGGTCTGTACAAAATACAAGATCATACCTGCCTGGGAATGGGGGAGTTTCCTAGGACTAACATCAGAGCTGGGCCTGCAAGGCTGCCAACCCCATCTTGTTCCTCATTCACGCACCTTGCTCATCCAAGACTTGCGTTTGCACATGGCCTTTCTCCTCTTCACAGCCTCCCACAATCGCCGCTGTCCTGCAGAGAAAAAAGGGGAATCAAATGCTGTTAAGGTAGTTCACAGCCCCCAGGGCCCCCACTTGCATGTTTCCTTGGTCCCCCTGGGGTGGGCCCACCACTAGATACTGCCCAGCACAATGACACCAAGGAAACAGACCATTCTAACCAACCAGGGGCCATAGTTAGCCGGATGGTCACAGCATTCCACTTCTAGGCAGTGGTTCTCAAACTAGATGGAGGTGTTTAACCACCAAAATTGAACAGCAGTGGTCTTTTTCCAACCCTCAAGGGGGGAAAAAAAGGCAATGTGTAGGATTTACCCAATTTTGTGTTTTTCTCCCATAAAATTTTATTGTTACTAGAATCAGATACCAACTATCCAATCCCAAAGTAGTCTATGTCAGTGTCTAATTTAGCATGTTATTACTTATTCAGCTATTTTAAGTTGAATATACTAATAAGTTTCTAATGCTCTACAAGGAATACCATGGCTTCTAGATGCTATGATCACTACTTTTAGGATAAAAACTTATAGAGCATATTTTTGTGCATGGGAAAGAGACAGAATGAGTTCAATTTAAAGCAGATCTTTGCAAGGGAGAGAGAAAAAGAGACAGATTAAGAGAAAATTTGCAAATCATCTGAGGGTTTTTAATCTTCTCTTCTCCATACAGATCTCTGGACATTGACCCCTCTGATGTTCAGAATGGTGAACAGAGCAGACTCAATGCCATGTTTATAAAGGAGGAGGATATGGAGGAAATACATCCTACAAACGTCTGAACAAACCAAAAGCAGTATTTTTTCAATCCTGAGAATCCAGAGCTTTAAGTATGACTTCATTCTCCTCACACTCCAGTTCACCTTTACAACTGCTAACTGTTCTCATGCACTCACTGCGTGCAGCATCTACTGATGCAGCGAGAGTTCTCAGCTATGCCACCCCATGGAATAAGGAGGAGGGCTCTTCCAACTGGCAATCCTGAGGATAGAGGAGGTAAACGGTCAGTGGGGAAGCAACAAGCAAGGCCAATATCCCCACCTACCAGGCCGGCCCATGCCAATCTTCTCCAGGTCCTCATTCTTGACATACTCAAAGTGGGACAGGCGGGTAACATTGAGGTCATCGCGGAGCCGCAGGAAGTACTGTTGTAGCTGCACCTCGGACAGCAGCTCCAGCAGCCAGCCCGTGCCCTCCTCGGGCTGCATGCTGCTGCTCCCCAGCCTCTGTGGGGAGGGAAGAATGGCTCAGAGACCAAGGGGTACAGGGAGGTGGCAGGGGACCCTGTCCTGAGTGTCCTAGGCTCACCCACATTCTACTAAACTGCTTCAAGGGAAGGACTCAAACCATGTTCTTGCTCCCCAAAACAACTGTACAGAATGGCCTATACTCCTGTGCCCCTCTTCCTGCCAGCAACAAGGGTAGAATTAGGGCAACTGGAATACAGCCCAGGCCCTGGAGTCAGGGTCTTAAGCCCAAACTCTGTGATCTGTGGCTGAGTGATATGAGATCAACCTCTCTGTTTTCAGAGAGTCACAAGCCCTTTGAGAACAATGAAAACTATCGATTATGTTTCCAAGAAAACATACACATTCTTACTCATGAAGTTTCCATTAAAAAATTGGGGGGTGGGGCGCCTGACTAGCTCAATCAGTCGAACATGCAACTCTTGATCTCAGGGTTTTGTATTGTAGAGATTACTTAAAAAATATTTTTAAAATATTTTAAAAAACAATTGGTGGGGGAGGGGTGCCTCCCCTCAGTCAATTAAGCATCCGACTTCAGCTAGGTCATGATCTCGCGGTTCATGAGTTCAAGCCCTATGTCTGGCTCTGTGCAGACAGCTCAGAGCCTGGAGCCTGCTTCGGATTTTGTGTCTCCCTCTCTCTGCCCCTCCCCCACTCACACACTGTCTCTCTCTCTCAAAAATAAATAAACATTAAAAAAATAGAAAAAAAAAAAAAAACAATTGGAGGGGGGGTGCAGGGTCCCTTGAGACCTATCCATAGGCTCCTTGGACCTGGTGGACCCCAGGGAAAGAAAGCACTGTGGACTAGATGAGCTCTAGCTAAGTTTCACCCAATGCCTGACACCACCAGAGGCTGTCCCCTCACCATCCCACAGACCACTCAAGTCCCCTTAGAACCACAGTGAGTGGGAGACAAGAGGCAGGCAAAGGCTGGCTGGGGTCAGCTTTCAGATGCCAGCTCAAAGAGGCAGCCCTGCTTAGCTCCATCAACAGTTGTCACCATAGACTACTGCCCAATGTCATCAAAGCTTTTAATTTTTTCAAGAAATACTGGAAATCTGAATCTATATGTGAAATCTGACCACTAAAATTCTTTTTGAAAAGGTAATATATGCACATGGTAAGATATTCAAAAAGCACACAGGAGCCATAAAGTCTCATTCCCTGCCATACTGCACAGCCACCTAGCCCCCTGTCCCCAAAACCAGCTGCCATAAATGACTTTTACACATCCTTCCAGACTTTGTTTTACCCCCCCACACACACACACATTTACCCATTACCCACACCATTCTGTTTCTTGTTTTCACTTAACATTACATCTTTCTCTTGACTTTTTAATTATATCGACTAATTCAAGTTTGAAATACACACACACACACACACACACACACACACACACACGCTGTGCAAGCCAAGCAAAACACATGTGCAGGCTATAATCAGCCAATAGGCCACCAGAGAGTGACCTCTGACCTACACTCTGTGCGGTCCAGAGAAAGAGGACAGGGCACCCATAACACAAAGCAGCCTGGCCCACCGGACACCAAGCCCATCCTTGTCCAATTAAGACCCAACAGAGCTGAGAGCTTGTCCAGGCCGGCCCCTGACCTGTGTTCAATCCCCACGGAGGAAAACCCACAAGAAGGAAAAGGCCAGCTGCCCCTCGACACCCCACAAATCAGAGGTGGCCTTGGCCTCCAGCTCTCAACACAGGCTCACCAAGAGAAGCCGGCGCTTGCAGCCCAGGCGGAGCATGAGCCTCCTGCCCCCACAGTTCCCAGCGGTGTTGCCAGCCTAGCAGCAGGACATCAGAGCTTCCCAGGCAGCTCAGGGCAACGCAAAGAGTGACAAACGGGAATGAGAAGCCCTCAGTTCAAACCCTGGCTCTTCCACCAAGGCAGCTGGGCCAGAGGGGGGTTTTTAAACTTCAAGCTGTGACCCTTTACCTAGATGGTTCCCATGAGGTCTGTGCAGCCTCCTAGGGGACATTCTTGGATGTTGGGGGGCCACTAGTGGCATTTAGTGGGTGACTGGGGGACAAGAATGTAAGTTATCCTGTAATGTGCAGGGGAGTCTCACACATTGTCCCAAATCCCACACAACTTAATTCGTGCGGGTGAAAAACTGGTTTATAAACATCTGAACCTAGAATCGAATTCCATCTTAACATGAGCAAAAATGTATTTTTTGGTTTTTAATACACACTGAATCTTCCTAGAACAGAACTATGGTGTAAAATGAGGGAACACTGACCTTTGCTTTGTTCAGAACTTAGCAAAAGTTGTTCACTAATCAGAAAAATGTCACTGAAGGCAACCTGCCCTTATTATTTCCAAACCCCACTCTTGGTCAGCACTTGTAGACGCTGCCTCCACGGTGGTCCTCCTAGAGGTGTTAGCACTGACTACCTCATCACGTCAGAGTGTACAGACATACCAGAATACATGAAATGCTATCATCACTTTCCTTTTATTTCTCCTTTATACTACAGGTGACATCGTGTTGACTGACTACACACACACAGTAAAAAAGTTATATTTTTATTATTTTTATTTAAGAAGAACTATAAAAATAACTCTAACATTTCAACTACACTTATTATATGCCAGGCACGGTTCTAAGCGTTTAGCTGTATTAACTCACTTATCCTCAACAAAACCATTTGTTACACACAAGGGAGTCCATGGACGTTAAGAGGGCAGGGCACTGCTGCTTTCCAGAAGAAGGCCCCAAAGGTGCACTGTGCAAATCACTGACCTAGGCCGTGTCTCTCCGCAGCCTGGCCAGGCAGGGCCAGCCAGCACTTCCACCATCACTACCCTGTCCCTGGAGCAAAGCAATTGCACCCACTACATGCCCCACGATGTGGCTTGCCAGCAGGGCAAGCAGTTTGAAGTCTCCCTCCTCTTCTTGCCCAGTCTCCAAGTCTCAGGGTTCTAGACTCCCCACTCCCACCCTCCTCTGGGGGCAACTGCTCAAAGCCATGCCCTGGGTAGTCAGGACTTGGGGAGACACACAGCCCTTCCCCTGAAGCTGTGCAGAAAGCACAGTCTGGCATGTTCCTTTTCCCTGAGACACCAGCTAACAGATCTCCCTGCTCAGCTGGACACTCCCCTCCCTGCTCACCAGCCCCAGGGACAGGGTTGCTCTGCGTAGGGGTGTGTGGGGGACAGGGAAGAACACTGGGATCCCAGTGAGAAGAAAGCAATCAGGGTCTTAGTTCTGTCTTTACCACCAGGGTGACCCTGGATAAGCCCCTTCCCCTTGGCTAAGTGCCCCTTCCCCGCCAAGTTTCTTTGTCTCTGAAGCTTTCCCCCGCACCCTGCTCACAGTCTTCAGCTGTGCGTGTGCCTGGCCCCCAGCACACCCACAGTCCCACACCTGTGTCTGACGTGTGGCGTGGCACTCTCCAGACACGCACATTTCCCGCATACACTTTGCTAACATGCTCACCAACCAGAATGCAGCAGCTGAGGGGAGAGGCCCTGGTCTCAGAACCCCTATCAAGCCCTCAGCCATTCTCAGTCCTGTCCTCTGCTCCTCAGTGAAGTGCTGGCTCTGAGGGGCTGACCCAGTCCCCAGTCAGTCCTACCCACATCCCCAGCCCCCACTCACTGTGTACAGGCGTCGCCGTAGTCTGGCCAGGAGAGGGAAAGAAAGCTCCAGGCCAGGGAACCGACGGGCTGCTGGCATCTCCACGGAGCTGGACCCCCTGACTGGGACCCTGGGACTTTGGCCCAAGATATGAGGGAGCAGAGCCTTTAGCTCCTGAATTTAAGGTTCTGCCCAGAAGGGAAGTTGGCCAAAGACCTGCTCCAGGAGTCCCCCAAATCCCACAACAGGAGTGGGAAATGGGACAGAAGAAGAGGGTGGGCTCCTTTTCTTTGCTGCACAGCTGTTTCCACAGCTGGCTAGTCTGGCAGGAGGTGAGCTCTTCTCTAAGCTGGCTGCAGCCTGGGTCCTCTGTCCTGTTTCTCTGACTTCTCTTCAGTGCAGTGGTCACAGCTCAGCCCTACTCCCTGGCTCCCCCGCCTGACTGCCCTCCCTCCCTCGTCCCTCCCTCCCCGGCTGAGCAGCTCTGACACTGGCTGAAAAAGGACCTTTCTGAATCACTGCCAAAAGGGTGGCGGGAATGAGGGGACTCTTCCTCCCAGCCACCCGCGCTGGCCCCCCTGCCTCCCCATACACAAGGCCCCCTGTCTTTGGCTTCCACCCCAGCCCCCATAGCTGCAGACAACTCTTGGGATTTTAGGGTGGGGGCTATGTGAATCAAGCAGCAACGTACAAAGAGGGGCTACAGGCTCCTACATGGGCTTGTCTGGGGCTGTGGGGGCTAGAACACAGCCTGAGTTGAGGGCCTGGACCCCAGACAGACATTCCTGGGCCCTGCAGGCAGACCCTTCAGAGACCCTCCCCCATCTCCCAGTCCCAGTCTTGGCTGGGCGTCTCCTGGCTCAGGCCCTAATGTGGCCCTGTTACCCTGGTGCCCGACGGAAATAGGAGGCCGGCAGCCTGCCAGAGTGGGGCAGTCCAGCCAAGAGCGAGGGGGATTGTGGGGGTGAGGAATCTCCACCCCCTCCCCTGGGGTTGCCTTGCACTGCCCACAACATTCAGGGTGCCTCCTCCCCCAGACCAGCTAGCTAAGATCCAAAGCCCCTCTAAACAAACAAATATGCCCCTAGACCCTGCTGGGATGTCCTCACTCCAAAGCAACAGGATTCTAGGCTATAGGATGTTTCTTGTATAGCACCCCCGAACACAGGCAACAGCCTCAGCTAAAAAGAACTGGAGAAACTCCACCAAGCCCCCATTGGCCCCCCATGTTCCTACAGCTGACAAATGATCCCTCTGCCCCTCCTCAAGAGTACCAGCTGCTCCTACACCCCCCTCACTACAGCCCCCAGACACACCTGACAGCTGCAGGAAGTCCTCACAGGCTCCCTCAGCAACCCCTCCCCCCATCAGCAGCCATGTCCAGAGAGCCCGTTTCTTGTACACTGTTCTCTTGTCCCTATCCAGCTGGCTACTAGCTCTGGGAACCCCAGCTGGATGGTGGGGCAGACAGCTGGGTGAGAGTTTTGGGGAGTTAGCATCTTAGGCTCTCTTTCCAGGGCCTCTCTTAGTGCCCAGCCTTCTTAGCAGGGAGGTTACCTGAAAGGTCAGCCATTTCCTGGTCCAACCCTGTGGAGGGGTGGGGGGTGTGGGTGTTGGGGGACATGCCAGCTCTCAAGCTCTCAGTCCCTCCTCCTCATCCCTGTGTCATCTACCACACAAAGCTCGTGGATCCAGCCAGGTATAGCCTCCCCTTGGTCCAGTGAATCACCAGTCTGAGGCTGGGGTCAGAGCTAATAGACAAGATAAGGCCGGGCTGAGATCACACTGGAAATGACTTTTCCCAAAACCCTGGCAGACAGTGCCCTTGGCTCAGAGAAGCCTACTGCCTACTTCCCACCAGGCACCACCCTGAAGGAGCCCCAGGGACCTGACTTTAGGGGACAATTTAAGCAAAATTACTCCCTCTACTGCAAAAGGGGGGCTGCTGGATCAGAATGGCCAGATTAAAGAGTCTAGCCACCCCCAAAAGATGTGTCCCAAATCATTCAGAACCCCATGCCTGACTCTTCCCTTAGACCTTGGGTAAGAACAAGCCTCAGCAACTTGGTCAGCAATCCAGCTGCAAAAGGCTGTGAGGAAAAGCAAAGCCTGGTCAGAGCTCAGGCCACTTCTTGGACCCCTTCTCTCAGACCCGGAAAACAACCTCCACCTTTTCTGTCCCCCTTAGTCCTGTCAGCTATCGCCCTCTGCCGACCAAGAGAGAAAGTGCTTGATCTCCAAGCAGAAGGGAAGCAGCCCCACGAATAACGATCATATTTCCTAAAGCAAATAAGGGCATTTCACTTGATATGCATATTCAAAAGTAAGCAGGAATGTCCAGGGAACAAGGACTCAGTGCCCATAAAAGACTACACCCAAAGCCTGGCACTGCTTCTGGTGCTCCCACCGGGTGTTGAAGAAAGCCCAAAAGGCAGTTTAACTGGGTCCCAGAGAAACCGGAGACACTGAGGCAGGTGGCAGCATCAGTAATTTCCCACCACTGACTTGCCCCTCACCCACCACATACACACACAAATACCTCATTACCCAGCCTCTCAGCCCCCAGGATCTGTCCTGGGGCCCAGAAGCACAGACGCCCCTCACTCCTGAGAGGCTGCTGCGGAGCAGGGCTGGGCCCTCAGCTCATTGGCACATGATGGGGTCTAGGACCCAGCTACCTGGCTATCCCCCAGGCCTCTCCCATTACCTGCTGTCCCTCCTCACCCCCAGCCAGGCGCTGATATGCAGATCTCTCCCCCATGGCACCCAAACTCCCGGGCGTTAGAGCCAGGGAGGAGAGCAGAGCCCTCCCGCAGCCCCCGCCCCTCCAGCGGCACCGGCAGCGGCAGCGTCACTGCCCTGCGTCCCGAGGGGCCGGGCCTCCAGCATCCTCCAGAAGGAGGGCAGGGGCTGCTTGAGCGCCTCAACCGAGAAGGCCGGTCCGTACCCCACAGCATACCCACCCACAGCCTCATATCCACCGCTGGTTGGCCAGTGTCGGAGCCGAGCCCGGATGGTTGGATGGTCGCCGTCACCTATGCCGGGCCTGCGACCGGCCCCTCCCCCAATCGCTTCCCCAGCCTCCATTCCAAGGAGCCGCCGCCTCTCGCCTCTCCGCAGCACCACCTGCTGACCCCCGGAGACATCCAGGTGCCTCGACCCCACCTCCACTGACCGCAGGGCCACAGCTCCCCTCAGCTCCTTGGCTACCTCCATGATCCCTGAGCTCCACTGCCACCAATTAGGTCCTGGGGAATCAAGACCTCCCACATAAGGAGGTCCACCCAAGAGGCTCACAGGAAAGGAGCCTCATCCTGACTCGGCCTGAGACCCCCCCCTCCGTTCACTGGGGCCTGAAGCCTATCCCCCCAATCCGCCCGGCTTCCACCAAGCTCCAAGCATGCGCCCACCTGCCGGACTCCCTGCCGCTCCACTCCGCACTCCACTGCACTCCACTCGCTCAGCGCCCTGAGAACCTGCCCAGTCGTAGAAGCCACGCCTCCGGCACCAGGAGGGAGACCACAGCCCGCCCCTGCCCCACGCCTCTTCCCAGCCCGGCCTTGACATCTCCCTAGCCTCCCCGTCCCCCTCCCCCAAGACTGCACAAGCTGTGCGCAGGGGAGCTCAGGGCAGGGCACAGTGCTGGGGCTGACCTCTGGCCTCAGTAGAGTGCCTCGAGTGCCCACACTCCCCGCCGTAGGAGCTGCTCCAACACGTGCCCACGCCGGGCTCTGCCACCCAGCACTGGGGCGAGGCCATTGCCTAGTGATCAGGAAGTCCTACTGCAAAGGCTCCTCCTCTCCCTCCCGCCCTGAGGGCCTCAAGGCGCCCCACGCACACCCTTTCATTGTGCTGGCATCTGAAGCATCCACTGACTCCTTAGTACCAGGTATTTAGGGCTGAGCTCAGGGCACCCTCCACTTCCGGGAGGGTTGGGGCAGAGGAGGAGGGAGATGCTGAGACACCTGCCCTCCCATCAACCAACTCAACCTTGAGACTAAGGAAAGGGACCCCAGGAGGATACTGGGTGAGTTCCTATAAGGCTCAATCTCCTCACAAGTTCCTTCACCTTGAAGCATGCTGAGGTAGGGGATGACCCTGCCAGGCAGGAGATCTAATCCAGGCAGAAGTCCCTGGGTATCTTACAGCAGCTATAGCAGTTTTGTGGGAAGCTGCAAGAAACCAGCCAAAGTCAGGAAGCTGTCCTGACCCAAAGTCAGAGAAAAAGAGCATGAAAATGCCAGGCCCATCCATTCTTCCCTTCACTGGATGAATGGTATGATCCAAATTATTCCTCCTTCCTGCTTTCTCCCTATCTCCTCCCCACCCCCCCCCCCCCCATTACCCTCCCTTCCTAATGCCATCCTGCCAAGATTCCCACAGGATCCAAACTACCTTTAGGACTTGGGGGATCTACCCTACATACCCCTGTAGTCTACAACCTGCCCCCATATCTCTAAAGAGAGATGGGAGTGGCCAGGAACCAGCTTGCCTCTGCTGTCCACTCCCCTCCCCCAGCCTCTCCAGCAGCATCAGTGAAGTGACAAATCCACACTGAGGAGCAGACATGACATGTAATTTCCGGCCAAGAGATTTTTCCAAAACAATCTACCGTATTCTTGGGAATATATGCCAACCTCACCTCCAAGCCAGCCCTCTCCACCCCTGCCCTCCCTCTTCTCTAAGCTCTAGAGGGAAAACAACATATTGGGGGGGGGGGGGCTTATAGTTCCTCTCCCAGCCAGAGGATTATCTTGCCTCCACATGCCAGCCCCACAAAGCCCAGTCAAGTTCAACTCACCCCTCCATACACAGGCCCCAAACTTCTGGACCAAGGCCAGGCTGGCTCCCCTTGGGACCTCATCCCAGAGGGAACTGCACCAAGCAACCCCACACCTTCAGGTCAGCCCAGTTCTGACATCACACAGATCTGGGGAAGAGGCTGGTCTGGGGCCAATGGAGAGAGGGGGTGATTCAGACACACACCATGGCTGTCCACACCCTCTCCATCTCCAGGACACAGGGGCCCCCTCCCTCCCAGGAGAGCTTGGCAGCTGTGGTTCTGAGGAGAGGCAAAGCTGAGGCATATTTGCTAGTGGTGCTGGGCCCATAGGCTCCAAGTCTAGCCCTGGAGCCTCTTTCCCATCCTCCTTACTATTGATATTTCCCCAAGACTTCTGAACTCACCCTTCCTTCTCTTCTCAGTGGATGCTCTGCTCCCTGGGGGGTCACTTCCTCTCCCTCCCCTGCCCCAGGGCTCCAATTACCATGTGCTGTCTGTCTTTATTTCTGACCACCTGAAGCTCTAGGCCCACATTTACAGACATTTACAGGACAGCTCCACCAGGAGGATGCACAAGTACCACAAATTCTGTATAACCATACTGAGCTCATCATCACCCCCTTCAACTTAGCTAAGGCATGCTCCTATATCCCAACTGAAAATATCACAAGCCAATGCCAGCCACCCAGGCTAGAAACCTCACCCCTGGCCCCCCTGCAACTATAACTTCCTACCTTCCCCACTGGACAGGACACAAAATCTTGTTTCTGCCTCCTCATTAGTCCTCCCAATCAATACCATTAGGATCAAGAGTCAGACAGACCAGATCTGAAATCTTGGCTCTGTCACTTTGTACTTCAGCAACTTTGGGGCAAATACCTTAACCTCTAAGACTCAATTTCCTCTCCTGTAAAATGGGAAGAAATAGCAGCACCTCCTTCACAGAGTGCAGATTCAATGAGATAATGAACAGCACACTTAGCACAGCACCTGGCACACAGCTGCCTATTGCTATTATTGTCATCTGAAGTCCCTCCCCTGCTTATATCCTTCTGTAACTCCTCATTGAGCCAAATACAAGGCCCTTCAAGATCCTCCCCTTGCCTATTTGTCCACCTCCATACCTCATCATTTTCTTCAAATGTCCATATTCCAGCCAAATTAAATACTTGCCCTTCCCTACACACACTCCCTTCTTTAATTTTTTTTTTAATGTTTTTGAGAGAGACAGAGAGAGACACAGAGACAGCGGGGGAGGGGGCAGAGAGAAAGGGAGACACAGAATCCCAAACAGGCTCCAGGCTCTGAGCTGTCAGCACAGAGCCCAATGCAGGGTTTGAACCCACAGACCCTGAGATCATGACCCTGAGCTGAAGCTGGACGCTTAACCGATGAGCCATCCAGGCGCCCCACTCCCTTCTTGAATCTTAATGTTTCAGGGTGCCTGGGTGGCTCAGTCAATTAAGTATCTGACTCTTGATTTCAGCTCAAGTCATGATCTCAGTTCGTGAGTTAGAGCCTCATATTGGGCTCTGTGCTGACAGTGTGGACCCTGCTTGGGATTCTCTCTTTCTCCCTCTCTCTGCCCCTTTCCCACTTGCTCTCTCTTTCTTTCTTTCTCTCTCTCTCAAAAATCAAGAAAGAAAACTTTAGAAAAAAAAGAACATTTCTCATTAAAAAATTTTTAATGTCTCTGAGCTATTCTCTTTGTGACAGTCCTTCTCTTTGTCTACATGACGAATTCCAACACATCCCCCAAGACCCATGTCATCTCCTCTGTAAATTGCCATTTCCTACCTCTAAATGGTTATTTTTGCCATGCTTCCCATGTTATTCCATTAAAATAATATTTGAAAACAGGAATGGTATAAACACACAATACAGTTAACTCTTGAACAACATGGGTTTGAATTGTGCAGGTCCACTAATGTGTGAATTTTTTCAATACGGTACAGTACAATGTATTTTCTCTTATGATTTTCTTAATAACATTTTCTTTTCTCCAGTTTAATTTGTTCTAAGAATATAGTACGTAATACATATAAAATGTAAAATATGTGCTGTTTATGTTATTGGTTAAGTTTTCCACTCAACCGTGGGCTATCAGTTCAGTTTTTGGGGAGTCAAAAGTTATATGCAGATTTTAGACTGTGTGAGAGGTCAGCACTCCTAGCCCCCACGTGTTCAACAGTCAACGATAGTGTAGTACATGTGGAAAATAGCCAAATCAATGTATACTTTTCAAATTATCCATCACACTCTGATCCTTAAAGGCTCACTGTTCTTATAGCATTCTGTATCAATATATAATTCTACTGAGAGATTCTATGTACACACCTCTACTGTAGTTTGTACCCTGTAAAGTAACCAGCTGTTTTTATCTATCAACTTGAAGGCAGAAGCTGGCAAGGTATCTGGTCAAGGAGAGTTTCCTGAAAGAGACTTCAAACCCATAAGATGGACACTGGAGAAAGGGGGCCTACTTTACTTCCAGAGGGTATCAGAAATAAGCCTCATTCCCCCACCCCACCCCCGCCCAGGCTTTGCTCCCTCCCAGTATTTCTAATCCAGAAAAGCAAGCACCTTCATAGAAAGAGGGGCTGCCAATCTCATTACAGCCACTCCAGTCCCAGTAAGCTACTTTGCTCCCACAAAGCCGTTTCAGCACCAGGGATGACAAGGCCAGTCAGTTGCTTATGTAGAGGGAGGGCCAGGAATCGGCCTTCTGCAGAAGGCTGCATTCTCACTAGACTGCAGGGACAGCTGGGGTAGGCGATACAACAATGTTGATGGGAAGGAAGCTCAGTTTGTCAGGCATCCCAGCCTCACCACGGGGGTCAAGGGAGTAACAGGGTGGGAAGGCAGGGCACAGAAGCAGGGAATCAGATCAGATACAGGGACCCACTATGCCTCATCTTCGACTCCAACAGAAAAGGAGGTGTGACTTTCAGAGAAGAAAGGAAAGAATCTACCTTTACACAGAACCTATCCACTATCCAGACCCACATTGAACTCAACACCTCCCCACATGTACCAACTTGATCTTGAAAGTATTTAGTTGCTGTTTCATGCTCCAGTGGCTCAAGATTGGCATGCCAACCCTGACACTCAGAGACAGGACACTGAGAGCCCTAACACATTCCTGGAGCACTCCTCCCACCAACAAAACCCTACTCATGTGTGACAGAGGATAAATTCCAGCAGCTGTCTGGGTCTTGTGCACATGCACACCATACACGCCCTGGTGCCAGGGCTCGGATGCAGGGCACTGCAGAGAGCTGCCTCTTGCCAATCCTCTGGCCCAGGCATCATCACAACACCAAGCGATGCAGTGATTCCCCGGAAGGGAGGAAGGATGCAGCACAGCTCCCAGCAGCCAGCCACTCCCAGAGCTCTTCTAGGGCTGGGGCTGCGCAGAGGCTGCCTGGCTGGTCCTCTGCCTGCTGGCTCAGGCCTCACCCCACCCCCACCCCTTCAGCAAGAGCCTAGAGCTGAAGGGGCCTATTGTTGAGCCCCGGAGGTGGGGTGGGGAAAGAAGCCAGAGCTGTGAATGGTAGAGCATTTATTCTGCAAGAGGGACTGCTCATCCCCTCTGGACCATGTCCATACCAGAACCCCAGGAGCTAGCAACACCCAGTGAAGGACAGGCTGCAGGGCCCAGGAGACAAAGGGACTGAACCTAGGAGTAAAAGAAATGTTGGACTACCTTCCCACTATATCCTGCCTATCCATTTTAGCAATAAAGAAACTGAGATCCTAAAAGGGGAAGGGACTTGTGAAACAAGGCACTTACGGAGCTATCTTTGGAAACAGATCCCTAGGAACTAGGGGAGATCAATAGTTCAGAGCGGTGGTGACTGTAGACACAGAGGAGCAGCCATACCAAGGTCAGGGATTAGTAAACATAAGGACCCAGGAAGAGGAGGCCTTGCCTTATTAGAAGACACAGCGTACAGGAGACAGGCAGAGACAGGAAGAGCCCACTGTTCTTACACCCAGCTAAGGCCCTTGGCTCCAGGGCTCCCAGGAGATACAGCTGCTGAAGGAAGAGACCAAGCCAAAACTCTCACTCCAAACCCCGCCTCAGTCACTCACCATGCACCTTCTATGTGCTCACCCTGTGTTAGGGTTTTGGGGAAATAGGAAAGGGAAGTTATGTTCTGGGTCCTCAAGAAGACACTATGTGCAGGTTCTTTTATTTTTTTTTTTAATAGAAAGCAATGTTTTTTTAATCTATTTATTTACTTTTATTTTTTTTAGTGAGTTCTAAGCCCAATGTGGGACTTGAACTCACAACACCAAGATCAAAGAGTTGCACACTCTACCAACTGAGCCAGCCAGGGATCCCTACATGCAGTCCTTTAAAAGCTTTATCTTCACTAACTGATTAAAAACTTCCCCTTATTACTCTACATTATCCCCGTTTTACAGATGAAGAAATTGACGTTTTGAAGAAGTGACCAAGGTCATGCAGAGAATAAGAGCTGAAGCCAGGATTCAGTCCATATACAAAGGCACACTAAATTTCTTGGCTCAATGACGTGAGCCCACGGAGGGCAGAGTTATAGTCCTATTCATTAAATATATACTGGATATTGAATGAATTCATGGATTCTATGAGGAAGTTTAAAGAGGGGACAGAGGTTCCAGGAAAAAAACCAGTAAATTGCACACATGCACATAATTCCATTCCTTCTCAAAACCCCTCCAAAACTACACTTTAAAGAGAATTTATTTTTCTAAAGAGAATTTTTTAAAAAATATTTATTTATTTTTGAGAGAGACAGCACAAAAATGAGCAGGGGAGGGGCAGAGAGGATCTGAGCAGAGGAGAGAGGATCTGAAGCAGTCTCTGAATTATCAGCACAGAGCCTGACATGGGGCTCAAACCCACAAACCACAAGAGCATGACCCGAGCCGAAGTTGGATGTTTAACCAACTGAGCCACCCAGGTGCCCCTCAAGAGAAATTTTTTGAATGGCAGAGGAAACAACCACAACAAGCTGGAAAGCAGATGATGGGCCAGTGACAACTGGGAGCAGAACCTAAAAAAAAAAAGTCACAACTCCCAAGGTGAGAAGCACCTGACTGATCCCACAGAATCCTCAAATGGCCTGGGAATTTGAAGCCCCAGAAACCCCTACAAGAAGAAGAGGTGAGAGAGGGAAGTGCTAAAAAATAGAGGATTATTTAAAAGCTATTTAAGAAGCAGTAAGACCCCACCACCAGCACCACCATACTCCTTCCCCAATACAGAGCCACTGAGTGACTGTCCCTTTACCACCCTGCAAAAACGAGGGATTTCCCTTCAGTGGATAAATGGAACATCTTGAGACTGGCACAGTGGGCTTCATGGAAGATGGCAGGGGGGTGGGAGGGAGCAGCAGGCAGGTGCTACATCCCAAACAAGGAAAGCATGCATGGATGTTGAGATCCCAATCCCCTTCTCGACTTGCTCCTGGAACATGGAGCCAGGCTTCCACATCTTGGCAGGAGACACAAGTGTCTTTTCTGGCAACTCTGACCTGGCCAAGAAAGATATAAAGATACCAACACTAGGAGTTCCCAACAAATGGCCCATCTAGGTCACCACACAAAGAAACTCCATCAACAAGACCATTCAGTGCTGTAGTTCCCCATCCTCCGTTGAGAGCAGACAACACAAAATTACCAGACACCCAAGACAAGCCTCTAACATGGAAGAGAGAGAGCAAAACACACAGAAAAAAGCAACCAAGAGGAAACAGACTATGCAGAAGAAAATTTCAGACCAAAAAATGCTCATTAATATACCTTCAGAGACAAGATAGTGTATCTTCAAAATAAGAACAGGATATTATTGGGAAACAAAAAATTACAAACACAATAGGTGACATACAAAATTCATCAGACCCATCCCCAACCCACCCAGCAGAGTCTGGCCCATGGCAGGTGCTCGCTCATAAATACCTGTTGAATGGATAAATGAAGTAGTGATTCTCAAATTTTAATGCACATACAGATCACCTGGGGATATTGTTAAACTGCAGATACAGATTCCATGGATATGAGGTAGGGCCTAAGATTCTCCATTTCTAACAAGCTGCCAAGTGACACATGTTTTGGTCCAGTAGATCGCACTCTGAGAAGCAAGGGTCTTCAATAAACTCTGGAGGTGCTCTTTGCCCTGGCTATGCATTAAAATCACCTTGGAGCTAGGAAAGTGTCAATGTGTAGACCCCACCCACTGAGATTCTAATCAACTTGACCTAGGTGAGACTGAGGTGTCATTTTTTTTTTTTTTTTAAGAGAGAGAGAGAGAGAGAGAGAGACAGCGCACAAGTGCACACGCAAGCAGGGGAGGGGCAGAAGGAGAGGGAGGGAGAGAATCTTAAGCAGGCTCCACACTCAGCATGTGGAGCCTAATCCAGGGCTCAATTTCACAACAGTCAGATCATGACCTGAGCGGAAATCAAGAGTCAGATACTTAAATGACTGCGCCACCCAGGCACCCCTGAGGCGTATCTTTTTTTTTTTTTTTTTTTAGTTTATTTTAAGTTTATTTATTTTGAGAGACAGAGAGAACAGAGGAGGGGCAGAGAGAGAGGAAAAGAGAGAATCCCAGGCAGGCTCTGTGCGGTCAACGTGGAGCCTGATGTGGGGCTTGAACTCATGAACAGTGAGATCATGACCTGAGCTGAAACCAAGAGGTGGATGCTTAACCAAATGAGCCACCCAGGCGCCCCCTGAGACATCGTAGTTTGAAGCCTCTTCAGATGAATCCAGACTGGGGTTGAATACCATTGCTCTGTAGAAAGCTTGTAATTGTGCCAATTCGTTTGACCTGGCCAGAACAGTCCTGTTCTCAGATGTTCTCTCCCATTATTGACACTGACCACTCTCTCAAAGGCCCTTCTCATCATAGCCATGAGCATCAGTTTATGGGACTACTTTTTATACTGATAGTGATTCTCAATTCTGAGTCCCATTAATATGGATGAAAAAAATCATTCTACTGAATTCTCAATAAATTCAGTCTGAGAATGTTTTCCTTATCAAATTCTCACACTTATCTTAATCTAATTTTTTGTTACCCTTAACCTTGAAACTTTATCAGGTTAATAAGCCCTTTTGGGAAGGAGGTTTTGTTTTTGGTTTTGGTTTTTTTTTTTTTTTTAAACGTTTATTTATTTTTGAGACAGAGAGAGACAGAGCATGAACAGGGGAGGGGCAGAGAGAGAGGGAGACACAGAATCTGAAACAGGCTCCAGGCTCTGAGCTGTCAGCACAGAGCCCAACGCGGGGCTCGAACTCACGGACCGCGAGATCGTGACCTGAGCCGAAGTCGGACGCTTAACCGACCGAGCCACCCAGGCGCCCCTTTGTTTTTGTTTTTTAGTGAAATGTGGATAATTCCCTAATCAAAAATCCTAACCCATTCTCCCAAGGTTTCTATTACTAAAGTTGAATTTAGTAGTTTTGTGTCTACCTCATCCATGTCACACATGGGAAAAAATAGTATCAACAGACATTTACTGCTATCATAATTGCTAAAACTACAATAGAAGGGATGGAGGATAAAGTTCAGATCTTCTGCAACAGAGAACAAAAGACACAAAGATGGCAAACAGGAGAGGGAAAAAAAAAAAAAAAAGAAAACCAGATGATCAGTATAAGAAGGTCCAATATCTAAACAAAAGGAGCTCAGAGAGACAGAGACAGAGAGAGACAGAGAGAGAGAGAGAGAGAGAGAGAGAGAGATGACCAAAATAATACAAGAAAACTTCCCAGACCTGAAATACAAGTTTCCAAACTAAAAGGGTTCACTGAGCATACAGCACAAGTTGAAAACAGACCCATACTAAGCTACTTAATTAGGAAATCATTACAAAACACAATACTGGAGATAAAGAGAAGATCCTACACACTTTGGGGCAAGGGAGAGGGTCCCATACAGGATTTGGAGTGACCTTAGACTTCAGTGTTAATTCTAGAACCTAAAAGCAATATCCTCAAGATGTGAAGGAAAGCAATTTCCAACCTAGATCTTTATATTCAGCTGAGTGAATAGCAGGCTGGCAAGGTCTCCAAATAATCTCCCACCCATACACCCTCCTCCCTCAGGAAGCTACTAAAGGACAGACTCTACCAAAACTAGAGAGTAAACCAACAAAGGAGAAGACATGGGATGCAGGAGATCCAACACAGAAGAGCAGTGAAGGAGATGCCCAGATGCTGAAAGGAGGTTCCGAGAGGATGGCTAAGCA
The DNA here is from genome assembly GCF_022837055.1 of Prionailurus viverrinus. Taxonomy (NCBI): domain Eukaryota; kingdom Metazoa; phylum Chordata; class Mammalia; order Carnivora; family Felidae; genus Prionailurus; species Prionailurus viverrinus. The sequence goes on along the minus strand of NC_062569.1, from coordinate 87,814,891 downwards.
CCTGTGATAGACACCAACCAGACCATGTTGCTTCAGGGCACAAGGCTCTGAAAGAGACTTCTTCAGAAAGATAAATTTGATAGAATATCTGATGGAACTGACATCTTGAGAAACTTAGACAGCTACTGGAATTTGGCTAATTGAAAGGTGCACAGAAAACTAAGCAAACAAACAAAAGCAACTCCAGGAAGAACAAAAAGTTGTGCAGGAAAGGAAAAGTCATCACAATTTACTACACCGTAACAATAAACACAGACAGTAGAGTGAAGAGATTGAAGGATGGGAAATATAGAAGGGTAGCAATGGGGGAATTAAATTCAAATTCTCATCTTTGGCCAAGATGGAATAATAAGGATCAGATTTGTTCTCCTGACTGCAATAACAAAAAATTGGATGAAATATACAAAATGGTTTTGAAAATACCAGATATCAGGGAACTAAAGACAGTGATACCTGTGAGTCAGGAAATAAAAGAGGTCAGCCCTATGGTTGAGTTTCCAGGCTACAGCACAGAGAAGGGAAACTGTCAGACCCCAAAAGACTCCAGGAGTTGAGGAGATGGAGCTTAGAGTTTGGGGAGTCTTAGGGGGCCAGAGTTCACAGAACAGAGCAGCAAAGAAGAGAGAGTACCACAGAAGTCTATAAAGGGTTCCCCTCAAGTATTTAGCTGAGCACTAATCATCTATGTGAATGTGTAGAAATTACCCAAGGGTAGGGAAAATAACCACCCAAAAGGATTAGAAGTAACAATGCCTGGTGCTCCCAAGGCTGGGAAAAGTGCCTGTTCCCACCAGCCAAACTGGAAAAGGTAGGCACTGGGTACAATTCACAGATGGGTCTTGCCTCAGCAGGAAAATTAGTAGCCTTAGATTGAACATGGCTCTGGTACTAACAAGTCTTAAAAACAAGACCCAAGATAATCAAACTATTTCCAAGTCACTGCATCCTAGAATAAAGCTCAAGAATAGTTATAAGAATACAAAAGTATCCAGCAACCAACCAGGTAAAATTAACATTGTCTGGCATCCAATAAAAAATTATCAGGCATGCCAAAAGCCAGGAACTAGGACCTATAATAAGGAGATAAAGCAATTAATCAAAACCAACTCAGAACTAACACAAATGGTAGAATTAGCAAGGACATTAAAATAATTAAACATTAAAACAATTATTAAAACTATTATTACTATAAAACTATATAGCTATTAAAAAAATTTTTTTAAGGGGCACCTGGATGGCTCAGTCAGTTGGGCATCCAACTTCAGCTCAAGTCATGATCTCACAGCTTGTGAGTTTGAGCCCTGCATCAGGCTCTGTGCTGACAGCTCAGAGCCTGGAGGCTGCTTCAGATTCTGTGCCTCTCTCTCTCTCTGCCCCTCCCCACTTGCTCTCTCTCTCTCTCTCTCTCTCTCTCTCAAAAATAAAGATTTTGGGGCGCCTGGGTGGCTCAGTCGGTTAAGCGTCTGACTTCGGCTCAGGTCATGATCTCGCGGTTCGTGGGTTCGAGCCCCACGTCGGGCTCTGTGCTGACAGCTCAGAGCCTGGAACCTGCTTTGGATTCTGTGTCTCCCTCACTCTCTGACCCTCCCCCACTCAAGCTCTGCCTCTCTGTCTCAAAAATAAATAAACATTAAAAAAAAATAAATATTTTTAAAATTTTAAACATATATTTTTAAAAAGAATATAATTGAACTTCTAGAATAAAAACTACATTGCATGAGATGAAAAAAATAAACTGAATGCAATTAAAGGTGATTACATACTGCAGAAGAAAAACCTGGTGAACCTGAAGACACAGTAATAGAAATGATCTGAAATTAACTCCAGAGAAGAAAAAAAAATCTTTTTTAAATAAACAAAGCATCTGCTCCTGAAACAATATTGCACTGTATGTTAACTAAATAGAATTTAAATAAAAATTTAAAAAGAGAAAAAAAAATTTTTTTAAATAGGGGGGACACCTGGGTGGCTCAATCAGTTAAACATCTGACTTCAGCTCAGGTCATGAATTCACGGATCATAGGTTCAAGCCCCATGTCAGGCTCTGTGCTGACAGCTCAGAGCCTAGAGCTAACTTCGGATTTTGTGTCTACCTCTCTGCCCCTTCCCTGCTCATTCTCTCTCTCTCAAAATAAATATTAAATTTTAAAAAATTTAAAAGAAAAAAAATAAATGAACAAAGCGTCTGTGAGCAATGGGACAATTTCAAGTGGCCTAACATTTGTATTGTTGGAGTTCCCTGAGGAAAGGAGAGAGAGCTGGAAACAGAAAAAAATATTTGAAGAAATAATGGCTTAAATATTTCCACATTTGATTAAGATTATAAGCCCACCGACTCAAAAAGTTCAATGAACTCCAAACACAAGACACATGAAGAAAACTGTACCAACATACCTCATAATCAAATTGCTCAAAATCAGTGATAAAGAGAAAATCTTAAAATGTAGCTGGGGAGGGCGAGGAAGACATGTTACAGACAGGGAGCAAAGATAAAGATGACAGCAGAGGAGGCGCCTGGCTGGCTCAGCTGGGAAAGCATGCAACTTTTGATCTCAGGTGGTGAGTTTGAGCCCCATGAAGGGCACACAGAGCTTACTTAAAAAAAAAAAAAAAAAAAAAAAATGACAACAGATTTCCTGCAGAAATGAAAATGAGAAGACAGTGGCACAACATCATTAAAGTACTGAAAAATAAACTAATGAAATGGAATTTAGTCCAATGAAAATATCTTTTTAAAATAAAAGCTAAATAAACTTAAGCATACAAAAGCTGAAAGAATTCATCACCAACCTGCACTACCATAAATGTCAAAAGAAGTCCTTCAGACAAAAGGAAAGTAATACCATATAGAAATATGGATCTATGCAAAGAATGAAGCACTGGAAATAGCAACTACAGGGGTAGACATCTAAGACATTTTTATTATGTACATTATTTTAAAAAATAAATTGTTTAAACACAAATAATACCAAATAGTGTGGTTTACAACGTGTGTAAGAATAATTTCTGAATAATAGCATAAAAGGAGGAGAGAAATAAAAATACAAATTTTTATACTATTATCACTTGAAGGCAGACTGTGATTAAAGATGTGTATTATTGGGGCGCCTGGGTGGTGCAGTCGGTTAAGCGTCCGACTTCAGCCAGGTCACGATCTCGCGGTCCGTGAGTTCGAGCCCCGCGTCGGCTCTGGGCTGATGGCTCAGAGCCTGGAGCCTGTTTCCAATTCTGTGTCTCCCTCTCTCTCTGCCCCTCCCCCTTTCATGCTCTGTCTCTCTCTGTCCCAAAAATAAATAAACGTTGAAAAAAAAAAATTTTAAAGATGTGTATTATGAATCCTGGGGCACCCGGGTGGCTCAGTCAGTTAGGCTTCTGACTTCAGGTTACGTCATGATCTCACGGTTTGTGACTTCAAGCCCCACATCGGGCTGTCTGCTGTCAGCACAGAGGCTGCTTTGGATCATCTGTACCCCCCTTTCTCTGCCCCTCCCCTGCTCACTCTGTCAAAAATAAACATTTAAAAAATTATTTAAAATAAAGATGTATATTATGAATCCCATAGCCAGTACAAGGAAAGAAAACTATCCTCATAAACACAGATGCAAAATTCTTAACAAATTCTCTAGCAAACAGAATTCAACAATACATATAAAAAATAACACACCATGACCAAGTGGAGTTCGTCTAAGGAATGCAAGGTTGGTATAACATTTGAAAATCAGGGGTGCCTGGTGGCTCAGTTGGTTAAGTGACTGACTTCAGCTCAGGTCATGATCTCAGGGTGCGTGAATTCGAACCCAACATCAAGCTCACTGCTGCCAGTGCAGAGCCTGCTTCAAATCCTCTACCCTGCCCCCTCTCTGCCCCTCCCCTGCTCATTCTCTCTTTCTCTCAAATATAAGCATTTAAAAAACAAACAAAAATTTGAAAATCAATGTAATTCAACATATTAACAAACTAAAACAAAAAAATCCCAGTCACAGAAAAAACATTTTTTGTTAATTTATTATTTATTTATTTTTAACGTTTATTTATTTGTGAGACAGAGAGAGACAGAGCATGAACGGGGGAGGGTCAAAGACAGGGAGACACAGAATCTGAAACAGGCTCCAGGCTCTGAGCTGTCAGCACAGAGCCCGACGCGGGGCTCGAACTCACGGACCGCGAGATCATGACCTGAGCCGAAGTCGGCCGCTTAACCGACTGAGCCACCCAGGCGACCCCGGAAAAAACATTTGACAAAGTCCGACATCCATTCCTATTAAAAATCTCAGGACCTTCTGGGTGGCTCAGTGGGTTAAGCATCCGACTTCGGCTCAGGTCATGATCTCGCGGTCCGTGAGTTCCAGCCCCGTGTCAGGCCTATGCTGACAGCTCAAAGCCTGGGGCCTTCTTCTGATTTTGTGTCTCCCTCTCTCTGACCCTCCCCTGCTCGTGCTCTCAACTCTCTCTCTCAAATAAACGTTAAAAAAAATTTTTTTTAATAACAAATTTAAAAATCTCAGTAAAATAGGAACAGAGGGAATTTCTTCAACTTAATAAAGAGCATATATGAAAAACCCACAGCTAATATCATGCATAATGGTGAAAAGACTGAAGGAACAAGTAACCCCTCTTCTACTCAACTTTATACCAGAAGATATAGCCAGTGCAATTAGAGAAGAAAAACAAGTAATTATCAGGCATAAAGATCAGAAAGAAAGAAGTAAAACTGTCTTTATTAACAAATGACATGACAATCTATGTATAAAATCCAATGGAAGCTACAAAAAGCTACTAGAATACATTTATCAAGGTGGTACGATTCAAGATTAATATACAAAAATCAATTGGGTTTTTATATATATATATATATATACACACACACACACACACACACTAACAACAATAGGAAATAGAAATTTAAAAACAATACCATTTTATAGCAGCATTATTGACGACAGCCAAAAGGTGGGAAACAACCACCAGATGAATAAAAATGTAGCATATTCATACAATGGGTTATTACTTAGCCTTAAAAAAGAAGTAAATTCTAACACATGCCACAACATGGATGAACTCCAAATACATTATGTATGGTAAGTGAAAAAAGCCATTCACCAAGGGACAAATACTGCATGATTCTACTCCTATGAGGTATTTAGAATAGCCAAATTCATATAAAGTAGAATGTGGTTCCAAGGACTAGGGTGGAGAGGGTATGGAGAGCTATTGTTTAATAGGTACAGAGTTTTAATTTTGCAAGATTAAAAAGTTCTGGAGATGGATGGTGGTGATAGTTGCAATGTAAATGTACCTAACACTACGAACCATACCCTGAAAGATGGTTAAGATGATAAATTTTATGTTATATATATTTTACCAAAATTAAGATAAAAAAGTAAGAAAGCCAAATACCATTTACATAGCATAAAAAAAAATAACAATACTTAAGTATATATCTGACAAAACACATGAAAAATCTGTATACTTAAACTAGAAAACACTGGTGAAATTCTTAAAAGTCCATATACAGACATATATATTGTTTATGGGTCAGAAGGTTTAATATTGCTAAGATAATGGACATTTCCCCCAAAATGATCTACAGATTCAATGCAATCCCAATCAAAATCCCAGGAGGCTTCCTTATAGAAATTATCCCCAAATTGATTCTAAAATGCATGTGGAAGTGCAAAGAAGCTGGAAAAACTAAAGCAATTTTGAAAAGAACAACGTTCAAGGTTTTACCCTGATTTCAAGACTACTATAAATCTACAATAATCAAGACAGTGTGGTATTAGGATAAAGATAGACAAAATGACCAATGAAGCAAGAGAGCCCAGATTGTATCTACACATATACAGACAATTGATTTTTTTACAAAGGTGCAAAGGCAATTCCATGGAAGGACACGTTTTTTTCAACAAATGGTGCTGGAATAGTTGGATCTCCACAAGCAAAAAAGCTGAACTTCAATTCATTCCTTGCACCATACACAAGAATGAACCCAAAATGGATCATTAAACCTAAATGTAAAACCTAAATGTAAAACCTAAAAATCATTTCTAGAAGGGGGAAGGCGGTAGAGCATGAGACTCTTGATCTCAGGGTTGTGAGTTCGCACCCCACATTGCACACAGAGATTACTTAAAAATAAAATTGTTTTAAGAATAAATAAATAAGGGGCGCCTGGGTGGCGCAGTCGGTTAAGCGTCCGACTTCAGCTAGGTCACGATCTCGCGGTCCATGAGTTCGAGCCCCGCGTCAGGCTCTGGGCTGATGGCTCAGAGCCTGGAGCCTGTTTCCGATTCTGTGTCTCCCTCTCTCTCTGCCCCTCCCCCGTTCATGCTCTATCTCTCTGTCCAAAAATAAATAAACGTTGAAAAAAAAAAAAAAGAATAAATAAATAAAATGTCTAGAAGAAAAATAGGAGAAAACCATTGTGCTTTGGGTTAGGCAAAGATTTCTTAGACGTGACACCAAAAGCATAAACCACAAAAAAAAGTTGTTAAACTGGAGTTCATTAAAATTTTAAATTTCTGCTCATCAAAAAAGGCACCGTAAGGAAAATTAAAATGTAAGCCAAAGATGGAAGGAAATATTTGCAAATCAAACATATCCAATCCCAACATATTCAATAAAGGATCTGTATGCAGAATATATAAAGAACTCATAAAACTCAATACAAAAAAAAAACCTCACAATTAAAAAATGGGTAAACAATTTGAACAGACATATCACCAGATATACAAATGGCAAATAAGTACATGAAAAGATGCTCAGTAACATTAGTCATTAGGGAAATGTAAATTAAAGTCAAGGAGATAACCACTGCAGACCTATTCGAAGGTCTAAAATTAAAGAAACTGGGGCACATGGGTGGCTCAGTCGGTTGAGCATCTGACTTCAGCTCAGGTCACAGTCTCAAGGTTCATGAGTTCGAGCCCAGCATCAGGCTTGCTACTTTCAGGGCAGAGCCCACTTTGAATCCTCTGTCCGCCTCTCTTTCTCTGCTCCTCCCCGGCTCGCTCTCTGTGTCTGTCTCTCTCTCTCTCAAAAATGAATAAACATTAAAAAAAAAATAAAAGCTAAATTAAATTAAAGAGACTGACCATACCAAGTGCTGACAAAGAGGTGGAAGAATTTGAACTTTCATATACAACTAGTAGGTATGTGAAAAAGTTTTTTTAATGTTTATTTTTGAGAGAGAGAGAGACAGAGTGTGAGCGGGGTTGGGGCAGAGAGAGAGGGAGACATGTAATCTGAAGCAGGCTCCAAGGTCTGAGCTGTCAGCACAGAGCCCAATGTGGGGCTCCAACTCACTAACTGCGAGATCATGACCTGAGCTGAAGTCAGAAGCTTAACTGACTGAGCCACCCAGGCGCCCTACAACTAGTAGGTATGTAATATAAGACAACCACTTTGGAAAAAAGTCTGGCAATTTTCTTAAAAGTTAAATGTATACCTACCATATGATTCACAATTCCAGTCCTAAGGATTTACCCAAGAGAAATAAAATAGTATGTCCATAGAAAAACTTACACAAATGTTCACAGTTTTATTTGTAATAACCAAAAACTAAAAACAACCCATCATCAGGTGAATGGATAAACTGTGGCATATATGTGTAATGGAATGCTACTCAGCAATAAAAAATGAGCTACTGAAGCTTACACAACATGCATGAATCTCAAAATAATTATGCTGAAAAAAAAAAAAAAAAAGCCAGGCAAAAAAGGACACATGCTGTCTGATTTCATTTCCATAAAATTCCAGGTAATGTGAACTAATGTATGGTGACAGAAAGCAGACCAGTCTGTTGCCTGGGGAAACAGCATGGCAAAGGAGGGGTGAGAAGAAGGAATTAGGAAGGGGCACAAAGAACTATGGGGGTTGGTTGGGAATAATAGGTATGTTCATTATCTTTATTGTGGTGGTGGTTTTACAGATATATTCATACGTTAAAACCTACTGTTTTAAATATGTTCCATTCAGGGGCGCCTGGGTGGCGCAGTCGGTTAAGCACCCGACTTCAGCCAGGTCACGGTCTCGCGGTCCGTGAGTTCGAGCCCCGCGTCAGGCTCTGGGCTGATGGCTCAGAGCCTGGAGCCTGTTTCCGATTCTGTGTCTCCCTCTCTCTCTGCCCCTCCCCCATTCATGCTCTGTCTCTCTCTGTCCCCAAAATAAATAAACGTTGAAAAAAAAAATTTAAAAAAAAACAAAACAAAAAGAATAACCACTTCCTTCTCCAGAATAAAGCACAGGACAGAGGATAATCGTGAATTTAGGGACCAGAGGAAAAGGTCTGGGAGCACAGACACCTCCTCCCCAACATCTGCCAGCAGGGGTCCCGGGAAAGTGGGCACCAAACTGCCAAAAAGGGGACTGAGCCCTCTGCTCTCAGGACAGTGTAAGGAAAACCATGGCCCACTGCACAGAAACTGAAGCCCAGAGACGTTATCTTGCCCCAGGAGGTTACACAGGTAGTAGATGGTCTAAACCCAGAACTGTCAAAGTGCTTCTCTTCATCTACCACAAATTCAAAAAAGTTGACCTGAAACAGGATAAAGGTATATGCTTATGTCTATGTGTTTAGAACAGACAAATCTCTCCATTGGCTCCAGAGAGCCAGAACCAGTTTGGACACCCCAGAAGAGCCAGGCACCGTGGACACAGCAGCTGAACTTCCGGTGCATGAGTGTTTGGGGTAGCAGTGTGAGAGGCAGGCGTGGGACGAAGCTGACAGTCGGTTTGGGGTTTGCATGAGGAGCAGACTAACCGGCTCCTCCAGCATAGTCCCAGGAGCTGCCTGCCTATGGCTCTGCTGCCCCAGCCACCACCACCACCACTCCCCCTGTCCAGACTAGAGAGGACTATCTCCACCCACTCTGGTTTAGACAAGCGGCTGGGGCCACCTGACTCAGACATAGGACCCAGCTAAGGCAAGCAGCAACTCTGCACCCACCCCAACCTGAGGGCCATAGGAGCAGGAACTTCTAAGTGCCAAGTAAGAGGTGAACAACCCTAGGAGGATGAGGCCCATAAACTGGCCAACCAACCCCCTATGGGCCAGGAATGAGTAGGCCTGGCACTTGGGCCACCGGGGAGTCAACAGGAAGCCAAATCTAGTCCCCACCCTGTAAGCCCCACCTCTAGGCTGCGACAGGAGCTGGCCTTGGCTGGTACAGAACCTATGATGCCACAGCTGTCCACCTCCATGGGGTGGGGCTGAGCTCTGGGCCACAGAGAATGCCCAGAGTCCAGTAGTACAAACACCCTCTCCTCAAAGTGTCCCTTTCAAATTAGAGGCCTAGAGCCCACACCCAGACAGAAGGCCTCACCAGTAGTTCTCTGCCCTGCTACCCCTATTCATCCTTGGCTCTGAGCCCTCGATTATTAATCAGCTGTGACAAGAAGGTGTGGCGGGAGCAGGTCAGGCTCGTGCTCAAGTCACTGGCAGCCACACTCACATCACATGGCTAACAGGGTTACTAGATAAAGTCCAGTTAATGCAATGCTGCCCCTTCCCTTTTTTGGAATCTGTTTTGAGGACCTGAGAAAACCTGTGCTGATTGCACCATCCCAGCCCTGGCACGGAGGCACTCCTATCTCCAGGGGCAGACTGATGGAGGGGTGACTACCTCCTCCGCAACCTTGGCCTAGGGCTACCCCTCTCTGCCTTCTGCCCAGGCCTGGTAGCCTGGCAGTCTCACCTCCAGTCTAGACTCTAAGGAAATGCCCCATCACTCTAGTTGGCATTTTTAGTACTGGGGGGAGGGGTCCTGCCTCGCTGTTGAAATTGCACTGCTTCCTTCCTCCCCAGGTTTAAACACAGCAAAGTGAACAAGAGCAGTTTGGAGACCACCCTCTCCTGAAATAACTGCAGCCCCCTGCTTCAAAACACACCAACTCCCGCTGGGAAGGGAATTGGGTTTCCTTACCTGCTGCCTTCGGCTGCCTCCCTGCAGACACAGTTTCGATGATGTCCAGGCTGAGGTGGCAGAAGAGGATCCAGCAGGACACACTGCCCGCTCTGGGGCAGTGGCTTCCAATGCTCCAATCCCCAAACCCCTACATCTTGCGCTCACCACGGCCCTTGAGCAATCCGGGCGCTGGGCAGCCGGCCTGTAGGTTACCACCTCCTCCTCCGCCGGCGCCTCCGGATCCTGTGCCCCTCGGGGGGCCCCTCTCCCTCCTGGGACCCCTTCCCGTCCAGGTATGTCTCCTGGACAGCCCGCACCACCTGTCCTTCCTGCACCCCGGGCAACCAATTTGCTTCTTGCACCCCCAGGCGCCCCTCCCCCTCAGGCCCCTGGGGCCCCACAGGCCGGGCCCTCCCCACCAGCTCGAGTCTCTCGCGGCGTGTCGGGGCCGCTCCCAGGACCACTGCCTCCCGCCTGAGGTGCCCGCAGCTCTCCCAGTGCTGAGCCCCCGGCTCCCCGGAACTTTCGAGCCCCTCCCCGCGCTCCCAGGAACGGTCCCCGAACTCGGAGAGCGGCTCGGGCTGCTGCAGCAGCCTGCGTGGGCTCCCCTCCCCCTGTTCCTGCACCCCGGCGCGGGCCTCCCCACGCTCCTGCACTGCGGGGCTGCCTCCCCCCTTCTCCTGGTACTGCTTGCGGGGCCCCAACCCCTCCTCCTGCACCACAGGCCAGCCCGCCGAGCCCGTCCACGGCGGCGGGCGCCTCCAGTCTGCGCCGTCCGGCGGACCCCACACCACCCCCAGGCTGGGCTCGTGGCCACGGCCGCCCCGCTCCTGCACCCCCGGGCCCACCCCGCCCTCCTCCTGCACGGCCGGACCCACGCCCCCCTGCTCCTCCACGCCGAGCTTCAGCCCGCGGAGCAGCTGCGGGCCCCAGCTGAGAACTCCAACCCGCTGCGGCTGCTGCTCCGGCAGCGCCGGACTGAGTCCGCCGCGCTCCTCCTGCGCTCCCCGCTCGGGGCCCCTCGCCGGCACTGCCCAGCGCACTCGCCTGCCCCCAAGAGGCCGCGCGGTCCCACCCCTCCAGATGGTGCTGCCCTCGGCGCCCGCTTACACCGCCCCCTGCCCCGCTCCCTCCGCCCCGTCCCCCTGGGGAGGGGGCTACAGGCTGGCCTTCCCGCGGGTTCCGCGGCCACCCCCACGTCCTAGGCCCGCCTCCCCGCCCTAGCCTCCCGGCGTCGACGTCCGCCCGCCGGGCGCCGCGCCCAGCGCCGGCCCCCGCAGGTGCTGCGGCCCCGCGCGCCGGCTCGGGAGCCAGGAGCGCCCGCCCTCCCGCCTGAGTTCCTGGAGCCCGCCTGCGCCTGCGCCGCCCCAGGGGGGCGGAGTCCAGCAGGGTTGGCCCGCCCTCTTAAGGAGCCAGGTCCCGCTAGCTCCTCCCCTCTCTCCTCTCTTCAGTCCCACTACCCATTCTCCTGCTTTACTCTCCAGAATCTCCCCACCCTCCGCACAGCTTGCGCCTTCCTGTGTGTCTACCGGAGAAGAGACGAAGTCGAAGGTAGGGAGTTACACTGAGACTGTGCAGTTAACTGGGCCCAGTGGAGGAGCACTGAAACAGGAGTCTCGAATTCTAAGTAGCAGCAGTTCAGCAGCTGCTCACTTACCACGTGACAGTGTAAAAAGTCACTTCCATCTGGTCTCAGTTGCTTTGTTTCTAAAATGAGGAGGTTGGATTGGAAAGTTTCCAAGGCCACAATCCAGTGAGTGTTTGCAGAAGTGGACTTGAGTCATAATCTCTCAGCAGCAGCCCAGAGGCCTGGGAACCTGGGCCACCCCCATCCTTTCTCTGGGGCCAAAGGAGGACATTTCAACAAGGGAGAGGTGGTTTCAGACCTATGACACTTTCTGCCGGGAACACAGGCATAAACAGTCCCAGGTAAAGGGGGCCTTCCTCCCTCCTGCACCGTTCTCCTTCTTGGGTGCTTTCCTCCCTGTACCCACAAAGAAGGAGAAAATTCAGAGCTCCTCCTCCCATTGATAGAGCAGCTATCGCACCCAGATCCTAGCTAGTTGGAGGCAGCCTTGAGGCATGGTGCTTAGAACCCAAAGGTTTAAGGCCAGTTGACACTGTTACTGACCACCTCATCTATGCAATGGGTACGATAATAAAACAAGTCCAGAGAGAATTGTCCCAAGGATCAGACATCAAAGAACTGTGTAGGATGACTCTGCACCCCTGTTGTCCAGCATTGAGCTCAAGGGCCCTGGCGGGAGGTGGGGGAAGCAGTAGGGCAGATCGGGATGGGTTAGAGACACCTAAGGGGGGGCTGGACTGGGTGGATTTGGGTCTTGGTGTCTTGCCTTGTGAGATAGGCTGGGCATCTTTCCACTAAATCATTTGATAACAGTGTGTGTAGCAGCTTACCTTAATCAGGAAGCCAGAGCATGGGGTGAATGCACCCTACCTGGTCCAAGGGAGGGTCTAGGGCAGGCAGGACTCCTGACGCCACCTCTGGGTTCAGCCAAGTTCCCCCTTGCTGCCTGATCTCAGAGGAAGAAGTCAGGGAGAAGGAATCTGAGGGGAGTCCTCTCCCAAGCTCCTTTACACTACATCGGTAATGACAATTGCTAAGGTTTATGGAGACTTCCTATGGGTAAGGCCCTGCATTTGGCATGTATTCTCATCTACCGGCCACCACAATCAAATGATGTTACATATTACCATCCTCATTTTAAAGATGGACTTTACATTGTTAAGTAACTTGCTCCAGGTCATACAGCTGGTGGCATTAAAACCAGGATTCAGATCCAGTTTTTGACTCCAAAGTCTGCCCTATACCACTGATATCAGCACAACAAAGCAATGCCAAACCCAGGAGCCTCACTTTGGGATGTATAAGGTCTGACTAAATTTGGGAGTCAATAGATGCAAACAACTGATTTGGAGCAAGCTTTCTGCCTGTAAATCAAGCTCCACATCAAAGCAAAGAATCAAAGCACTTGTATCCTGGTCAGTCCTGCTAGGTGATTTTCTTAAGGGAGCCCAAGTCCCCATTCTTCCACTTCCCCTCCACCTGCCCACAAGAGCCAGATCCATCCTTCTTACATGCTTAGTGCAAGGTTATCTGGAGCTTTAGTTTCACAGAAAAGCTTCCTCCATCCTTTTTAGTCCCAACTCTTGGACTCTCTCCACCACCACGCTGAGCACCAGGAGCTATGCTGAGAGAGGTCCCTGAGGCTGTCTGTCTCCCCTGCATTGTTCTGTGAGTCCAGTACCATCGCCTAGAGACACCTAGGAAGACGGCTCTGCCCTCAGGGAGCTGACAGCATATTAGAGGAAATGAGACACAGTCTAGAAGCATAAGGCTCAGGAGCTTAAAGGTGGCTGTGGGGATAAACCCCAACCCTTTAACGTGCCTGTACCAGTCTCTTCCCAGATCTGGAACTTGAGGAAGGTTGCCCACAGCAGAGTGACTGCAGGGAGAAGGGCTTGTCAGGTCTAGTTCTAAATGGAGGTGAACCAAGCTGCTTGAGGGAGGTTTGTGGGGTGCCCTTAAGAATCCCCACCTCGAGATGACTGCACTGCAGGGTATACAGGAGGACAAGGAAGGTGGTGACAGGGCAGCCTGGCTCATACCAGCAAGCAAGTGCTCATCGAAGAGTGGTGAATGTTGCTGAGTGATTGGGCTGAAGGGTTTTTGTTCTGTTTTTTGTTTTGTTTTGTTTTGTTTTTTTATAGAGCAATGTTTTTTTAAACTACTGTTGCAGCCTATGCATAGGAGGTGAACTGAATTCAGTAGGTTTTAACTGGCTTTTTTTTAGTGGAAGAGGACAATAATGCAATAGAAAATATGAGAATGTAATTTTTTTGAACTTTTGATTAAAGTATGACATACATCCAGAGAAGTGCAAACACGTGCACATTTTACAAAGTGAAGGTACCTAGCACCCAGATCAGAAAACAGGACGTAACCAGCATCTAGAAGCACTTCCAAATTTAATTTTTATTTTATTTATTTTTTAAAAAAACAAAACAGACGATATTCTTTTATTAAAATACAGTAAAATTAGAAAATAGGAAAAAAGTCAGGAACCAAAGTTTCTTCTACCTAGAAATGTAAAGTTTATTAAACAGTTTTTGTGTCAAAGAGAAAATACAAACAGATTTTTTTCAATATTTTATTAAAATTATTTTATTTTATTTTATTTTATTTTATTTTATTTTTCATCATGAGTGTACTCTTTAATCCCCATCCCCTATTTCTCCCATCTCCCTACATCCCCTCTGGTAACCATCTGTTTATTCTCTATAGTTAAGAGTCTGTTTCTTGGTTTGTCTCTCTTTTTTTTATTTTCCTTTGCTTGTTTGTTTTGTTTCTTAAATTCCACATATGAGTGAGGTCATTTAGTATTCATCTTTCTCGGAATGACTTATTTTGCTTAGCATTATACTCTCTAGCCCTGTCCATATTGGTTTTTATTTTATTTTATTTTTTATTTTTTTTAATTTACATTCAAGTTAGTTAGCATATAGTGAAACAATGATTTCAGGAGTAGATTCCTTAGTGCCCCTTACGCATTTAGCCCATCCCCCCTCCCACAACCCCTCCAGTAACCCTCAGTTTGTTCTCCACATTTAAGAGTCTCTTATGGTTTGTCCCCGTCCCTGTTTTTATATTGTTTTTGTTTCCCTTCCCTTATGTTCATCTGTTTTGTCTCTTAAAGTCCTCATATGAGTGAAGTCATATGATTTTTGTCTCTAATTTGACTTAGCATAATACCCTCCAGTTCCATCCACGTAGTTGCAAATGGCAAGATTTCATTCTTTTTGATTGCCGAATAATACTCCATTGTATATATATACCACATCTTCTTTATCCATTCATCCATCGATGGACATTTGGGCTCTTTCCATACTTTGGCTATTGTTGATAGTGCTGCTATAAACATGGGGGTGCATGTGTCCCTTCCAAACAGCACACCTGTATCCCGTGGATAAATGCCTAGTAGTGCAATTGCTGGGTCGTAGGGTATTTCCATTTTTAGTTTTTTGAGGAACCTCCATACTGTTTTCCAGAGTGGCTGCACCAGCTTGCATTTCCACAAATTTAATTTTTAAATAACTGTTATATTAATTTAGCATACCCTTCATATTCATGACTTCTTAACTTTCTGACAACCCTCCTCCCCGCTCTCAACACACAGAATGTAAACTCCACAAGGACAGAGGTTTTTGTCTGCGAGCAGATTGGCACAGACACCTATGACACTGCCTAGTAGGTGCCAGAAATGTATATTGAATGAATGAGAATGCATCACAGCTAATAAAGGTATTGTGTTTGTGACATTTTTGTTTCATTATACGTGCATATGTGCTCTACTTCTTGATATACAACCTGTTTCTTTCTGTAGGTCACACTCAAAACTTTCTGCTCCCAAAGCCCACTGCTCCAGCTTGAGAAAGTTGTGGAGGCTCCGATTCAGGCCAGGTAATGAGCATGGGTGAAGCAGAACAATATACTGATTATATCAGTGCTTCTCAAACTCTAGTGTGCAATTGAATGAGCTGGGGATCTTCTTGAAATGTAGATTCTGATTCAGCAGGTTTGGAAGGGGATGCTAAGACCCTACATTCCTATCAAGCTTCTACACTTTGAGCAGCAAGGCCTTGGACCCAGAGAGTCTCAATTACGCTGCACATAAGAATCACATGAGAAGCTTTTAAAAACAATGATGCCCAGGCCCCACCCCAGAATAATTAAATTGGAAACAAACCAATTTGCAAACAAACCAATTTGAAAAAGGGCAGAAGATTTCTTAGTTGGGAAGAGACTAAGAGACCATTTGTCTCTTACTGGAGGAGGTTGAGGGGAGGGATTTCTGAAGGAATTCTTAGGCATGGGGCTATCTGCTAGCCCAGGCCATGTCCTCCCAGAACTGAGAACACACTGTGCCTTTACCCTATCAAGCAAGCCAGAGCTCCCTGGAACTGCTCAGATGGGCCGGCTCATATGCCCCTAAGCAATTCAGACAGTTGCAAAACCTTACTAGGGCATTGGGAGGAGGTGCTGCCAGCTGCTCCCACGCACCTGCCCCTCTGCCCAGCTAGAGAAAGGGCTAAATGAGCCAAGAGATTACAAACCCTGGATCAACACGGGCTATTCAGAAAGGAACACCACAGACCTGGGTTCCGACGCCCCCTGGTGGACACCTAGAATTGAAGTTTAGTAACGAACAAGGACCGAGTGGTACAGGTTTTCAAGATTTTGAGCCAGTGTCTGGCACGGTCATGTAAGACATGGCCCAGTGTACATAATCCAGAAACTGCTAGTGACTAAACATACTGAAGCCTGGCTCCTTTTATGTTCTACCTACTCCTTTACGTCCCTGAAATCCAGCTTCCCCTGGAATTCACTGTACTAAGTTTGGAAATGAGCTGTCAGGGCTTATCCTTAAATGGAGAGGAGGTATTTTTTCACCTTTCCTCTCTCCTTTTGTTAAATCTCCCCATTGGTAGTGTAGACACAACACAGTCCTTTGTGGTCTGTTCCTTTCTCCTGCTGCTCCAACAATGACCATCCCAGAGAAGCCCCAGCAGCTGCTTTTTTGAGACACCCTCTCAGCTTGGTGAGCTCATGTCTACTAACCTCTCCCCCCACCACACATACACACACGCACGCACGCACACATCCGAATTAGTGAGGCCTACGTGGATACAGCCTCCCACATCGGTGGCTGCCTCCAGAGTAATGATGTTGACTCCCAGACACTTGCATTTGGTCACAGCAATCTGAGGAAGGGGCAACCGAATCCAAACTCTCAAATCCAGCTCTGTCTCCCCTACTCCCCTAGCTCTCTCATTTGCCCAGAAACTAGCCTCAGGTCCTTTACAGCATCTTTATCCAGCTCCTCTTATAGCACTTTGTGCAGACCCCAAACACCACAGGGCTCCACCCTCCTGCCTCGTCTCCAGACTGGCTTCCTCTCAGCCACCACCTCGGCACAGTTAGGGAGAATCCAGGCCCAGGACCCACCTTCACCACACCATTTATTCATTTAAATGGTAATCAAGGCAGTGCCTGGGTGGCTCAGTCGGTTAAGCATCTGACTCTTGATTTTGGCTCACTCAGGTCATGATCTCACGGTTCGTGAAACTGAGCCCTGCATTGGGCTCCAGGCTGACAGCGCAGAGCCTACTCGGGATTTTCTCTCTCCCTCTCTCTCCGCCTCTCCCCCGCTTGCTCTCTCTCTCTCTCTCAAAATAAGTAAGCATTTAAATAAATAAATAAATAAATAGTAATCAAGCACCTTTGAAATGCTACGTATCTAATTATGCATTTACTTCCCTGTGAAGTGGAACACAGCCTTTCATCAGAAGGCCTCTGTTTCTCCCTTCACTGGAAACTTTAAGGATGTGACACAATGATACTGTGATATTTATACTCTTGAATGGTGTTTTACTGGAAATGTTCTTTCCTGACCTTACTGACTTCAGCCTCTCTGTCTCCATGTTAATTCTCCATTAATCTTTCTAAAACACTGGTTAACCTACTCCCTTACTCAAGAGCTTATAATTGCTCTCCACTTCCCCCTAGGTAGTCTGCAAATCACGGCAAGTGACTGGTTATGGTAACAGAGTGGGAAATTGGGTCCAGATGGAGCACCAGCTGAAACGAGGTCAAGATAGATAGGTCTGTGGGTTAGAACTTAAGAAAATTCTGTTTCCAGAAGATAAGGCAGTCAGTATGTCAGAAACCAGGAAAGCATCCAGAACAGCAAATACAAGTCACCAACAGCAAGGATGCTAACCTACAACTCCTGCAATAGTGGGCTTGTCCATAGTAAAAAGGCAAGTTCTGGAATATCAGTTTTAGTCATCTAAGACACCTTAATATCAACAGCCCCAAAAGAGGTGATCAGATCATTAGACCAAGGGGAACACCCAGGACAACTGAACAAGTGCCTGAAGAATGTCTACAAGATAAATTCAGATTAACACAGTCTCATCAATAGTACATCTCTGCTCTCAGGAAAGAGAAGAAAGGATTATAATGGCACCCTTAAAGGAGAGAACTGAATCTGAGTTTGAAAGATGAAACACACATTCTTAGTGAGAAAGGGATTTTGTGTTAGAGCTACAAGGAATATCAGAGAACATCAGGCCTAACCCCCTCATGTAGAAGTGAGGACACTGAGGTTCCGAGAGGTATAGCAGGTTACCCAAGGATACCCAACAATTTAAGAGTGGTGACTGAATTTGGATTAGCATTTCCACGACCCAGATGCAAACTCCGATTCTCTTTTAACCCAACTCCCTAACCGCTCTAGCACATACATGTATATGCCATTCCAAAGCTGTGCTGCAAAAACAAGTGGAAGAGAGTGAACATTATTTTAGTGGAGCTGAGGACTTACATATAAGGATTATATGTGGCCCAGTCTCTATGCACTTGGTTGGGGGTGATGAGATAGCACCTTAAGGGATTCATTGAGAGGACCAGCTGGGTATCAACGAAGGCTGGGACTGGGTTCTAGCACAGGGATAATGCCTACACTGGTACATTTGATGGTGGTCCATGGGTCCCTTAGGCTCTGTTCACTTTTCTTTATCCTTTTCCTTTCTGCTCCTTATACTGGATAATTTCAGTGGCCTTATCTTTAAGTTCACAGACCTTTTCTTCTCACTGCTCAAATTTGCTATCAAATATCTCTAGTGAGTTTTTCATTTATTTTACTTTCCAGCTCCAGAATGTGTTTGGTTTCTTTTTATAATTTCTATCTCTTTACTGATACTCTCATTTGTTCTACATAGTTTTCCTAATTTCCTTTAGTTCTTTGTCCATGGTTTCCTTTAGCTCACTTAACATATTTAAAGCAGTTGATTTAACATCTTTAGTGAGTAATTCCAGTATCTGGGCTTCCTCCGGAGTGATTTCTGTCAATTTTTTCCCCCACTGTGGGCTGTACTTTCTGTTTCCTGTTTTGTTTTGTTTTGTTTTGTTCTTTTTACTGAGAATTGGACATACTGAGCATTATGTTGTGGTAATTCTGGAAATCTAATTCTCACTCCTCAGAGATTGTTAAATCTTGCTTGTTAAGGATTAAAGCCATGTGTTTGTGACATTTCCAAACTATTTTTGCAAAGTGTGTATTGCTTGTGTGTGGTCATTCAAGTTTCTGTTCTGTTATCTCTGCAGTCAGCCAGCCAGTGACCTGACAAAGATTTCCTTAAATGTCTGTTTCCCAAAGAGAAATCATGTCTCTTTAAAACCCTTGTAAGTCACTTCAGCCAACAGGGGCTCAAAAGCAGTGATCAAAAGCACTGTCAGTCAAAACACACAACTCTTGATATTTAGAGGACAAGATCCTTATTGCCTACCCTGGCTCCAGGAAGCTGCACCAGGATCACGGGCCACCATCCCTCCTCTCAGCTTTCTGCTCTGAGGCTGGGAAGTGGGGGATAGTAGCCACTACATGAAAGGCTAAAATTGACTAGAATTTACTGAAATTTACTATCCTCTTCATCAAGCTCTACCCTGGACTTTGCAAGCATCCAACTAGACTCCCGAGCTCCAAAATAATTACTTCAGACAGTTCTTGCCAGCTCAATAGCTATTTACGTGAAGGAATGGCTTCCTACTCTGCCATCTTCCATGATATTACTTCACTTCATTCCTTTTTATTGTCAAGTAATATTCCATTGTATGTGTATACCACATTTGGGTTTTTAGTTTTTGACTATGCTACTATGATCTCTCACGTGTAAGCTTTTATGTGGACTTATGTTTTCATCTCACTGAGGTATATACATAGGTGGGATATTGCTGGGTACATTGATTTTTGAGCATTAAGCCTACATTCTTGGAAGAAATCTTACTTGATCATGGCATATAATCCTTTTACACGTTGTTGGTTTTCAATTTGCTAGTATTGTTTAGGGTTTTGAATCTATATTCATTATAATATCGGTCTGTAGTTTTTGTAACGTCTTTGTTAGGCTTTGGTATGTTGTATTAGTCTCAACAGTTTCCTCTTCCTCTGTTTGCTGAACGAGTTTGTGTAAGATGGGTGGTATTCCTTCCCTAAATGTTTGGTAGAATTCACCAATGAAATTGAGTCTAGAGTTTCCTTTTTGGAAAGTTTTGATAAATTTTATTTCTTTGATACAGAGCCATTCAGATTTTCTGATTTTTCTTATGTTAATTTTGGTTAAGTTGAATTATAAATAAATAAATGTATCTACTTCGTGTAAGTGGTCTAATTTTGCTGGCATAAAGTTGCTCATGGTATACCGTTATTCTCCTTTAATGTCTAAAGGACTTGTGGTGATAATCTTTTTCATTCCTGACATTGGTGATTGTTTTATATGTTTTTTTATTTATTTATTTGAGAGAGAGAGAGAGAGAGAAAACAAACAGGGGAGAAGGGCAGAGGGAGAGAACCTTAAACAGCCTCCACGCTCAGCACAGAGCCCAACGTGGATCTGTCTCACGACCCTGGGATCATGACCTGAGCTGAAATCAAGAGTCAGATGCTCAACCGAGCCACTCAGGCACCCCTATGTTTTTCTTCATCAGTCCAGCTAGGGGTTTTTCAATTGTGCTTTTCATTCCAAAGAATTAGATTTCGGCTTTGTTATCTATTGTCTGATTTCCACTTTATTGATTTTTGCTGTCTATAGTATTTCCCTTTGTCCTATTTCATTTGGGTTTACCTTGCTTTTCTGTCTCGAATTTGTTAAGGTGGAAACAGGTCATTGATTTTAAAGGTTTCTTCTTTTCTGATATATTTAAAACCATAAGTTTCCCTCTAGCCATGACTAATAGAACTTTCTGCAGTGATGGAAATATTTGCTTTTCTGCTGTCTGATACAGTAGCCACTAGCCATGTGTAGCTACTGGGCACTTGAAATGTGGTCAGTGTATCTGAGGAATTTGAACCTTTTTTTAGATTTTTAAAAAATGTTTTTATTTTTTGAGAGTGCACGTAGGGGAGGGGCAGGGGGTACAGAGGATCTGAAGTAGGCTCTGCACTGACAGGCTGACAGCAGCAAGCCTGATGTGGGGCTCAAACTCACAAACTGCGAGATCATGACCTGAGCCAAAGTCAGACATTCAATGAACTGAGCCACCCAGGTGCCCCAGGATTTGGAACCTTTAATTCTAAGTAATTTAAATTTGATCATGTGTGGCTGACGGCTACTGTAGTGAGCAGCGCATCTCTACTGCTTTACCGCATCCGCATACTTTATATCGTAATTATCATGAAGTTCAAATTTGTCTAACTTCTCTTGTGATTTCATCTTTGGCCCATCAATTACTTTAAAAAACGTGGCTTAATTTCCTGATGTTTTGGGGGTTTTCTGGATATCCTGTCATTGATTTCTTGCTCCGCTGTGGTCAGAGAATACACTATGTATAATGTCAATACTTCCATTGACACTTGTTTCACAGCCCAGAATACGTGGATCTTGATGCATATGCCATGCGTACCTAAAAAAATGTGTTTTGCAGTTGTTGGACGTAGCATTCTATAAATGTCAAGTAGATTGAGGTGGCTGATAAAGTGGTTCAAATCTTTTGTCCTGATTTGTCTATTGACTACTAAGTGGGTGTTTAAAATTTACTATAGTGGGGTGCCTGGCTGGCTCAGTCAGCAGAGCATGTGACTCTTGATCTCAGAGTCATGAGTTCAAGCCCCACATACGGCATGGAGCCTATTTAAAAAAAATTCTTTTTTAATTTTTAAAAAATCTACTATGGCAAAATTGTCAGTTACTTCCTTCAATTCTTTAAACATTTTATTCACGTATTTTAAGGCTATTAGGCACATACACATTTATACTTGTACTATCTTTTTAATGAATTGTTCCTTTTATCATTATGAAATGTTCCTAATTTTTATCCATGGTAATAATCTCTGTATTGAAGTCTGTTTTACCTGGTATTTATATAGCCACTCTAGTCTTATGCTAATTTGCCTATTCTATTTTTTTCCATCTTTTAACCTTAAACTCATTCCGGCTTTGGCTCGGGACATAATCTCACAGTTCGTGAGTTTGAGCCCCACATCAGGTTCACTGCCATCAAGCCTGTTAGCATGAAGCCGGTTTCAGATACTCTGTCCCCCTCTCTCTATCCGTCCCCCACTTGTGCTCTCCCAAAAACAAATATCTTAAAAAATAAAAATAAAGTGTTTCTTATAGGCAGCATATGAATGAGCTTTTTTTTCCCCCCTAACCCACTATCAGACTTTTAATTAGAATGTTAATAGGTCAATAATGTAATTTTATTGATTTGGTTGGACTCTGGCATACCATTATCCTATTAGTTTTTTGTCTCTTCTTTTTGTTCTTGCCAAACACTTCAGGTTTTACTACCCTCCAGTCTGTTTGCTTTTATTTACTTTTTAAAGTCCCTGGGTGGTTTTCTTGTTTTTTTTCTATTTTTAAAAACGGTTTATTAAAAAAAAAAATTAATGTTTATTTTTGAGAGAGAGACAGTGTGAGGGGGGGCTAGGGATAGAGAGAGAGGGAGACACAGAATCCTAAGCAGGCTCCAGGCCCTGAGCTGTCAGCA
This sequence comes from Prionailurus viverrinus, assembly GCF_022837055.1. Taxonomy (NCBI): domain Eukaryota; kingdom Metazoa; phylum Chordata; class Mammalia; order Carnivora; family Felidae; genus Prionailurus; species Prionailurus viverrinus. Next base: position 87,792,415 of record NC_062569.1, on the reverse strand, counting down.
CAGAGCCCGACACGGGGCTCAAACTCATGAACTCTGAGACCATAACCTGAGTTGAAGTTGGATGCCCAACTGACCGAGCCACCCAGGTGCCCCAGTTTTATTTTTGAGAGAGAGAGCCCAGGTGCAGGAGCAAGGGAGGGGCAGAGAAAGAGGGAGAGAGAGAATCCCCATCAGGTTCTGCGTTATCAGCGTGGAGCCCATGGAGCTCAATCTCACAGTGAGATCATGACCCGAGCTAAAATCAAGAGTCTGATGCTTAGGCACCCAGGCACCTCCCCTTCTCTTTTTTTAAGTTTTATTTATTTATTTTTGAGAGTGGGGGAGGGGCAGGGAGAGAGAATTTTTTCTATTTTAACCAGTTTATCACTGTAAGCAGTCGGAGGGTTGGGTTGCAGGGATTTCCATTGTGATAGTGGAACCAACAACCACCCTCCCGTGTGTGCTTTTATCAAGGTTTCATGGACATTCTCACTTATGCAGAGACTACTTTGAAAGTATACGCAGGAAACTGGTGATTGTGGAAAGAGGGAGAAATTGTGAAAAACGAGAAGAAAAAGTTTTCAATCAGACCGTTCTGTACATTGACCATTAATTAGTATGTACAGATTTTCAAAAAAGGTATTAACTAGTCAAAGAAATCCATGTGAGATGCATTAGATGTAGCAAATGGTAAAGGCTCTGACTGAACCACCTAAAAAAGTAAACCCATTGGTAGCCGTAAGGAAGCCATTCTGATGTATTATATTCCAAGGGAAGTGTATCTTATAAATAAACAGATGTCTTCAAATATATTTGTTTAGGCCTGTCTCCTCACTCACCATCTTTCATGTAGGCACTTCCCCTCTATAGAACAAAGCAGTTTCATTACTGTCTTGCTTCTTCCTCAAGGATATGCATGTGGCTACTAATTCTCACAAGGGCAAGCTTGGACACAGGTGAAGCAATTAAAAAGCCTCCCTATTCTAGGGGCTGCAATTCCTGCAATCATACTGAAGGATCCAGCTGGCACTTGTAGTGATGAGATGAAACCGTATGATGGTTTTGGTAATTGCACAGAAAGCCTATTAAAAAAAAAAGCAAGCAAGCAAGCAAGCCCTACCAATTATGCCTTTTGCTATACAGCAGCAGTGTCCACTCACCGTAAGTAGCTATTGAGCACTTGAAATGTGGGTATTCCAAATTGAGATGTGCTAGAAGTACAATGGATTTTGAAGACTTAACTCTGAAGGAGTATAAAATATCTTGGCAGTAATTTTAATGCATACCAGTTGAAATGACAGTATTTTGGATATATGGAGTTAAATATAGAAAATTTTCACATATTTCTTTTTAGTTTTCTAATGTAGCTATAAGGACATTTATTTTTTAATTTTTTTTTAACGTTTTTATTTATTTTTGCGACAGAGAGAGACAGAGCATGAACGGGGGAGGGACAGAGAGAGAGGGAGACACAGAATTGGAAGCAGGCTCCAGGCTCTGAGCCATCAGCCCAGAGCCCGACGCGGGGCTCGAACTCACGGACCGCGAGATCGTGACCTGAGCTGAAGTCAGACGCTTAACCAACCGAGCCACCCATGCGCCCCCCTTTTTTTTTTTTAATTTTTTTTTAAGGACATTTAAAATTACTTAGCTCGTGTTTTCAGAGGAAGAGTCTTACTAGAGTATTCTTAACAAAAACTCATGACCAATTGGACATCCACATGCAAAAAAATGAATCTACACACAGACCACATAACCTTTACAAAACTGAATTCAAAATGGATCACGGACCTGAATGTAATATGCCAAACTGTAAAACTACTAAAAGACAGCACAGGAGAGTATCTAGATGACATTGGGTTTGGCAGTGACTTAGATAAAATGCCAAAAGCATGATTCACGAAGGAAATAATTAAGTTGGACCTCATTAAAATTTATAAACTCATGCTCTGTAAAAGACATTGTCAAGAGAATGAGAAGACAAACCATAGACTGGGGAAAAAATATTTGCAAAACATATATCTGACAAATGATGGTATGGTTATCCAAAATATACAAGGTTTCAAATGAACAACCCAATAGAAAAAGGGGCAAAAGATTTGAACAGACACCTCACCAAAGACATACGCTGATAAATAAGCATATACGAAGATGCTTAACATCATGTCATTGGACAAATGGAAATCAAAACAAGATTATCACCGCACGCCTATTAGGATGGCCAAAATCCAAAACAGTGGACACCACCAGATGCTGGCAAGTATGTGAAGCAACAGGAACTCACTGCTACAGGAATTCACATCGTACAGCCACTTTGGAAGAGTTTGGAAATTTCTTACAAAACTAAGCATACTATTTCCATATGATCCGGCAATTGTACTCCTTGGTCTTTACCCAAATGAACTGAAAACCTGCCCACGCAAAAACTGTTTAGAACAGCTTTATTCATAGTTGCCGAAATTTGGGAGCAATGAAGAGGTCCTTCAGCAGATAAATGGATAAATAAACTAAGTTACATCCAGACAATGGAATAAAATTCAGCACTAGGAAGAAGTGAGCTATCGGGCACCTGGGTAGCTCAGTCAGTTAAGCATCTGACTCTTGATCTTGCTAGGCTCAGGTTATGATCTGTTGGTGAGTTTGAGCTTGGTTAGGATTCTGCTTAGGATTCTGTCCCTCCGTCTCTCTCCCCCTCCCCCACTCATTCTCTATCTTTCATGCGCACTCTTTCAAAACAAATAAACTTTTAAAAAAGTGAGCTATCAAGCCTTAAATGCATATTACTAAGTGAAAGAAGCCAATCTGAAAAGGCTGCCTACTGTACGATTCTAACCACGTGACATTCTGGAAAAGGCAAAAACTACGGACTGTAAAAAGATCAGTGGTTGCCAGAGATCAGGCAGAGGAAGATGAAGAGGCAGAGAACAGACGATTTTCAAGACAATAAAACCATTCAGTATATATATATATTATAAATGGTGGATATGTTTCATTATAGATTTGTTCAAACTCACAAAATATACAACACTGAGAGTGGACTTTAATGTAAACTATAGGCTTTCAGCGATAACGATATGTCGATGTATGTTCAATTGTAACATGTGTACTACTCTGCTGGGAGATGCTGACAGTGGGGGAAGCTGGGCCATGGGTGAGCAGGCAGAGAGTATATGGGAACTCTACACTTTCCTCTCAATTTTGCTGTGAACCCAAAAATGCCCTAAAACAATATAATCTATTTTTTAAAAAATGACAACTCCGTGTTCAAGCATTTTATTAAATCAGATAAGGAATTTCCACACTGTTGCACATACCAGTTTGGACACAATTATAAGGGCATATCATTTGTTTACAAAGATATCAATGAGCAGTAGGTTGGCAAGTCTAATAAGCCATGTTTAGCCAACTAAAATTTCAAGAACATTCAAAGAGGAAACACAGTAAAGGTCATGCAAGTTCTAGAATAGTGAATCATGATAGAGCTCATTTATCCTTTACCTTCAAAATGCACCTGATATCTATAACCAGACAAAATCTGAAGTCCAGCAGGTTGTCACTAGTCAGATACACATTTCATTCAGAAATATTACACCTCTTACCACTTACTGGATTTTTTGATTAGAAATAACTCAATCCTCACTACAGAAAAGAGGTATTTGAAGAGATCTACTGCTGTAAAATGTATGCCCATATTCATAGTATGTCTTGAAGTTACTGAGCTTTCATTAAAGTGTGGTAAAGCATGATACCCAAACCAGGAATCCCAGCTATGACCTTTCCACTTAGCTACACTAAACACCAGTTCAAGATAAAACACCGTGAAGACTAAACAGACCATGAGCAGTGAAACAATTCAGTGAGGCTGTAATAATCTAGACCTATGTTAACTTCGGTAAGGGACATTAAGTCTATGGACTTTTTCTTAGGTGGCAGTTTCTTAGGGTGAACTGCCCTATAACAAACAACTGATTATCAGGTTTATAATGATGGTGGACTAGAAAACAAAGTCTTTACTCATGTAGCTTCAAACTTATTTGTTCACATCTCTGTTTAACTTAAAACCACCATATACTAACGGGTAGGGAGACATGATCAAGGATCCTTTTGCAAGCTTTGCTTCCCTACACATTTCACTCCCCCAGCCCCCTGAGTCTCCTATACAAGTTTCCCCTGATATAAGCTAAAAGATCAATTCTGGATATAAACTTGTGTGAACTAAGTTTCCAGGAGATGACATGCAAATAAGGGGATAAAGTTAAATTCATTTGTCAACAGCAAACATTGTAAATGTGGACTACCATCCCACTAAACAGAAGACCTGGAGAAACCACAAATATAATAAAACACTACATTAGGTTTAAAAACAAAGACTCTCGAATGAAGTAATTTTATTTTATAGTGGTTGAATTCACCCACCAAATGTTTAATGACCATAAAATGTTTCTGCAACTAAAACTAAAAGAGAATTATAGGGAGCTGGGAATACATGTTAGATACTAACGATCTTCAAGCTTTGAAGATGTCATTGCATGAAGAAAATTATGGGAAACACTGTTCCCGATAATTACGTACACCCTTAGTGTAACATATGGAGATCACTGTCTCCGATATAGACACTGTGGTAGGCAAAAACTACCTTGTTCTTTATACATTATGGAAGACACTGCTCCCGATAATGTGAGTTAGGTTTGTGACAAAGGTACTGGAAATTTTGCAAAATTCGAATTAAAGTTACACCTTGGATAAATTGAGCTGTAAAATTTCACATGTATGAGTATCACAGCCTTTAAGTGACATTAATGTATAACTTGGTCACAATTCCTTCCCTTTAAGAACTGCCATTTTTATCTGGTTGACTAAAATTCTAACTTGATTAGCAACTCCTAATTCAATTGAATTCTTCACCAATATTTAGCTTTATAATTTTATTTGGCGTGTGGCCGTTTTTTAAAACCCTCAAGTGTTGACCATAAATGCAAAACTTCCAGTATCTGTTGGGTTTTATTAGCAGATGCTGCTTTTATTAAAAAAAAACGACAGTATAACTGTCATAATTATGGAAGGCACTGCTTCCGATAATTATCTTCTATAAAAAAAACACCATTTATAGTGAACTCTGTCACTGATAAATAAACAATAAATATCTCAGTGCCAAAATGATAGAAAGCTTTTCCAAAAAATTAACACTTTGGCCAAAATTTGGCAGCGTGTTCTTTAAAATCTGACAAACTGAGTTTGAAATTAAACACCTAAAGCTGGTTTTCTTTCAAAATACTTTGGGAAACACAAAGACGACAAAGAACTAATACAAAGGCTTATGGGGCAGGGGCAGAGGAAAAGAAAATCTAGGTCTTTGGCTTCTGGTCTCCTCTTCTCATAAATAATCTTGAGGTTAACACATTAAGGCCTTACTCCTGTGATAAACAGTTGAACCTCACTTTATCCAGCGGAAGGACCTCTGTTTCAGACCTCACTGGCAAGAAAACAAGTCCCATCTCTTCTGAAAGTTAACTGTTTCATTCAGGGATGTGGAAACCAGCTAAATCCTTACGGAAGGCATAGATCTCATTTGGAGAATAAAGTCTTACAACCTGGTATCTCCTATCCAGCATCAAGTGCAGGTGGAGGATCCCACTAAGCTACCACTTCCAGCCTCCAGGAGACACCACCTCCCTCCTCCCACTTAGAAGATACCAGTTCATGTCCTTAGGATTTAGAGCAATAGTTTACGTAACTGGTTCTGACTTTGTCATAACTCTAACAAGAAAGAGGCAGTTACCATACAACACATTTAAAATTTTAGAGATAATCAGAGAAAAGATTCTATCATGAACATTTTTAAGTGGTTATTCACTTTAACTTGAAGTGCAGGTACCTACCCTGTATTAAAAGCTGCTGCCTAAAGAAATCTAGTGGTACCAAGATGGTCGGGTAGAATTTTAACAATATTAGGTTTTGTAGCCCTACTAAAAATTTAGCACAACCAGCACAAGTCTAAAAATCACACTACCCTGCTGTTCTCATATAAGTTATGGGTACCACATTTAAAGCTCATTGTCAATGTCCCAAATGTCACCAGAGAGGGCATTTGCAGCCCCCTGAATAGTCCAAGTTGTTAGAGCCAACTGGTTTCTAAACAGTGTTTCATTAAAAGCACTGATGTTTTCCTGGCGCAGCTTCAGATGCTCTAGTAATGCTGACAGAGTGTGAGAGCCAGTGCCCCAAAAGATATGTCGGAAAGGAGACTCTCTCGGAGATACATAGGGTGAGAGGAAGTGATATTCCACCTACGGAAACAAAACATGCAAGAGAATTTACACTGTGCTGGGACTTTTGGTGTAAGGGCCTGACACAGTAAAACAACGGCCATTTTCTCACTTGAAATGTGAAAATTCCCCCAATTTAGCAATGTGGAGAACCAGGCTACTTATCTTCTAACATTAAAACTATAATCAATCAATCCTTTTGTAAAAGTGAACTCTAATTATATTGGTTTTTTTTAGTTGAAGCATATGCATGGAAAATTTACAAGCTTCTACTGTAATCGAGTCTTCTGCCTCTTCCAGGCAGATTAAGATAGAAGCAGTTAAGAGCTGAATTAGAGAACAGGAATACAGAGAAAATGATAGCTAAAAATCATTAATGATTCCTTCTTTTTTTTTTTTTTCAACGTTTATTTATTTTTTGGGGGACAGAGAGAGACAGAGCATGAACGGGGGAGGGGCAGAGAAAGAGGGAGACACAGAATCGGAAACAGGCTCCAGGCTCTGAGCCATCAGCCCAGAGCCTGACGCGGGGCTCGAACTCACGGACCGTGAGATCGTGACCTGGCTGAAGTCGGACGCTTAACCGACTACGCCACCCAGGCGCCCCAATGATTCCTTCTTAAAAATGTTTCTTAAAACTTAAAAAAGGTTAATACTGGGACAAATGTCTCTTGGACTTCCAGTTTAGATATATTGGTTCTAGATCTTGCTAATAAGTAAGAGTTAAAAATCTGTGCTCAGTTCTAAAGCAGCAAATGATGCTAGGCTCCTGGAGTTACTACTCTGCTTTTTAGAAATGCAAGGCCCACCAGTTAAAAATTAACAATCTTTAGTTCTTCCATTTTTAGGAGTTTACTTACTCTCATGATACGGTCATTGATGTCCCTCATGATAAATCTGTTTGTTCTCTCAGCATTCCTATAATCTGTTGTCAGTCTGGAGGTGGCACGGAAGAAGTCTCCACGAGCAGAATACAGCCACTGTAGATTGAGACCCATCTCCTGAAGCAGAGAGACATTACGTTCTTTAGTAGATGTTGTATTTCTAAGGATGTTATACTATATACCTTTCTAATTTAGTGATAGCAAGGGAGTTGGTTCTGGTAAAAGGGGGTGGCTCGTGGACAAGCTCAAGATGCAGAGAATGGTAGACTTAGGCACCTTGCCCAGGAGGCCCCAAGCTCTATAGAGTGGTATGCTCATATTTGAGCCCAAGAGATGGCACAATTTTCCACTCTTAGTCTCATAAGGAAGCCGTCCTCCTGGAGAAATTTAACATAATTAACTTAATATATAATCCTGTGTAGTATATTGTTTCCAGTTCAATTTCCCTATGGGGGAAAATTTGAAAACATTTTGGTTCAGTGAACTTCAGAGTCTAGTGATTTGTCTCACAATTCCCACCTTCTGATCAGTTACAATTAGTTTCAAGAAAGCCATAATCATTAAGATTTGTTCATCAGTGATTTGCTTCATTTAAGGGATCTCTGTTAAACTGACTTCTAGTACCATAAAACCAGTTAGAAGCCACATATTAATACTAATTTGATTTTTTAAAAGATTCTATTTTTAAGTAATCTCTACACCCAACGTGAGGCTCGAACTTACAACCCTGAGATCAAGGCACACACTCTACCAACTGAGTCAACCAGGTGCCCCATTATTAATTTGGTTTTATCAAGTATTTGAATACTAGGCACGTAGGATGAACACTAAGTAGGACTGTAATTACTGACTGTGTTATCTCTCTAGCCGTGACATCCCTGAAAGGCATATATGATATATGGCCCAAACTCATAGTTTCAAAGTCATGGTTGAGATCTTTGTATTCTCTGGATTCTCTTCACAGGTTGCTTGGAATTACAAAAACTTAACATGCCTTAACAAAAGTTAACACAGTTCTAGACTCTGAAATACCTCGTGTGGTATATCCTAGATTTATAACCCACAACCTCTCAACTTTCAAATGAGTTAAAAATCTAAGAAAAATGATGTATCAGTTCCCTTAAAATGTACTTTGGCTACCCATCATGTCCTTTCTCAGGAATAGCTAAACATCATAATTGCTTGATATTTCAGCAACAAGAACCTGATTTTAATTAGTACTTACTTTTTTTTTTTTTTTTTTTTTAAATTTTTTTTTTTACAACGTTTATTCATTTTTGGGACAGAGAGATACAGAGCATGAACGGGCGAGGGGCAGAGAGAGAGGGAGACACAGATTCGGAAACAGGCTCCAGGCTCTGAGCCATCAGCCCAGAGCCCGTCGCGGGGCTCGAACTCACGGACCGCAAGATCGTGACCTGGCTGAAGTCGGACGCTTAACCGACTGCGCCACCCAGGCGCCCCAATTAGTACTTACTTTTATGTCTGCTCTGAATCGGCTCACATCCCTCACAAATGAAAGTATTTTGTCATTATACATCTCATAGTTCAGGTTCAATTCAAGATCATAGGTAAGTTTCATTATAAGCTGACCAGCTACTTCTGCTGCTGCACGTGCCATTTTGTTCAACTGAGGAACTTTCTGAATGAGTTTCTCATAGACATCCATGGTAGTACCCAAATAAGGATAATCTGTGTCCTGAAAAACAAAGCTAGGTTAATGTACTCATAGGAGGGTCATAAGAGTAGGAGCCTCACATTCATTTTTCCTTCAAGGTGATAACAGTTGCAATTCATCCCTTGCTTCTAATACATACCTACTCCAATTTTATCTGACATCCACTACTTTAATATCACTCTTGTTATTTCCTCTGAATCTGACCAACTCCTTGAATGACTACTTTCTTCTAGATTCTATAGAATCTTTGTCCCATCACATCATAGACCCTGAAAAGATTTCTAGCCGAATTTCTTGAGGTTGTATCCTTGTTTTCTTCTCTGGGAAATTTGGTTCATTAAATAAGGAAAGAAGAGAGCATGTATGAAGTGTGCTTTTGATATAAAGCATCATGCTTAGACCTGAATTTACCTTCTTCCTAATGATTCAGCACTCGATCCATTCATACATGTTACCTTTCTAACAAACATGTCTGATGCTCACAACTTCTCTCCACCTTGATTAGACAATTTAAGTAACTACTTTTTCAACTCTATTCCCTATCTTTGTCCTTGGTGACAATTTCACTGCCAATCCTTTGATCTGACCTCAATTATTTACTTTCACACTATACACTTCTGTATTACCTGCTGGGTTTTTGACATCTAAGAAGTTTTTAAGAAACCTTCTGGAGGTCAAAAGAAATCATCCATAAACCTCCACAACGGTAGCACCGGACATCCAGTTCTTCCTAATGTACTAAACAGATACTGTGACCAGCTATTTCAATGCCATCCATACTGCTGTTCTAGCAGAAGGTCAAGGGAGTTCCACCTATGTTAATCTCTGAATCCAGATCTTACATCACTCCCTAGCTCCAAACCTTTCCCCTCCTAGTTCCAGGCCAAAACACTCAGTGATAAGAAGTCTTGTGAGGACCTGGCCTCCAGAGCATCAATAATTTGATGCCAAAGTCAACAGCTTCCACCCTGACCTCCTACATTAACTCTAGGATCTCTTCAGCCCTGGGAAAGCCCACTACAGGGCTGGCTTTCCAGCTTCAGCACAGAAGCCTTCATCATTTTGTTTACTCATCGTGGCTTTCAGGGCCTTCTGACGACTCCTGAAACAGGCCAATCTTGCTTTCCTACAACTTGGTCAGTTCAAAGTTCTGTGTCACAACAACCTTGTACCTGGTTTAGGAGATTAACATCTTTGGACAAACGTCTAGAACCGTATTTCGACAGGTATCAAGAACAGCAATGTCCAGCTGAACTCTCTATTTGGTGGAAATAGTCTATACCCACACTGTCCAGTAGGTAGCCTTGTTATTAAGACTCATCATACCTAAGTGAAGATGGTTTAGCAAATAAATTCCAATGCTAATGAAGCTGAGAATAATTCCACGTTAAGACTGATAATAAGGGAGCATGTAATAACTGCAGGTGTATAACTTCTGACAACATTTCAAGTACTTCAGGAAATTTGGTCTCAAAACTGATGAAAGGGCTAAGATATAACTTGAGAGTTCTTCATACTTACCTCACAAAAACAGAAAGAAACTGCTGGGATTCCAGAATACGCAAGGAAAGGGAAAGCAGCATTATCCAAAGAAAATTTCTCACTGCAAGGAAAGCAAGAATGTGTCTCTAGGTTTTCTGAAGAACAGCCTGTGCTATCATGCAACCCTACCCCTATCCCCAAATAAATTCTTAAATCGACTGTATAGGTGGTAAGCTCACTGCAAGAATAGGTTTAGATCTCTACCTAACATAGCAGAGGCTACTGGATGATTCTGCTTTTCTACTAGTTGTTCATTCACTTTTCTCAACTTACACTTTGTTGATCCAATTGCTGTCCCGATAAAGAGACTGCCCAGTAACTGGGTGTTTCACCTATAAAAGGAAAAATTAATTTGTCACTAAAATGAATCTTTCTGCACACAGTCATTCAGGCTAGTCACAAACATACTTCGATCTGTAAACAGTTATAAAAAAAAATTTTATTGTTTCTTCTTGAAAAAAATTTAAGACCGCTAAAACAATCTCCAATTTCTAAAGTTATTCCTCCTACGCTCATGCTGCCAGTTCCTTTAGTTACAGCAAGAGAAAAAATGTTTTCCTCCTTTAACCATTTTAAAGGTGGCACAGTTTTAAAAGCCCTTTCTAGCCTTCATGATGCCTACCTTATTTCTGGCTTTTTCCTTCTAGCACATTTTATACTACTGCAGCCTAATCTGCACATTACTGCCTTGCTGGAAACTCGACAGCAATTCCTAGTTTCCCACAGGATCAAGGCCAAGTTCTCTGACCCTTGTTTCCTCCATCTTTAATGATTCCAATATATGGCCTCTAAGCCCATTAGCCAAATCTTATTCCTTCCTATTGCAAAACCACGGTCATTTGCATGTTTGTTTTTAGCCAGTGAATATTTCATCTGGCCTTCTTATTTAAGTATTAGGTATAGTTCATTAATTTTTTTAAATATTTATTTTTGGGGCGCCTGGGTGGCGCAGTCGGTTGAGCGTCCGACTTCAGCCAGGTCACGATCTCGCGGTCCGTGGGTTCGAGCCCCGCGTCAGGCTCTGGGCTGATGGCTCGGAGCCTGGAGCCTGTTTCCGATTCTGTGTCTCCCTCTCTCTCTGCCCCTCCCCTGTTCATGCTCTGTCTCTCTGTGTCCCAAAAATAAATAATAAATGTTGAAAAAAAAATAAAAAAATAAATAAATATTTATTTTTGAGAGAGAGACAGAGCTCAAGTGGGGGGAGGGGCAGAGAGAGGGAGACACAGAATCTGAAGCAGGCTCTAAGCTCTGAGCTGTCAGCACAGAGTCTGACGTGGGGCTCAAATTCACAAACTGTTAGATCACGACCTGAGCTGAAATCAGTCGCTTAACCAACTGAGCCACCCAAGTGCCCCATATTTTTAATTTTTTAAAATTAAAGCCATACCCACCATGGGGCTTGAACTCACAATCTCAAGATCAAGGGTCACATGCTCTACCAACTGAGCCAGCTAGGCATTCTCAAGTTCATTTAAAGCTTCCTTAGCATTATGACTCTGTAGACAATCCCCAGTGGGCAGTTTACCCTCACCTCACACAGTTCAATAGACTGAGAGCAAATAAGCTAAGAGCATGACTTAAATAATGCTACTATAGAATTTATTCTAAATTCCTGTACTTGGTTATTTATGATGATTGTTTAAACATCAATGCTTTTCACTTTACGTAAATTAGATGAGAAAATTAAGTTATAGATTTTGTAATTAGGTATACACTCACATCTTTCATCACCTTCTCAATAAGCGAATACAACAGTGGACTGGCAGAAACCTTGAAGTTGCTGGTACCTGCAAAGAGATTATTTGAACATTGCTTCTTCTCTAGTCAAGTGATTGTTACATGGCTACTTCAACAACTAAAAGTACTTGACAAAAAAGGAAGACATTAACCTAGATCAGTGGCAAATATGACTATACTCTTCAAGAAGTAGACAAAGTGATTTAAGAGTCAAGTTCTTTAGTAAACGCTAACTCTAATTGACTGAAGATCTTACTCCTGAGTTTGCATATGTTAACGATCTGTTTCTTGGTACTTTTTCAGTTTACCTATCTTAGGGCAATTGCCTGCTAGCTACTCTTGCTATATTCCATACATTCTGCTGTATAGGAAAGATGGCAATGACAACTAATCTAATAAAGGTTTAGTTCAATTTTTAAAAAATATTTTGAGAGATTGCATGCATATGCGTGCACAAGTAGGGGAGGGACAGAGAGAGAGGGAGACAGAATTCCAAGCAGGCTCCAAGCTGACAGCACTGACAGCCTGACACAGGGCTCAATCCCATGAACCAGGAGACCATGACCTGAACCGAAGTCAAGAGTCAGACACCCATCTGACTGAGCTACCCAGGTGCCCCAAGGTTTAGATCAAATTCCTTCCTTTTTCTTTCAAATGAGATATTCTACTATTCTCAGTTCATCCACTGGCTACATCTGTACCTTTAATAACATTCAAACTCTTTCAGAACTAGTTTATCTGGTATTTCTATTTGTGATACCACAATCTAGCAAGATGTGAATTAGTCTATAGAAGTATCACTCTATATTGTACAGTTGAGTTCCTTCTGGTCTAAAATATAGTCCAGACTAGTGGTTCTCAGACTTTAGTTTATCGGAATCACCTGGAGTGCTTGTTAAAACATAGCCTGCTGGATTTATGTTCCAGTTTCTAAGTGGAAAAGTCTGGGTAGGGTCTGAAATTTTACACTGCTAACAGTTCCCAGGTGATCTTAATGCCGCTGATTGAGGACCACACTGAGAATGACTGCATTAGACAAGGCAATCTGCACCTATTTTATAATTTAGTGGACTACTAAGAGAAAGCAAAGTTAGTCTTTTGATCAGGGAATGGACAATGTGAATTGTAAAAAAAAAAAAAAAAAAAAAAAAAAAAAAAAAGACAAGTGTTGCTTTAGAAAGCCTTCTCCTGGGGGCACCTGGGTGGCTCAGTCGGTTGAGCATCTGACCTCAGCTCAGGTCATAATCTCACGGTCCGGGAGTTCGAGCCCCGCGTTGGGCTCTGTGCTGACAGCTTGGAGCCTGGAGCCTGCTTCACATTCTGTGTCTCCCTCTCTCTAATCCTCCCCATCCATGTTCTGTCTCTGTCTCAAAAATAAATAAACATTTAAAAAAAAAAAAAAAAGAAAGCTTTCTTCTGGTTTGTTTCTTGGAGTTTTATTTTTTTCTTTGAGACAGAGAGAGCACAAGCTCATAAGCAGCAGAAGGGCAGAGGGAGAGAGAATCTCAAGCAGGCTCTGCACAGCCAGTGTGGAGCCTGACTTGGGGCTTAAACTCAGAAACCATGAGATCATGACCTGAGCCGAAATCAAAAGTTGGACGCTTAACCAACTGAGCCACTCGCTTGCCCCAGCTTTCTTCTGTTTTGTAAGTAGTTTATCTGAATTCATTAACAGCTGATGAAAAGGATACTTACCAAGAACAGCTTTGTCCAGATTAATGTAAGTGAAAGCTTTTAAATGCAAGGAGGAAAGGTATCCCTAGAAGAGATGGAAAAATACTAAATGTACTAATATGTATTAACCTGTCACATAGAGTAGCTATTATTAGGGACTTCTTTTTAAATTTAGAGTCTATTAACACTAAATATACAAAGGCAAAAATGATATACAGTTGACTTCCCTAACGTGGGAGGTTAGGGATGATGACCACCCCCACTATGCACTTGAAAATCCACACGTAACTTCTGAACTCCTGAAAACTGTCCTACTAATAGCTTATTGTTGACCATAAGCCTTACCAATAACATAAATAGGTAACACATATTTTGTATATGTATTACATATTGTACTTACAATAAAGTAACCTAGAGAAAAGAAAATGTTAAAAAAAATCATAAGAGAAAATGCATTTAGAGGGCCATTACTATACTTTTTTAAAGGACTAGGCTGCATTTATTAAAAAAAAAAAAATCCACCAGGTTTTGACCTGCACAGTTCAAACCTGTCTTGTTCAGGATCAACTGTAATCAAATCTAAAAGAGTCTGGTTTCTGGAGGACAAATGAAGCCAAGGGCAAGTTCAGGTGCCCATTCTGGGTATGAGTGTTATACAAATAATACCTCTAGCCATTCAGTGGCACCAACAGCTCCGAAGTCTCCAGCACTCCAGCTGGCAAAGACAATGCTTCTGCTGGGTTTAAAGCCACCTAAAAGATAGCAAAAAAGTTAATTTATCTTGGGAAAGGTTATAGGTAGGCAACTGACTTCAGATGAAATCAGAAATTTCTAACTCAAGACAGCAGATTCAAAAATATTTCTTTCCCTTTTGAGGCCCCAGGTGAAAGAACAAAAAAAAATAAGAATAAATTTTAAAGGTAATCTACAAAAAAAGAAGAGAACATTTGCAAATAAGATTTCAAACACATAGTAGAGACCAGTTTTTACAGGAAGTCACTTTTGTTTCAACTCCATTCTTTGAGCCCCCCTAAAATTCTGCACCAAGAGATATTTGAAATTGCAGTGTAACTACAATGTGTCTCTTCTCTGAAAAGAATCTGCATAGAAGTCAGTCACTGAAAACATAGGGTTACTGTACAATTGTTACCAGAGTAAATACTTACAAGTTTAAGTTATGAAAAAGTTTACAGAGAAATTACATTAATGACAGCTCCCCTCCAAACCTCCCCTTTTCCTGGGTATGCATTTTTCTGTATTATGTACTTTTCCACAAAAGTTAATAAGCACTGCAACTTACCCATGGCCCAAGGATTCAAGAATGTGATAGGGGTTTGTATGTGTGTGTGGGTGTGTGTAGAGGAGTGGCAAATACCAAGGGAGAAAGGCTTGAAAGTGTTTACATATTATAAATATATAAAAACATATCCAGTATTATGTCTATAAACATAACACATCAAGTTACATATTATAATTTTATACCAAAATTATAGAAACTTAGTACAGAGGTCTGCCACTGCTTGCTTTAAAATAGATTTCTTAGGGACCACGCTAGATTAGCCATGTCATTCTGAATATGTCAGACTAAGAGCTAGGGTCCAGTACAACACTTTTTGAGTGTCTCATCGAAGTTGATTCCCAGTGCAAAGACACTGCATGGAAAGCTGTTTCAAAGTCAAAGGCAGATCCAACAAAAGATGATCTGCTTTTGTACTCAAACTCAGAGTCCAGCACAAGTGAACCACAATAATATGGGCCAAAGTGAGAAAGCATATAGTATTTAGAACTATATATAGCAAATAGATATTCAAGGGTCCTCACAATTTGTACTCTACCTTTTAAGACCATATCAGAGAGTATCCGTGCAAGTTCCAAGAGGAGAGCTGTTCCTACGCTAGACTTTGCAGCTCCAGGACCCCAGGCATCCCTCTGAGCCCCTACTACAACATAGCGATCTTTAAAAAAAAAAAAACAAAAAAAAAAAAAGAAAAAAAAGATAAATTACACAATCAGCTTTTAAACTGTTTTTAATACTGAGCTTTAAACTCTAGAATAAGCATGTTTGTAAGAAGGATAAAAATGCAATATATGCATTAAGGATAAGAGAACCTTTCTTCATAGCTGACTTAGGACTCTAGGAATTAAAAATTTACATGACAATACTAATCTCTTTTTCCTTGTTAGTATTATTACTCTTTTCCACATTACCAGTTAAGTTTACTTATCGACTAATTTGTACTACTTAATTGTTTAATCAGCGACCAAGTCCAAGGGCTTTCCTTACTAAATGACATGACTCTTAGATTCTACTTAGATAGATTGTATTGACTACTTCTACTTAATTGGTTAATAAGCAACCAAAGTCCAAGGGCTTTCCTTACTAAATTACATGACTATTAGATTCTACTTAAATAGATAGACTGCATATTTCAAGGACCAATCAATAAACCACAGCCCACATGCCCATTCATTATGTATTGGTTACAGCTGTTTTCATGCTACAACATCAGCGTCAGCATAGTCAGCTAGTCAGAGTTAAGTACGTAGTTGCAACAGAGACTGTATATCCTGCAAAGTGTTCATCTGTCCCCTTAAGAAGTAGTTTGCTTACTGATGACATATTCAATAACTTGAAAGAGATTCTCTAGTCACAGTGGTCAATTTTTGACAAATTAATTTCCTAGGGCCTTATTACCTCCCAATAACACTGACACCTAAAAAGTTCACTGTAGGACAGACCAGAGCACGCCACAAAACCAAGCCAAAGCCAGCCTTCCTGCACTCTCTCTTCTGGCCACATTCTTATGAACTAGGAAAACAGAAACAAACTAACAAACAAAAGAAAAAAACAAAACAAAAAACCAAGGGTCTTTACCAGGTTCTTCAAAACCTTTAATAACTCCAAACACGTTAAAAATTCTTATCTCTTTCAGCACGTTGTTCACAGTGAGCTTCACATTCCAGTTCCGTGAGGTTTCCAGCCTACAGGAGGAGTCTGTTTCCCAAGCAGAAGGACAGTCTCCTTCCATATTTCTAGAAGTAGAAAACAGACATTAGAGTTCTGATTATTATGGCTTCCCTCAGGTTTACAAAATCAATCTTCCTTACTCTCCAGTGAAGTTTTAGGCTAAGAGGACATATAAAGAAAACATATACAAAATTTACTCCCTGGTGGCTAACCATTTGTGTCTTACTCCGATCTGTAGGCAATCATCTGAAAATCATCAGTTATCTCCTGGTTTAAACAATGTTTTAAAAAAATTTCTGTACCTATCCTCATCTGAAATGTGCCTTTCTGCCAGAGACACAGCTATCATTTACATGTGAAGTAGATACCAAGATGGACTCAGAATGAAGTTCTGACATAAAAACCTGTGAGTATATTCCCATGTTTCCTGACTCTCTACACTAACTAGTACACATTCTTTTTTTTTTTTTTTTTTTTAATTTATTCTTGAGAGATAGAGACAGAGCATGAGCAGGGGAGGGGCAGAGAGAGAGGAGGAGATGCAGAATCTGAAGCAGGCTCCAGGCTCTGAGCTGTCAGTACAGAGCCCGACGTGGGGCTCGAGCTCACGAACCGCGAGATCATAACCTGAGCTGAAGCCGGAACTTAACTGACTGAGCCACCCAGGCGCCCCTATACATTGTTATCATAATTATAAAAGAATATTTTCATGCTGCTGATAGTTACGTATCTTCCCCTGTCTAATTCCTCATGTTACCCAAACAATGACTGCTCTATTTACATAAATGTCAAAACACGATTACCCCACACTACACAAGGATAAGACAGGGAAGGGAGCTGGCATCACAGGTTAGGGAAGACCTGTAGGTGGAGGTAAGAATGATCTGATTTGAAGTTTGGTATAAGTCAATAAAAAATCACCATTTTTAAAATGCTTCATGGGATGCCTGGGTGGCTCAGTCGATTAAGCGTCTGAGTCTTGATCTCTGCTCAAGTCATCTCATTGTTTGTGGGATGGAGCCCTATGTCGGCCTCTACACTAATAGCATGGAGCCCACCTGGGATTCTGTCTCTCCCTCTCTCTCTGCCCCTCCCCGCGCATGAGCACTACTCTCTCTAAATAAATAAGTTTAAAAAAAAAATGCTCATAGATAGCATGGTTAATAGTCACATGGTGTTACACGTGTGTCCTTACATGTAAATGCTCTTCATTTGAAATCAGTCACCCTGCTAAGTAGATTATATTTTAGCTATCCAATTAAGTGAAAGAAACATGATCAGTGGGGTTAGAGTAACTTGTTCTACATCACACAGAAAATCTAAGTGTCTGAGACCAGATCTACACTCTATACCAATACCAGGTGGGAAGTATGTCTAGATCAAGATAAAAACTAATGACATGTACTCTAATCAGACAGGGTTCTATTTTTATTTATTTTTTTTTTTCAACGTTTATTTATTTTTGGGACAGAGAGAGACAGAGCATGAACGCGGGAGGGGCAGAGAGAGAGGGAGACACAGAATCGGAAACAGGCTCCAGGCTCTGAGCCATCAGCCCAGAGCCTGACGCGGGGCTCGAACTCACGGACCGCGAGATCGTGACCTGGCTGAAGTTGGACGCTTAACCAACTGCGCCACCCAGGCGCCCCGACAGGGTTCTATTTTTAAAGACAGATACTAATACATTAGGGAGGATATCCAGGACTAATCATGACTGTAAAGCATCTGGAAACTGTCATGAGAACTGAAGATATTCCATTATAGACAAGAAAACTTGAACTGTTGTTGCTAAGAAGAAAATCTAGAACTAATCGGTGTTACAGGGAATAAGATTTCAGTTCAACATGAATTCTAACAGCTCTTTTCCAATAACTGAATAGGTTGCCAAGGGCAACAAAGTGCTTTACCTCAGGAAGTCCTCAAGGAGAAGCTATGCCAGGAATGGTACACAAGGAATTCACTGGGTAAATTGAACAAGGACTTGCAGAGTTTGTAAATCCAATGTCTAATTATTAGTATCACTTTATGGAGGAAAAACTTCATGTTTATCTACACCAGCGTAAGAGCTATCCACCCCACGAGATGCCAAATATGGAAAACTACAGCCAATTATCTAAAATGCTATCAAATTGAGGTGACTTTTAAGCGTCTGACTCTTGATTTTGGCTCAGGTTATGATCTCATGGTTTGTGAGTTCAAACCTTACATTATGTTTTGTGCTGACAGGGTGGAGCCTGCTTGGGATTCTCTATCTCTCCCTCTCTCTCTGCCCCTCCCCTGCTCATGCACACTCTCTCTCTCTCTCAAAAACAAAGTAACCTTTTTTTTTTTTTTTAATGTTTATTTAGTTTTTGAGAGAGACAGAGTATGAGTGGTGGAGGGGCAGAGAGAGGGGGAAACACAGAATCGGAAGCAGGCTCCAAGCTCTGAGCTGTCAGCACAGAGCCCAACGCAGGGCTCCAACTCACAGACCCGGAGATCATAACCTGAGCCGAAGTCGGATGCTCAACTAACTGAGCCACCCAGGCGCCCAACAAAATAACTTAAAAAAAAAATAAATAATAAAATGTTATCAAATCAACTTAAGGAGATTATTATTCCTTTCTAACTCATAAAACCAGTTTTCAAAAAAGACAATTTTCAAATAAGAACTTACCCAAACAACTTTTCTGCAGTGGCTCTGGAGATGGTTTGGACAGGTATATTCGGCAATCCTGATGATTGCGATGGTGGAAACTGAGTATGATTGAAAGAAGGGAATCCAGGTGTATATGGGTCACCTGTTCCCAGATGGGCCTAGTTAAACAAAAAAGTAATGTGCTCTGTCAGACATTTATTCAAGAAATCCTTAGAAGATTCAGACTCAGTATGAGGGTATAGCCTACATTTAGTTTAGCAACTCAAACCATGAAGGTCTGAGTGGCTCTAAAATATGTGACTCTTGTTTTTATATGGCAATGGCATATGCCAAATCTCAATTCAAGACACTATTGAAAAGGTAATGTTAGCAATAATAACTAGGTCTCAAAGTCCCATAATCCATTTTCTTGTTACTGCTAAGACCCTCCCAGAAAAAAAAAAAGTATTTAATAAGGAAGGCATGTTACACTTCTATGAATGCAGATGGAATCCAGCAACAATTTGTAGAACCCAAAAACTCATTTACGTAAGAAATAAGAACTCACATGTCCAAAGAATGGAATCTCTGCATTAGTAATGGGAAATTTAGCCTGGTCCATGTATATCAAGACACCAATTGCATTGAAGCTTTCAGCATTTGCAACCTAAAGAAAAACATGTAAAGGTCAGAAGTGAAGATGTAATCACAAAGTTAGAAGAACAGTGTTGGGCTTTATGCTAAGACAAAAGGTTACAGAGGACTGCACTGAAACTCCCAAATGTTGCAAATAGCTTACATGTTGAGAAAAAATACTTCCCTTAACTAACTCATTAAGAGAGTTTCAAAGATAAGAGAAATAATAAAAACCCATCTAACACAACCACTGTCTTTTAGTATGTTCCATTCTAGGCCCTTATTACGTAGGTTTGACTTTCAATTTTCTTTTTCAAAAAACATAGTTATACATATATATTCCATATATACATAAAATTTGGTTATATAGAACTTAACAAAGCACCTTAATTTAACAATGATTTAGCAATTCTATGTAACAACAGAATACTGTTATTTTAAATTTAAACTGCTTTCACTGAAGCATTTCTGATTACCTCATTGTCACCGAAAGACAATGACTACAGAATACTCCAAGTGGCTATGCCATAGTTCTGGAAGTATCCTACAGTTTAGATAATTATAACTTATTTGATTTGTTGAATACTTTAATAAATTCAAGTTTAGGGGTGCCTAGGTGGCTCAGTAAGTTAAGCGTCCCACTTCGGCTCAGGTCATAATCTCCTAGTCCGTGAGTTCGAGCCCCACACTGGGCTCTGTGCTGACAGCTTAGAGCCTGGAGCCGGCTTCTGATTCTGTGTCTCCCTCTCTCTCTCTGCTCCTCCCTGCTTGAGCTCTGTCTCTCTTTCTCTCAAAATTAAATAAACATTAAAAAATAAGTAAATTGAAAATAAATTCAAGTATATTATTAGATATGAGAGTTTAAGACTGATGGTTTCCAGAATGTGAAAAAAAAATAATCAATGATACCACTTAAAGGAAGAATAGTATGATACCAGTGTATTTAATAACTTATACTCACCTTTTCAGCAAAAGTGATTTTCCCTGCTCTAACAATCACTAAAGATCCATTCACAGGAGAGTTTAAATTCTCAAAGTCTTTTTTAGTGCCAAAATTAGCATGGACCAGTCTACCCTAGAATAAAAACATGAGATTTAATGAGCATTACGGTATTAGAACAGCCGTAGAGTCTGAGAGAGGATAGTTTTACAGATCAAACCCAATAGAGAAAACAGAGATAAAAGGAGGCCAAAGCCTAAAAGGATGTAAGAATTCCAGTCAAACTAGTCAGTTATTAGGAGTGAATCAAGACTCTGGCCTCCTATAGTCACATCTTGCATCATCACATGCTGCCTTGAATCTAATTTGCATTGCTCTTGACATTTAATCTCTTTTACATTGCTTCCAATATTGTGTGGGGAGAGAAAGTCTAACAGGATATGATAAACAAAGAGACCTATACCAATATAAATACTGTAGGCTAGCCCTGGCTGCACCAATTACATAAAGTTCCTAACACTTGAATGCTAGATAATTGAGGACATACATAAAAATAGGTCTTAACGGAAAGTTCTGATAAGAAATCTGTATGAAAATTGTTAAACGCTATCTATCACAATAAAGTGTCTTGCATAGATCAATTTTTAGATGTTTATAAAAGCTGTCTCATAATATTCCTAAACTATTAATAGAGCTATATAAACTGATCCTGACAACCAAATAACCTAAATGTAGAAAGCTTGCAGGTGAACTAAAACCTTCAATGTTTCTGACAGAACAGTGTACCCACCTCCAAACCCCTAGGTTATAGGTAGTCAGGGAAAGTGATATAGCACAGGTAAAACTTCATCTGGCTTGAAAGGCATCCAATAAATTGACCCCTGACATACTAACATTTGTTTTTTAAAACCTGAAAAACCTAGGTAGATCTATCAACTGTTTTTTAAATTTCTGCAGTAGTTTGGCCATATTTGCCTAAATTAAAGATTCAAGCTAAGACTGGACTCCAGCCAAGATGGTTACTTATATTATATCTGTCCCCACATAAAGTGGAATCTTTTCTTTTTTATTTAAAAAAAAAATTTTTTTTTAACATTTTTATTATTTATTTTTGAGACAGGGAGAGACACAGCATGAACAGGGGAGGGTCAGAGAGAGGGAGACACAGAATCTGAAACAGGCTCCAGGCTCTGAGCTGTCAGCACAGAGCCCGATGCAGGGCTCGAACTCACAGACCGTGAGATCATGACCTGAGCCGAAGTCGGCCACTTAACCGACTGAGCCACCCAGGCGCCCCCATAAAGTGGAATCTTGATACATGCATTCACTCAACAAACACCATCTGTCAGGCACTGTCCAAGGGTCTATGACACAGCAGTAAATGAAGCCAACCTCTAGCCCTGCATGTAGCTTTCATTCTAGTGTGGAAACAAATGAGTAATGTCAGGGGTGTAAGTACCAGTAAGAAAAATAAAGCGGATAAAGGGAAGTGATTGGAGGAGGGCCATTTTTAACAAGATAATCAAGGAAGACTTCCCTAAGGAGGTTAACACTGGAAAAGACACTTGCACAAAAGGAGGGAACAGGCCATATTGGTAGTCCGGGGAAGAGTGGGCCCGCAGAAGGAAAGGGAGTTTTATAAAAGCCTTGAGGTGGAAGCATGCCTGCATTTGAGTGGTTTAGGAACACCGGGGAGGTTGGAGTGGCCGGCAGAGTGCAAGA